>NW_022987582.1:6394189-6464502 GCF_902827165.1 Trematomus bernacchii
ACACACCCACACCCACACAGAGTCCCAGTTTAAGTGAACACATCTGGCTATACCAAAAGCTAATGAAAATGAATTTTATTGCAGCGAGCAGAATGTTCATTTGCACTGTTGCATTCATTTCATGTTCATTTACGTTCCTGAGGGAGAAAATGAATTAAAGCTATGACAAATACTGGTGTGTTCCTAATTGTCTTAATGAAGGCCATTCATAATTACAGCAGCTCCCTTCATTAACGAGACAATTGAATTATTTTGCTCAACGCTAATTAATTTCTCCAACTATTCTCTTGATAACCTCTTATTAGCAGTAGGGATTGTCTCCTCGCTGTACAGAACATTGACATTTCAGACAGAATATGTCATCTTATAAAATGAGGGTACTATAATAGCTCGCAATATTGCTATACCAATATGTCCCGAGCTTGGAATGCTGCCTAGTTGTAAATCAGAGCGCAGGCACACTTGGATATTCAGTTAAACATGATCACTCGGTGGTCATTTTTCTAATGGAGATCTATCTTCTCTCTTTAATTAAGGTCTACAATATTTTCCAACTTGTGATAACTAAAATTCAACCAATCCAGAAAAAACTGTTAAATAAAGTTGTGCTGCTATGTTAACATAAATGATATGTCATTAGTGTGTTGAAAGATATAATGATATGAACTAATTGTATACAGAGTGCTATGCCTAGTTTTTATAGTTTTTTATTGAGACCAATAACAAAGAACATGATTAGCCCTATGAAACTGTTTCTGTTGTTCATGCTGTTAGCATCTTTAGCTGCTAGCCTATAGCTCAGCTGCCTTTGTGGAAGCAATCCTTTCATCATAGATATATAAAGCAAGTTTAGAAATGTGAATGTGTGTTTAGGCTGTTTCCTGCAAAAGAGGGCAAAAAAAAAAGAAAAAGGATTGCTTAAGTTTTTGTAACAATATTCAGGCAGTGTTTCCGCACAAGTATCAGCAGTTTCTATGATATCAAGCCCTATTTCATACCCTATACACTATGAATACTTGAAGGAAATGCATCTGAGACGTCTGTTAGAGACAATGCATTTTGGAGATGTAACCATAACTTATTTTGGTTTAAAACACATTTACACATGACATCTTTGAGTCAAGTTTTTGAGATGGACCTCTGTGTTCTGATTTTGTTTGTGTTTTGGCAGTGCCCCTCCTGTCTCCTGGAAACCTGCGTGTGTCAGAGGAGTGGTACAACCGCTTCAGAGTCACCTGGGATCCCCCTCAGTCTCCTACAACAGGGTACAGGATCGTCTACCAGCCTATATATGGTATATATAGATACACTTACACACACACACACACACTGAACACACTGAACACACGCTGAACACTGTTAGACAGCTGTTAGTTCTTTATTCTTTTAAGGTAGTATATACTTCGCTCAGGGAGACTGGGAGGGAGCTGGTCCAGACATACTAATATGCTTGTTATGGGAGCCCCCCCCCCAGCAACAGACCTGTACACATGCGAGATGAAAAACAAACTGCTCTCAGTGTTGGTGCTCCCGATATTGACTTCTTAATTTCTCTTTTTAATAAGACGCTTGAGGCATCAAGGAAACGTCAGTGATCCAGAGCTGAAATAAAATGTTATCCTTCTTGTTTTATTTATTTTCTCGAAGCATCATCAGAAGCCCATTTTCACTGTTCTTCTTCTGTAGTGCTATTTGTTTCATCCTAACAAGGCAAGGCTCCCGTATTTTGAGTTTCCATGTCTGGTTTTTGACAATTACTCTAATTTAATTAAGTAGACATGCTGCATTAATCTGATTTTAGGTATACATTTGAAGGTAAATTAATTTCACACGGCTTCTGTTTTCATCGTGAGAATCAATGGAATAAAAAGTGCCTGTGTGAAAATGCCAACAGTTCCAGTGTCTGGTGGGTTGTTAAGATAATTGCTGCTTTTCTTTTCTTGTATTGGTTTTATTACATTTGTGTCTTCAGCCCTTTATTATAGGTATTGATGCAGGATTATGCCTCTTTCCATGTGTTAGGTTCTTCAAGATATCTGTGTCTAGTAAAGCCGACTCCTGTTTACAGCTTTGATGGTTCATTCCTTACATTATTTTGAGAATATTTGCAGGTGTATGTATGAAAAGATTGTGATGCAGCTAACAGATTGGCCCCTCAAAGTTCTGTGTAATATCTTTAACAATAGGTTATTGATTTCAGACTGAGGTCGACAGAAGCAACTTGTATTTTCTGGCATGTCAACAGTCCGTTTTGGCAGCTTAAGCAACAACACGCTGGCACATTATATCAGCTCTGTCTAGCTAGCTTATTAAGTCAGCACTAATATTAGAGCCATTGGGTTTGCTAAAAATGCCATCTCCAACTTTTGGATTGCTAAAGTCTAAGAATCATGTTCAAAGATCCAGGCTAATGCAGAGTGTCCCCTTTTTCACTAGCTAATGATCAATGTAGAGAAAACTGTGAATGTACATTGTGCTTGTATTGCAGTGTAGAGCTTTTACAGTAGTTATCAGTTTTAGAAGTATATTTGATAACATGTTTATATGTGACTCTTAAGTGATTCTAACATAACCCTTTTGGCTGTGTATGTTTTCACCTTTATCTTAAGCAACATGAGAGAAAGCTTGTGGACACTTACCATGTGTATGCATGTAATGCTATCTCGGGGAAATGTTGGCAAAGATGTTCAGAACCGTACAACGTTTCAATTCTTAATTATGAAATGTTTTTGGAATAATACAAATCACAGAAAACTACATTTGGTTTGCATTTGACACTTCTTGCCTGCTTTATTATGTCAGCCTGTGCTCATGTGTGTGTTTCTCAGTTCCAGGACCAGTTTTGGAGACAGTTGTGGGGGAAGATGTGAACTCCAAGATGCTTCTGAATCTACTTAGTGGGACGGAGTACAGCGTTCAAGTGACGGCTTCCTACCCTACGGGACAAAGTGAACCTCTGCTAGTGAACTCCAAGACATGTAAGCAGCCTCTTCTCTATCATATATCTGAGGAACCAGTCCATATTTGTTGTAAGAAAAGGTGTTAAATAGTGGTTATGAATTTTGATTTGGAAATAAACATTTTCCTTCATAGAAATGAAACTCTCTTCCTCGATTGGCACCGTTGACATTGTATAGGCAGGTCTGTAAATAGAAGATTGGAATCTCACTGTTTACTGACTAATAATAAAATAAAGGTTAATGAAAGATATTCAAAATGTTATTTCAGCTTTCGCTGATAATAACTTGGTTTGCTTTTGGAGAATCATGCCAAATTCCCAAATAAGCTTGGGACCATTACCAAGTTTTCAGTCTAAATGCCTCACAAAGGTAAGCGTGACTGTTAGAATGGAGAGGCAGCAGCAGCAGCAGCAGAAAAGCAAACTAGTTTCACGAAAGAGGGAAATGTACAACATGCAAATGAACTACCTGCTGATACCACACGCTCTAATTTCCATTGAGACTTTAGCAAACAGACTGATAGACAGAAGGATATTAATATTTCTCATTCAGCCAGTGAGAACAATCCTTTTTGCATATAGTTTTGGTATCAGTAGGTGCAGTAAGACCTAACGCAGGCTTTAACGTCCCTCACATTTCAAACAAAGAGACTCTGAGAGAGGGAGGAAGTGAGAGAGAGAGATTGACTGTTGATATAGAGCCAAACAGAGAAGTGTATGTACAGCAGGGATATGTATGCGTACATGTACATCCCTATTTCTCTGAACCTATTCTGTCACTATCTATCACCAAACATTTATGTTGTCTTTTGGGCTTACTGTCTCTGGGTGTGTCATGCCTTGCTTTAAAAATCTACTGTTGTCTTTTAGGCTTACTGTCTGATTGGCCGCAAGGGACAGTCTTGAATTGGATTAAAACAAACATACTCTCATTTTAATAGCTCATGAATTTTCCATGCACGTTTATGCAAACAGGGATTGTGTTTTATTTCACAGTTTGTGGGTTGTTAGGCCCTCCAAATGTATGTGCATAAAACAGATTCTTTTCATAAAATGTCCCCTTTAACTTGATGATAAATGTTGAGGAATAAAATGTAACGGGTAAATGTAGAGGGGGTAGTCAATTTACACATTGTCAGCATAGAGAGGGAGATTTCCTTTGAAACACGGGTTGTACTGCAGTGATGATGTGCAATCCTTAATCTGTCCTTTAATCATCCAAATGCAGGATGAGTGACAGGTCCCTCACGCCTTTCTGTCTCTATTGAGTTCTCATAATGAAATATGCTTTCATAGGAAGATAAGGATGAAGTATGAGCCATTGACATGTAGATTCATCAGATTTATACACTCAAACTACCGTACTCACTTTTTCCCTGGTGTTGCATTTTAAGTTCCTGCCTCTACCTCCAACAATATTAATAAGGCTCTTTATAAGATCATTTCCATGCATACAGTACAACATTATCTGAGTTTATAATTTCTTTATATACATTTAATCATTTTCAGATATTGTCCTATGACTCTACAATGAATACACACACATCAGACACAAGCAATTCCCCATGCACTGATACATTTCTGATCACGTTTCTTTGAATTCAGTGTTCAAAGTTGTAATTTACACTGGAGGAACTCTGATTTATTTAGGGAAATTATTTCAGTTATTTGTCATTCTAATAAGCGAGATACAGTAATATATGTCCCTGGATACACTGCATTCCTTGCAGCCTTGTGATGGCAGACTGTGACGTGTAAACACAATAAATTACACATTGTAGCATGCAGCGTAAAATGGTACTTATTGGCACCTCGAGGGCCATTGAATGAAATTAAACTGTTTCCCCTAAATTATGTTTTGTTCAGTTTATATTGAGGTGCTTGCACTCCAACTGTACAGTACATATTTGTTTTCCTCGATTTTCTTGAAACAAACCTTTTTTACTTTGTGGAATTTGCACAAAAATGAAAAAACTAAAAAGGATTACATTATCAGAAACAGGCAGAAGTGGAGAAAATAAATGATGTGGAAACTAACTGATGGTGAGGAGGTGCTGAAGGGAGATGGGTGCAAATATTTGGCTTTAAGTATGACAAGCTTAGCTGTTTCTCTCAGACGTATTTTCTGACATCCCCATATCATCAACCGTGGTTTATATCTGTATTACTCTTTTTTTTTACTTTTGGATATTGAAAACTGTCCCCACATCCTCAGTTCCTGTCACACCCAAAACAGGAAATCAATTCAAGGGTATCCTAAAGCAAATAAAACTGTTAATTAAAACAATGCAAAAAACATGCAAAGCTTAATGTTGTTCAAGAACCGGCCATTTTCCTGTGCAAACCATATGTGGTGCTTATTTAATGTATTGACTACATGTTTAAATGTTCCATATTCATGTCTTGACCTTTATATATACAGTCTATGGTCTTGACATGTATTTATGTGCCTGCTTGTTTTTACTGACTGTATGTTGGAGTGAGTTTTTTAAAATATTTTTGCATATCATTAAATGAAATGATGGGTTGCCATACTGAATGCATTATTCACTTTTATTTAAAATAAGCCATCTGCCATATGGTCCCAGTATAAAATATCCATACACTGCTGCTGGAGCCAAGATTACTTTATACCATCAGCAAATTCTGTTAACGAGATAGAGGGAGGGAGGAGGGGGGGGGCTCCTGGGAGATTTGCTTTCCTGTGGTACTCTGAAATCTCACTACCAAACAAGCTTCAGCTATTTCAATTGCTTGGTGGTGTTTTTGCATTTTGCTGCATCATGATGCCTCATTGTTTCTCCACGAGAGTTAAACAGCGAGCCTGACAGTGACTCATTTTGTCACTTTGTGTGAAGTGCTCTAACACAGCTGAATGTTGTCACAGGAACTGTCAGTATGGAGACATTTCATCCATTTCCACTTTTATTTGGTGCAATGTTCATTTTTCATTTGATGCACAAAGAGATTTGCCACTTGTCTATTTAATGCAGCTCTTATCCTAACTTTTTTAGATTTTGCGTGAGTTATTCACTACCTCGCACTATTGTCAGCCAGTCAGTCAAAGTGACTGCAAATAGCTTTTACACCCAGTAGAGCTAAACTGACCACATTCTAGTCAAAGTAGTTTACCTGATGATATATCTCTGCAAAGTTAGACAAACTTATACCCTTTTACAACCAAAATGAGCAATTATACGTTTTTATTATTATTTTAAATAAAGTAAAAACCCGCTCAAATGGGCCTTAGACTTTCCCAACCTAATTAGACAATTTATTTTCTTCTTGTCATTTGTCCCGGTAATGAATGTACATTTTTACCTTTCCCACTGAAGACAAAAGCCACATGGTTGTAGGTGTTAGTGAGTTTTTTGTCTACTGGGAAAGTGGCTTGAAGAAAGCTTTAGCTGAACCACTAATACGATGTGGAGAATAAAGTCCACATGATCCATGGCTAGAGCAAAGACAGTCAGAGTGCTACTTTTATGTGAGCGAGTGTCTCTTGAGTCTTGGGTCATATAGCGGTTAAATGAACTGGTTGGGGGCGGTCTAACCAGACATGTCACAAAAGCGACAAAAACCAAAACGTTTATGATCATAAAATGTGCCGCGTTGGTTAGAGATGAATGTTTTAGTAATGTTTAACATCAGTTCAGTCCATGTGCATTACTGTCATTCATTTGAAAGGATAGTAAAAACAATTGACCAGTGTTACGAACTTAAACTTTGTTCTGCTGCACGTTTGTATGAAAATGGATTTATCTAAATGGATTTTTCTGTAATCTTTTTGTCTGCCTGCCTCTCTATCTGCAGTGCTCCTGGGTGTCTCTGGCTTGTCGACCTACCAGATACGTCCCATCAGCCTGTGTGTCCAGTGGCAGCCTCTTCTACAGGCCACGTTATACAGAGTCTCCATTCAGTCTACACTCAGTAAGTTCATCTACTGTTGTATGGTCGTCCATGATGCCTGTGTGTGGGCCAGAATTCAACTCTGTTCTTAAAGGTGGTGAAAACTGAGTTCATTTCTTGATTTAGTGCTTTCATTAGATTGGCTTTTTTGTGAGAGCAGTTCTGTCCAAACGGTAACTTTATTGACATAAGGTTATGAATTTAAATTAAGTGTAACTTTGTCATCTTGTTGAAATGTAGTCTGAATCACACTTTTTAACTCCAGTTTGAAAAACTAAGTTTAATTGTTCAGAAACAAGCAGTAATGTTAGAACAGATGCACGCAGTCCACAGATGTTCTCAGCAACGTTTCAGTGTGCACCTTCACTCATCTCAGCACGTTCCCGCGTTCCACGTCGTGAGCACAAGGCTTTCGCCAGATAAGTGACTGGAATACAAGTAAGTCAGTAAATCAGTTTTACATGAGTTGTGATATTTGGTGAGGTGGGCTGGATATGTTTCATTATAGATTTACAGTGTGTCCTTGTGAACATGTCACCACTGTTTATTATTAACAACACAAAGACCAGTCAGCTCAGGACTCTTTGGTTTTGGTTGTGATGGTAACATGTGTGTTGGTTACATATCTGGAGTCATAATGATATGAGCCTCTGAGGAAATAAGTGTTGCATATTTCTCTCACTTTGACATGGCAGTGTTGTACAGAGTCAAGGATATACATAAATCTCTTCATTTGTAGAAAGGAAGGGAGGTATGATATACATCCGATCTCTCCCTAATAACCAACATGAGAGGAAACCGCTTGGAGAATTTCGCCTGTCATCCCGTCGTAAATAAAACGGATGAGAAAGAGTGTTCAGAGAGTATGACCTTTCAAGGTTGTTTAATCATCAGCCCGCTCAGTTCATAAATGAAAAAAAGGGAGACGGAAGAAGAAAAGAAGGAGGGAACAAAGAAAGACAGAAAGACCTTAGCTTTAATATCTACTTAAATCTATTTGAAACAAAACCCTGTCAACAGTAAGCTATTTTGGAGATGGTCCACTCACAGCGAACAGTTTTATTTGTATTTATCCTCAGAGGTTAGTTGGGTGTGCAGCAGGAGTTTATATTATATCTACTGTAAAACAAAACGGTCTCAAATAACAAGAATATTGCCACAATAGAGAAACTGAGATATTTGTTGTCTCTGTTTGCATTATACATCCTCCAATCCAAATATCATGCAGATTTACTGTTTCTCTAAGGTTTAGTTTTCTTGGTGTATAAGCCTGTTGTGAGTTGGATGCTCATTTATTATTTATCTGACCATGAAACAAAACCTTTTGTCTAGTCTATGTTTATTTTTTAAATGTCAGCATGTGTCAAAAGGTCGCATACTAAGCAGATCCAGATGCCTTGTTGTTGGATTTTCACCTACACAAATGCTTCAAGACATTTAAGGTATAGATCTTCTGCTTTGATTTGATAACACCACTATGTGGTAGAAAATTATTTTTATAATGATAGTTCTGGGGCAAATTGGGCCTCCCTAATTCATTTCAGTGAGACTACTGTGTGCACGCAGATCATGTCACACACAGCTCTGGAACAAAAACCAGATCATTTCACAGAGAGATGGCTCTGCTACTGTTGCATGATAAAATGGCACACCACAGACTAATGTGTCTTAAGTCTAAAAGATGAACAAACTAGTAACAATATTTAACTGAGAACATTTCTATGTAAAACAGCTAAACGATTTTAATAGACAAGTTAAGCTTATCTCCTGGCTCTAGCTTCTTAGTGTACAGATATGAGAGTTGTATCAATTTTCTCATCTGACTTTTGCCAAAAAAGTGTGTTGCCTCAAACTACTGTTATAAAAAAGTTAGGTTTCTCTTTCCATAGGTGTCTTATGTTACAAATAAACCTTCATTCAGATCATTAGAGCATTTTGAAAAAGAAAGTGTTTACTTTACAACAAGGTATTATACTAGTAACATAATATGTAAACACAATATCTATGAAATTGCTTTTTATTAGGTGCACCTATTTGGCAAGACAAGTGTATTCTGAGAGAAAAGTACAGAGCAAATGAAATGATCGCTCTGTTTTTTTAATAGATTTTTCTTCAGGATTTCAGTAGATGATTAGTTGTTACTCTTCATTAAAACAAATGTGAGTGTCGGCTGGTAATAGGGTTTGAGACCAAAATAAAACTAATTCTACAGTAAGTGGTTTCTAAACACGTTTAACTATTTACTGTCAGAAAAAAAGGAGGAAGACTTCTCTCTTCCATCTTCCTTCCCTCCCATATCTCTCTATGTATCTGTGTCTCCCTGTCTTCTGCCTAAGCAGCAACTGGATATTCTTGCTGGAGTTAAGAGATTTTGTTTAATCCACAGACAGCCAACCAGCTGCTCAGACACCTTCTCAGATGAAAAGTTCACGGTCTACGTAACAGCTGTTTCCCCAAACTGTATTATTCATGGTAGTTTCCTGTTTGGATGACGAGCTAAATGATAGCTCTAATATAAGAAACACATTAGGAAATAACATCAGGCTAATGAAACTGAAAAATGGCACCTATTAGTACAGTTGTATGTGCACTCCGCAGTGTCCAGATTGTTAATTATTTTATACCAATTTAAATTATTTTAAGAAGTATTTCCTGCGATGCCGTTCCTCTATGGTTTTCATAACAACCACTCAACCGTTGTGAAACTGTTTGCAGTCTGCAATTCAAAGGAACTTGCAAAGAGAAGAGGAAAGAAACTAAAATTGAGATAATTTACGTCATATAATATCCTACTTTTGGTAATCCTAAAACAATGGTTTATTTTTACTACCGATAATGTTATATTAGATTTTACACAGGCAAGCTTTTCAAATCAAATTAGAATTTCCAGATGACATGAGCATGCCTGCAGGACAGTGACATTTTGCTGCATACACCCTGACTGCTCCAATTAAGCTGCTCAGTATCAAATTGTAAACAAATGATTACATATAGCAGCTCCAAGACTTGGATATGATGCAGAACGAGGCAGAAAAGACGGAAATGTGCTCTGTAAATACAGTTAATGTGAAACAGGAGCTTTAGAGGGAATTGAGCTTATTTGTATTGTATGCCTTTTGATCTTGAACTTCATCCAATGTAAGTCCGTTTTTGTTTTGTTGTGTCCTTGCAGATGGTCAGAGGCAGGAAGTGAGCCTGGGAGCTGGTGCTTCCCGACAGTGCTTCTACGACCTCACCCCCGGCAGCCAGTACCAGATCAGCGTTCACACCCAGATGCAGGAAATGGAGGGACCTGCTGTCTCCATCACTGACATGACGTGTATGTTGCAAACGTTTTATACATTGTATTTACATCTATAATGTCCTCATCTCTGTATGTGTAGTAAGAACAAAGACAGACACACACCCACTCAACCCTTCATCCCAGTTTTTCACCACTTATTTTGTTGTCCACTGTCACCTCCTCACTCACTCCTTTCTCTGTTCTTTCTCCCCATACCTAATTTTCCCCGCTGTAGTCTTACCCCTATAAGTTACTGTGCTACCTGTATTTGGTATGTCTCTGTGATTCTCTCTCTCTCTGAGAACATAATGGCTGCTGCTGTAAACGTTTATTGTTCAGCTGAGTAGCCGAGGGGAACCTCACAGCTCACGGGACCAGGAGTGGTCGCTCATAACCTGTGTTATAGAGATTGATAGATTCACACAGTAAAAGTCTTTTAGTGTGGAGCGACAGTAAAGAAGGTAAATGACATCAACAAAACAGCAAATATCACAATAGCAGCAAGCACGTTCTTTACTTATAATCACTTTTGTCACCGTCTTTTGTCAAGTCACTAGTGAAGCTGAAATACCTTTTTTTTTAAAGATTCTATCTACTCTCCTGTAGTTTGTGCCCCTCTCTTAGGGCTGTTGTTGATGTTTTCAAGATGATTCACTTGGTGTACCCTGGTTTGACAGAACCAACTGCTTTCTGCAAAGTAATTGGCTCAGCACCGAGGCATACTTTAACCTGGGGTCTGTTTTTAACTTTAAAAAAGACGGCCCCTGGCCAGAAAGATACTAGACTGATGAGAATAGAACTCTTACTGTCCCTGACTTATAGGCACGGATAGGCAAGAGAGAGCTATAGAAAGAAAGTAAAAAGATCAAATCTGATTGCTGTAAGTAAGTGATGGAAAGAAAGATAAACGGAGTGCAACACAGCAGCTGGGTTGCTTTAGCACACGTAGGTTGTAAGTACAGATTGCACTACAAATCTTTTCTCTGTTAAGGTCCAGAACTCAGCTGGCGAAGGAAGGAAGAAGATTATAAAAGTTTCAGCTGAACAGAAACAGGCTACTGTCTCTCATTGTGTCTGTCAACCGTGTGTGTGTGTGTGTGTGTGTGTGTGTGTGTGTGTGTGTGTGTGTGTGTGTGTGTGTGTGTGTGTGTGTGTGTGTGTGTGTGTGTGTGTGTGTGTGTGTGTGTGTGTGTGTGTGTGTGTGTGTGTGTGTGTGTGTGTGTGTGTGTGTGGTCAGCACATAAACCCAAAGATGGTGCGACTTGTCACTGTCATCATGATTAATGACCTGTCTTGTTTCTCTCTCTCTGTGTGTGTGTGTGTGTTGTCCAGTGCCAGCGCCCACTCTAGCTCCGACTGAACCCCCGACCACTGAGCCCCCTCCCACCATCCCACCCGCTAAAGAAGGTGAGAAAGAAGTTGAAATCACACACACATATTATTCTCCCAGTGTATTCCAGGTGATCTTCTTAGTGATCTAATATTGTTGTATGTTACCTGTGGTCAGCCACATAATATAGTAAAATTAAACATTACATGAGGCTGTGGCTCAATGAATAGTGTGCTGGACTTCGAATCAGGGGATAGCAAGTTCGAGTCCCACTGCAGTCAGCATGTTGTTGTGTCCCTGGGAAAGACACTTCACCCCAAATTGCTCCTGTGGGGATTGTCCACAGTTTTGAGTATGTAAGTCGCTTTGGATAAAAGCGTCTAACAAGTGACATGTAATGTAATGTAAAATTAAACAAAACATTATATTTCAATTAAACAAAGCCATGTGGGAACACTTGATAACTATCACGCTGGGTAAAAGCCAGCTGTCATATGCGGGTCATCAAAAGTGATTCTGCACAAATTGCACCACCAGATACTTGCAATATTTGTTAATTTTTGGCTGAGGTGATAATAACAGCTTCTTTCAACATGACAAATAAGGCAACACTTTTAATCATCGTTCTTTTGAGTCTCAGATCTTGTTTGTTGTCAGTGTATATGTTTGAAAGGGTATTATCATATTAGTAAAGCTTGGCTCGTTTTGATAAAAATAGAAATCAGTTGTCAAGCATGTGTGTGAAACTCTGATTGCATGTATTACCTTTAATGCACTTAAGCAGCGGGTAAAAGGTAATAATTGCGATTTGAAGCAAAAAATATCTGATTTGGACTTTACTTTGTGTGGAAATCGATTTTAAAACATTGATTGACAGTGCAAACTGCCAGCTGTCTGGCATGATTATAAAACAGGAAAGAAAACAGTTTACTTTTAATAAGATAACTTTCTAATGTCACGTCTACTCGTTACACAGCTGTGAACTGTGTTTAGTTTCAAAACATCAACAGTGACCTGGAAGGAACTTTAGAGAGCTAACTTAATCTGGGATGTTACATTTAAGATTAGCAAAAAGAAAAGAAAAGAACCCTTGAACTTGAAAGTCTATGAGTCGTTACATATTCCACATGACTTTATTGTGTGAGCTACACACCAACCACTTTTACAAGATGAAGAAATGTTACTCTAATCCTGGTTTATTAACTAGTTACTTCCGGCTCAGCACAAAACACCATTCTATCAATCGGAATCTGGCCGTGTCGCTTCAACATATAGGGTACAATGCTCTTAATGTCATTCATTTTGTACTTGCCTTGCATTGCCTTACACCTGTGATTGACAGGCGTCGAGCCATGACTCCAACTTCATGCAGATAATGTTTCAATTTTCTTTTACCCAGGAAGCTTTATGAATTGTAAAAAAAACATTTCTTGTAAAGGTCATTGAATCACCGAAAAACTACTGTATCATCTATACATTTTCCAGGAGCAACAAAAAATACATTTTGAGATGAAACAGGTATAACATTCTGACTATGGAGGATGTTTTGAAACTAAAGAGAAAGAAAAGTTACAAAGGGGCTAAAGTCCACAGTGTGACCCTCCACCTTCTCTCCTCGGTTCCTGTCTGATGGTCTCAGGTGAAACAGCACAGCAAACTCCACAGACATGAACCGACACACCTGCTGAGCCCGTCTGTAAGCATCTCTGTCTAAGTTTCTAACCTTTGTCAGAACGATGCCTCCGTCTGTAATGACAAGCAACCTTTACTCAGGATACACCAAAGACAGGGGAGAGTTATAAAGGAGCAGCATGTGTGTGTCTGTAAGGGGCCGAGAGATGGACTCTAAGAACAGGAGGAAGAGAATGAAACACAGTGATGGAGAGGAAGAGAGAAACAGACAGGGATGGGGCTCCAGATAGATAATAATGGGGTAGTAGACAGTAGGAGAAACAACAGGAAGAAAGAAAATCATGCTGTATGGAAGCAGAAATAGTCAATTGTAATATCTTCACAGCTCTTATGAGAGGCAGCCACATAAAACCGTGTAATCAAAACATTTTCAGACTGACCTTTAACTTGACATTTCTGACAAGCATCAGAGCGCCACTTATGAAGTTCTGTAAAAATATTCGATAATAACAGTTGGCTCTAACGAAAAACAATAACACTGGTCGGGAAGGTTTGTATGATTTCCTTTTTTTCTCCTTTCCTTTTATTTTGTTGCGTTTACAATCACAACCACTTTTCCCCATATACAGTGTCGATAAAGTTAAGGCTTTACTTTTTCTCGAGGCTGACCTGGTCCAGAACCGAGCTGGGAATTTAGCGTAGAACTGGAGTTTGAAAACCTGTTAAAACCTAAAAACAACTTTACATTGTTAAAGATTAGCCTGAGAAGAAACCTGTGGGAAAAAGACGGAAAAGTCACTGCTTGGTCAGGAATATGAATGACCAGCTTAAGAAGTCAAAATAATACACATACACATGATATACAACACATTGTGGGGGTTAAAAGCGTCACTTTTAAATGTTAAAACATGAACTCAACTTGTTCTCTTATAACTTTACAATGTGCAAATTAATCTGAGGAACCAGCCTTTGCATATTTACCACTTTGCAGCAGCTATATATTTGCAGTGCTTCATAATATGCATATTTACTCAGAGTCTGAATATATGAGACACCTAATTACCATTCAAGGTATGCTTCGTCCTTTGGAGACCTTCATTCTTTATGAAGTTACTTTTTAAATGCAGAGACAAAATGAGTTGCTGACAAAATGTGTGTATCTCTCATGAATGTCTGCAGTGTGTAAGGAGGCCAAGGCAGACCTGGCCTTCCTGGTGGACGGGTCCTGGTCCATCGGAGACGACAACTTCATGAAGATCACACGCTTCCTCTACAGCACCATGGGATCGCTGGATCTGATTGGACCAGACGGCACCCAGGTCAGTCATGTGACCACACCCACAAGTAATTTTTGTACCTTTAGAGAGGTCTTATGAAGGTCTTCTCAAAGGAAGAGTAAAATACGTGTATCATTTCTCCATTTGTTCCAAATGCATCATTACATGGGGAAAGACTTCTGATTTAAAAATGTTAGAATTCAATGTTTTCTATCTGGGTTTTAATAATGTTACATTGTCTCAGAGGAGTGCTGGTATTCACATTTGTTATTTCTTTTAGTGGTTTTCTTGTCTAGTCTAAAAGTCTGTGTCTGGTGAAAATGACTACAAATGTGCTGAAGGCTTTTAATTTCTGTTTGCTGTGTAATTATTTCCTATTGTTGTATAACTTTCCTTCTGAATTCAGTATGCTTGTGGCAAATGGAATGTAAATCAGATGTTGTTGATTTAGACGAAAGTAACCACACTGAAACTGAAAAACATTATGAAATAGAGAAAATTACATATTGTAGTCTGTGGGTAAAGAACCCATTCATAAAAGAGAGAATGTTGTGAAAAAATATGTATTTAATCATTTTCACATCTACTTTTTGTTAGATCAATCCCCCTCCCCGAAAAAACTAATATTACAAACCACTGCATCATTTGTGATATTTTGCAAGCACAGCACAGTGTGTAAGATATAATAAGATTCACATACTGTATATTCAAAAACCCATTGCCCCTAACTCTGTTACTGCCAACTACTCCTTCTTCTGTCCCCCATCTTTCATATGCTGCAACCCATTTTACATTAAAGTACTCTGAAGTACTTAATTTTCCTTTCAAATTTTAAACAGGCTTTTATGCAGTAGTTAATAGATACATTATATACTGTATGTCCGTCATGGAAGGATGGAGAGTGATTTTATGTCATGGCTGAGATTCTCTTTCTGTAACCTGTGAGCCATTTCTTTCATCTTTGTTGACAGAATAACAAATGACGCTTTTCCCTAAATAATGAATCTTGAACAACCTAACTTTCAACTCATGTTGGTTAGGCTCATGTATTGTTTAAGAAGGCTGCTGCTGTTGGCATTCATTGATTCTGGGGGATGCTTTGGAGCAGAGCTTCACCTAATTTTCTTTGGCAGTCCCTTGACAAATCAGCCTGACCACAGCCTTGTTTCTTAAGAAAAGTTTAGAAAAGAGAGGGGGAACTTTAAACCCCTCGTCAATCAATATTTATTTTCTGGAAAGATTTTCGTTTTAGTTCAGCGCACTGTTCGATTAACTCTGCTCATTTGCTGCCACTGTGGTTGGTGCCAGAATACATTACTTAACTGGCAAGAGTGGTGATCGTAATAAGTCTAGATGCATTAAAAGCTGGAATAAAGTTATGATGGTTCAAACATGACCTAATCCACCATCAACTTGATTCTCCATATAAAATCCACTATGAGCAACACTTTGAATCACATCCCTACGAGCAATATTCCCATCTCCTGTATCAGGTTCATCAGTAATGCCCGGGTGTAACGGTGATTCTCTAGTGTCATTGGGAACTAATTTCTTTGTGCTTCTTGTCTGCATGGCCCCGCACTATTTCAGCAGAGCTCAGCCGGTTCATTTGTCACAATGTAGAGGTGCTGGCTAAACCCTTTTCTTTCATTTGTGTAATGTCTGCTGTTACGCAATTTGCCTCCCTCGGTGTGCCCCCCTCTGGCAGGGGGTGACTGAGAGCAAACCACTGGCTGTAATGTGAGAGAGTTGGCTGTACAGTAAAGGAGAGTTGGCGGGTAAATGTAGGCCGCCATGAGCCAACAACAGCACCATTAGCACTCTGGAGGTAATGATAGTTGTTCTCCCCTTTTAGAATCAGCCAATTAGAGTGATTACAGCTCTGATTTAGGAGTTGGATTTATATTCAGTGAGGTTTTCTCTAGAGTCTTGCATAAACTAAGGCGTTAGTACTCCAGTTAGAAATCATGGTATTTTACTTCACCCAGCACTGACCAGGTTAAAAATAAGGGGAAATCTGTGACCCGTTGCTGCTCTAACCGATTAAACCTTGAAATTGATCCATGAAAATGTCCTTTTCAAACCTTTGTTTTGCAGAAATTAAAAGTGAAAATGAGGTAAGTATTCAGGTTTTGGACCCAAAATGCAGACATTTGTACGGAGCCCCTAAAGGGACATGAAGAAAAAAAAAAAAAAAGAGAGAGAAAGAAAAAAAGTCGGGATAACGGGTTAGTTTCTTGTGAGCACGAGCAACTTTTTTTTTTAGAAAGTTACCGTTGCGCCAAGGAGGAAGTTGAGCACACAGGAGACAACCATTTCATTGCAGACTGTTATGTTTACGTGGGGAAATGACAGTGCATACATTATTTGAGATATATTTCGAACTCAGACTTAATTTTAAGGACATTTTGGCCAGGGGTGTAGAGCTATTTGTTTAATCACCGGAGATTAATGTCCGTGACACTCAGAGTACCTGCTGCCCGCAGCTGGTTTAAAGGGAAACAAACACTCAGAACACACACACACACAGAGCCAGTGGCGGACTGGCCATCGGGACGTTCGGGACAAATCCCGATGGGCCACTAGGTCACTAGCCCCCCCCCCCCCCCCCCCCACCCGTTGACAGTTTACGTGGGCTGGGCTGGGTGAGATTCCCTGGCTGTAGCCCCTGCACAGAGCGGAGCTGAGCAGAGCACACACACACACATCATGCGCCTTGGTGACCGGACATCTCCTTCATAAAACTAATAAAAGGGGGAGTAATCGGGCAGTTCGATGTGTGTGTGTGTGTGTGTGTGTGTGTGTGTGTGTGTGTGTGTGTGTGTGTGTGTGTGTGTGTGTGTGTGTGTGTGTGTGTGTGTGTGTGTGTGTGTGTGTGTGTGTGTGTGTGTGTGTGTGTGTGTGTGTGTGTGTGTGTGTGTGTGTGTGTGTGTGTGTGTGTGTGTGGTTAAAACGTAGCAGCCTGCAGTCACTCTTTAGCTGTTCGAATGAAGGTAAACACAGTGTAGGCGGTGCGTAAAAGCGGTGCTGCTCTTCTCTGAGTTACACGTCCCGCTGCCTCCTGGAGTGACCGCAGGCTGCTACGTTTTAACGAAAATATATCTCAAATAATGTATGCACTGTCATTTCCCCACATAAACATAACAGTCTGCAATGAAATGGTTGTCTCCTGTGCGCTCCACTTCCTCCTTGGCGCACCGGTAACTTTCTAAAAAAAAGTCGGGATAACAGGTTAGTTTCTCGTGCGCACGAGAAACTAACCTGTTATCCCGACTTTTTTTTTCTCTTTTTTTTTACATGTCCCTTTAGGGGCTCCGTACATTTGGCATCATAGTGCTCACATAATATCAATTGAGCTGCTTGGAGTCGTTTGTGGTCTTTATGTTTCATTATGGAAGGATCAGAAACGAATCTGCACAGATGCACACGTATGCCATGATATTTGATGAGCAGATGAAGACTAGATTTGCATTTTCGTTTAAACCAGGGCTCTCCAACACGTTGATCGCGAGCTAGCTCGCGATCAACGTGTTGGAGAGCCCTGGTAGCTCGCCAGTAGCTCGCCAGTAGCTCGCCAGTAGCTCGCCGCTCGATTATCGATTGTAGCGTAGTAAGGTTGCTTCTTGATTTTTCGGCCGCGGCTGGACAATAACGTTTTTTTATTTTAGAATTGTTTCTGTCACACGAATATCAAATTGGTCGCGTCGGTGACTCAGTGATCAAGGAACAGACATGACAGCGGCACAGCGACACCACACATGGAGCAGTCTGCTTTCTCCACCAACACCAGTCCAGAACCAACAGCAGAATGACCCGCTCTCAATCAGGCCCTGTCGCTGCGGCTCAGAGACACACAGGGAGGGATTTGTGTTTTTTGAAAAACACTCGTTATCATCATGTCAGGTTTTTGGTGGATTTAATCAAGTCTTGGATTGCAGAGTATGAATGTCCTCTTGCTATTTTCAGTTCATAAATACTTGTGTAAAGAACATTCACCAAGCAGCACTGAGAATGTCTGCTTTATTTGGTTCTGTTCTACATACCTTTATGAAGCAGCTTTTTCTGACATGAATGTCATGAAATCTAAATACAGAACAAGACTGACAGATGAACATTTAAATGGCTCTATTAGAGTGAACCTAAGTGGGTACACTGCAGCATACACCTGTATGGTGGACTCCATGCAGCGCCATTCATCTCACTAACTGTAAAAAAGAGTGAAATGCTTGAAAGGTGGTGATTAAGGACATTTATGTGAATGTTCAGTGATGTATGTTACTATGTGGGCCATAATAATATGTGAGAAATCTTCGTTTTCTTGGACCTTGCGTGAAGTTAAGATGTTTGATAAGCTTTAGGTATTGCAATTTCACACGTGTACAAAAGTAGCTTAATTCAACTGATGAGGGCTATGTGAATAAATGTAAGCGATGTGATGCAAGTAGCTCTTGGCCACTTTTATTTTTTCAAAGTAGCTCTCAGGTGAAGAAAGGTTGGAGACCCCTGGTTTAAACTATTCCTTTATACCAAATACACAACGAAACAAGTTGGTTAAGTTGGTTTAATTACATTTTGACATAATAGTTGAACTGATTTCACTTATCTGTCTGTGTGTCTGTCTGCAGGTCGCCATCGCTCAGTTCAGCGACGACGCACGGACAGAATTCCAGCTGAGTTCCCATGGCAACAAGGAAGCGCTGTTGGAAGCTATTCAAAGCATCAGATACAAGGGAGGAAACACCAAGACAGGTAAGAGCCGTGTGTCATTGGATTGATGTAATCTTAGCTCAGGCAATACAACAAGACCGGCATATTCAAATCTCAGTTTAATACCTTTATTTAAAAGACTCTTCAACATGGTGACCAATAAGGTCATTTGTTAGCTATTATGGAGTTTTCAATTGTATCGCACACTTTCCCTCAGCAGATAGAGTTGCCTAATTTGTCATTGAGTTGTTGATGTCCAGTCACTCAACCTGTGGTATGATGAAGATCAAGAATGAAAGTACAGGTGTACCGCGTTGAACAACAGCAACAGTATATAAAATCATCTGTTTGCAAGCTCTCACACAGCGCATGTAGTATAATGTACAATTTATATGTGTCCTGTTGTTTGCGAACTACTTCCCAAAAACATATACGTTTTTGGCTTAAACCTTACTTATAAAACAACCGTGCTTAATCATCTATCAGTGTATTAAATAAATAGTAAAGTTTAAGTGAAAACACATGTGCAAAATACAGCGGGATAAATTAGAAAAAATGTTCTCAAAGTTTTCTTCAATACTACAACGTTTTCCTTTAAGGACCTTTTGTCGTTGTTGGCTTGAGATTAAAAGTTCATTCATAACTTTGGAAGCAGCAGCAGTTGTGAAAAACAATCCCAGCACAAATTGAGAAAGCTGCATGTCTGGAGCGTTCCTTCGTTTGTCCAACATTTCATGACCACAAACTCCTGTTGAGAACGACTGTGTGATTTAACAGAAGCTCCAGAACAGCTACTAGCTTTGCCTGAGATTGTTTGTCTGCTATTTTCAAGATCAACAATGAGCTTCAAATATTCTTTCCAACAGAAGAAATCTTTACAGGCAAACTTAAAACAATGTTGTGTTTGGATTGTCTACATGAAGATCAGATACTACAGAGAGGGAAGACTTTAATGTGGGAGCAGGATTCAAGCAGTTCAGGGGCTTTGAATCAGCAGTAACGCTCATGTGAAACTGCCAGCTGGGATAAAACAAACAGGGTGAATGTCAGCGTACAACCTCCAAGCCTTGATGTGTCTTTACCGCTAATGCTGGTTGCTCACAGGACTCTAACCGTCCTAAAGTCTCCGTCTTGGCTCAGTGTCCGCTCAGCGTTATTGTGTCCTTGAGCTTTGCTATCAGCCATTATCTCCCCACTTATCTCTTCCTCCGGCTTCCTCCTCTTCTTTCCTTTGATCAAACTTTTCTGCACTCTTGCCAACCTCCTACTGTCCTCTCCTCCCTTACTTTGCTGCTACTTTATTTTCCTTTTATAAATCCTCTTTTCTCCGTCCTCATTATTGTTACCTTCTTTTTTCTCTCAGCATCCTTCTGTCCCATATTTTTCATCTTCTGTTTACTCTTACATGCATGTTTTCCCATTCCTCCCTATTCCCCTTATACACATACATCAACCGTACCTTCTTACATGATGTATTGCTCACAGGACAGTGTGTGTGTGCCTGTGTGCATGTGGTGCACAGCAGAACAGAAAATAAACCATGACATTTCTTCTTCCCCACACAAAGAGAAAAAGGGGGCGATCCTAGCTCTAAAGGTTATGATAACGCTCACAGATTCACAATATCTCCCTTTTTCCCTTTCTTATCGCCTCTTACCCACATGTACACACATACAAACACACTCCACTGCCTCAGCGTATCATTAATCCTCTTCAGTACCTCACACATAATGCCTATTCTTTAGGCTGTCCGTATTTCCAATAGAGACACCCACACAACTTAAATAAAATAAGAGAGCTGTTTATTCTGTTCAGTTAAATTAATCTTTATTCATGCTTAAGGTTTGATTTCTCCCATCCCTGTAAATCTTGATGCTGAAGCATACAAATAGCCTACTTAATCCATACATACATATATTCTGTACCTGAACCTCCTTACTTGCATCTTACTCCTCTGGTCCATTTAGAGAAAGATCAGCAGTCTTTTTTAGCTTTTACAACTGAAGATTGCATTAAAACCCCAAAATATTTCCTTTTCTTCATTCTCAAACCTCAACTTCTCCTTAGAGACCATCAGGGCCTCACTGGGTCTAATTCCCCCTAACCCAAATAAAAACCTGCAGCTTTCTGTCTCTTTAACTTCGAGCCTCTGGCAGATTTATCTGTGTGGATATGACTGTTAGCCAATAACAAACCCCAGAGCTTGAATTCCTTTTTCATGCTTTTACTGTAAATGACTAGATGAGTTTATATCTGCTGTGTTATACACGCTATATGACATGCTATTTTTAGCAGGGTCAAGAAAACACTTTTGAATTAATGATTTTAAAAATGAATTCAAAGCTTTGCATATTTCAATGTAACGTTATTTTTGATAACATTTGAAAGTTGATTTAGCGTCTTTAATCTAATTTAAAATGTACTATTTTAGATAGCAACCTGCATCACATTTGCTCACTGTTTCTCATCTGGGTGTTGCCCACTAACTCCACTCTATGTCGACAACAGAGCTGCAAGAGCTACCAGTATCTAGACATAAGCCTCTGAGTGGCTTGGGGGGATGACTGATTAAATGTAACTATAGCTTTAAAGTCTTGATATATCTATATAAATGCATACGTGTGTTTATTTATTTGTATATATACGCACATTAATATATATTTACTGTATATGGATACACTACTCTGTGTGTCAGTGCGTGTGTCTTTTCATATTGATTTCTATGTTCAACATGAGTCATTGTGCTAATCCACGACTCTGCTTGTATAGTATTTTCAGATTGAAGAAAATTAAATACATGATTAGCTGAGTTCTTCAGCTGGAGTAATTCAGTTGTGTGAGACCCTGACTCTATTTTCAAGCTTCAAGTCTTTAATGAGTTCAAAAACGGATGTATGAATGGCCCATAAATGAGTTTTGCTGACTATAAAAGCCAATTCAACCTATTCAAAATCCATTGTATACTTTCAACAATGCATTTGATTGTCCAAATGTATTTACTATGAATGTAACTTTCCAAAGGTTAAAGGGTTTCATAGCTCTTGCTTTTTATACTATTCCAGACATAGATGTATTATCACAATCTTCTCCTAGTCATACATATTTTACCTGCTGCCACAAAACAGCCTGAACAAAAGGTCTCCTACTTTATTATATTGCACCTGTAACTCCTGTTGTGTGCTTGAACAGGAGAGATGCTTTCAATTATTTTCACTTTCTTTTAAACTATTCACAGACAGGAGGGCCAATCCAAACTGATTTGGAAAACTCCTCACACAAGAAGCGAAGCATTGCTGATTGATGATGGGCTTTTGAACCCTAAGATCCACTTACATGTTTCTGTTTTCTCACCCTCCTTTCTTACCTGCCCTTCCCCATCTGACCTATTTCCCTTTTCTTCGTCCTTTTCCCTCTTGTTCTTATTTTCCTCCACTCTGCACTCATATTTTGTCTTCCACCGCCCTGCCAGCCCCTCCTCGCTCTCGCCTCCCTCTGTCCCCTCTGCTCCTTGTCCTGGGTCTCACTTCATGCCTGGCTAGCTGCTGTAATTCAAGTCTCGCCCAGTGTGATCATAGGACAGTCTAGAAACAGATGTGTCACTGGCAGATATCTGACAACACAAAACTTTACAGGCCAAGCCCTCTATCATTTGTCACCAGGTAGGGAAAAAAATCGATGGAGCAGGCGATGTGGTCTGAGGGTTTTGGTTTGGTTAGAAATGTGGAGACAGAGAAACCATACACACATATAAAACCAGACTCTTTTATAGGCGAGTTCCCCTATACCTGGCACCCTCTCAGACACACTCCTTAACACAAGAGGAGTGAGAGAAGAGAGCGTTAGAGGACACAGGGAGTTAAGAGGATTAATGACAGTGATTGTCCATTTAATTATGAAAAGGTCAGGTGGAGATGAGTAGATTAGTTATTTTTTGAGTAGAAGAGCAAGGCATAATGGACAATATGCTAAAATTGGCATTACATAGAAATAACCTTCCTTTGTGGGAAGACGATCAAGGGACTATGTTAAAAAATTATATTTGCACCCACATTAATGTTTATATTAAAAATGTGTGAACGCTTTCTACAGTTTGGAATAATTAGGAACCAGGAAGGACAGTTTTATATATCTTGTAAATGTTGCTGGATATTAATAATAATAAACAATTGATCATCTTTATAGAAGTCGAAACAGTTGTTAAGTTCCCGTTTCAGGAGTAGAAGTAGTAACACTTACTCTGGAGAGAAGCAGATCAATAGAAATATAATAAAAAAAGACAGTTTACTTGAGCCAATTGCTTTAGATTTATCCTTTAACCTTGCTAATAAAAAAACGGAGAATGTTTTTTTGTTTTTTCGATAACTTGAGTGTTTATTGAGGGTCTTGAAAAACAATGAGGCATCATTAATTCACTGACAAACATGCATTGAAAACAGCCATGGCTGCTTTGTCGTTGTTGAAACCTTTTAAAGCTGTCTAGACATATTTGATTGACTGATTAAGTCCATTAGCAAGTGACGTGCACACTGCCAAAGGTTCATATCATTTAAACCTTTTGACATTTCCATCTTTGTCTCATCTTTTAGTGTTCAGGTGTAATGGAAACACATCAAACATTGTGTGCTTCCTGGCATATTTTACATGCTGATAGCAAATCCGCCTGAATCTAGTTTCAGGAGCTTCTAGGTCACTTATTGTCACGTTAAAATAATTATGGGATGGAAATTGATTTTAATAATGCCGGTGGAAGAATTGTTTTATAATTAATACCTATATACTATTTTTAGCAAAGGTCACCGGCAATATCCCCCATGCTCGAGGTGGGGAAGAGGATTTCTTCAGACTTTTAATGAAGATACCTGTGCTTCCAATACGTTTGGTTTGCCAACAACTTATTCCTCTGTTCAAAATGTTGCATCAGATGGGTGTGGAGGGAGTCTAGGCACCGCATAAAGGACCAAACTAGTGTTTTTTTCACTTGTATTGGTACTATGAACATATATTATAGCATTGCTTTACTGTTTGATGTTTCTATTGTGTTATTGCCTCAATGCAGCTATCTGTTAACAATCATTTTACCACAAGATGAAAGAAAAAGAGACTTGAAAAAATAGCTTGGCAGCTTTTATTTTTTTCAGCGTTGTAAAAGCTGTCAGAGACACTTATTTAAAGCAAATGACTATTTGTAAGAAGTATTTATACTGTAGGGTTTTGCAGAAAAGGCTCTGCTGTTTGAGGAAGCTCTTAAATAATCCGAGCAGCAACAAGGATTCTGCTGAAAGAGATAATCCTGTTTTAATAAACACACATGAGCATTAAATCAACAATATGACACATGAGGAGGAGGTTCGGGTGGAAGGAGCTGCGTCAGCAAGTAGTGCAGGCATGAAAGTAATCAGCAGAGTAACAGTGATAAGTGTCCGGTTTTAATTTCCTGCTGTATACCTGCATGAATATGATTGTACGTTATTAGCCACACAGCTGTGACTTAGCCAAGGAGTATATTGAAAACAGCTAATGCTAATCAGACAATACCATTTTTGCTTCAGTGCTTTGCTAACAGTATGCCTTATGAATGTAACTAAAGCAGACATTGTGTACTGTGATTGATTATCTAATTTAAGTTTCTCAAAGTTTTGGTTTTATAGAAATGAATGGACCTGGGTAGTTGAAATACATTCAAAGAAGATTTATACGGCAAACATTTTTAATTAAGTGGTTTTATATTTACTTTCATTATGAATACTTTCACGATTGTAAAACCAAAATGTTTCCTTTCGTTTTGCATCAGGTCGGGCCATCAAACATGTCAAGGATTCAATTTTCACCCCGGAGGGCGGAGCTAGAAGAGGCGTTCCTAAAGTCCTGGTTGTTCTCACTGACGGACGTTCACAAGACGATGTCAACAAAGTGTCCAAAGAGATGCAGATGGATGGTGAGTATCTTATAAACCAAACACAGACACAGACAAAAAAGCATTGATAGTTTTTAACCTAAAAATATTGAATGTCGATATACAGTATGGGATTCCTTGATATTGTCATACAAAATGAAGGACATATCCCCACTCCCCCTTTTAATTCCTTGGAAGCTTTACATACTGTATTTCTATTGTTGAAGGATATGACACTCTTTAACCGTAGGTTTGAAACCCATAACTCACAATATGTTACATGATTCCTTTTAATCCTTTCTAATGACTTTAAACCTGTAATGAATTCTCTTGTTTAACTCCATTCTCAGGCTATATCATCTTTGCCATTGGCTTTGCGGACGCGGACTACGGAGAGCTAGTGAATATTGCCAGCAAGCCCAGCGATAGACACGTCTTCTTTGTGGACGATTTGGATGCCGTGAAGAAAATAGAAGAGCAGCTCATTACTTTTGTCTGTGAGGCTGCTACCGCCAGTGAGTAAACTAACCTTGGATTTTAAACAGAGAGGGAGAGAGACCAGAAAAAACAAGAGTTCAGAAAAGAAGATTCATTCATAATTGAAAATGTTAAGGATGACCTAACAGACTCTTTTCTGTCTTTCAGCCTGTCCGTCTGTGTTGATGAGTGGTAACACAATGGCAGGTAAAAGAAACAAGGAACATAATACACTGTACTACAGCCACACAGGAAAAACAAGTTGGCAAAAAAAAAGCAAAATAAGATAATGATAATGACACATAATGAGGCTGCACTCCATGGTTAGCGTTAATGATTGTAATTACAGTGATCACATTGAGAATAAGGTAATGATGGTTTGCCTCCTGAAGGTTTCCGTATGATGGAGAAGTTCGGCCTGGTAGAGAAGGAGTACAGCACCATACCTGGAGTCTCTCTGGAGCCGGGCTCGTTCAACACCTTCCCTTGTTACAGACTACACCGAGACGCAATGGTGTCGCAGCCCACCAAGTGAGTAATGAAACACTGTAAATAGTACATGGTACATTTACTTCTGTTTTCAAAAGCATTCGTTAGATTGGATCCTAGACATTTGGTTTGGAAAGTTAACAAATTGTGCGTCATAGCCGTCTGTAAGAGTTTGATTTGCTGTGCTTGATCATGCCTCCATTTTTTCTCGCATCCATCTTTTGCAGTTGAACACACAGCAGATTTTATTAATGTATTTTTCTTCACACACCTCATAGATTAAACCTCTGAACCAAGGCTAACAGTAATCCCAAAGCAGCCAAGAAACTAATGATCAAATCACTTTTTTACATTTACAATATATTATAGCAGACAGAGTTGGAGTGGACGGGTTTGTTCATTTCAGTTCATTTGTTAAAGTTTAATTGAGATAAACATCACTTTTCAAAGAGACACCTGGAAAAAATATTCAATATCATAAAATAATTCATTGATAAACCACAAATATAAAGAATAGCTGCATGTTAAGTTGTCAAGTTGTTATCAAGTTGTAGCATTTATTTTATTAAATACAGTGCATGCACAAATGCAGTTGACTCCTATTAGGCCAAAAGCTTTTTACTGCATTTGTTCTTTAGATTTATTTGTATCCTTCCCTGCTGTTGTTTGCTAAGCGACACTCCCTTCCTCCCCTGGACACGGGGGGGGTGGTGAGTGTCAGCGGGACTCAAACACCAGAGGACTTTGAATCATCAGCCCTCATACACACAGGCTGCTGGAAGTATTTAACAGTCCTGCCAATGAAAATGTCCCAATTTAAAGAGTTTCCCTTTATCTTTGTTTGGATTATATTTTAGGATACAAGGGTTCAAGTCCAACTCATAACACCTTGGCTGTGTTATACTTTCTAGTCAATGCTCCCAATGCTAACAACCACAAAAAGTGATCTTGAAGATTGTAGAATTCAAGCCTGTTAAAATTAAGCAAGACTGTATTTCAATATGTAGTAGCTAGAAATGAATCATTTATCTGAGGAGTTGATCTAAATACACTGTATATGCCTATTTATCAAAACTTACACAAAATGCAGTTTTTACACATTTAATGCTTTGTGTGTGTTCCCTGACCAGAGCAACAGAGAAGCCTCTCACAGAATAAATTGAGGCAATGATTGATGGTCTGCTTTTCACATATGCAAATGCACCATGAATCGTATTGTATATCTCTTTGGGTTTCATTTAATTGTCATTGCCCACACAGGACACTTTTACAAACCCATTATTGTGTCTAGTCTGATTAGACCATGCCCGATCGGTACATTTCATTAAATGATTAAGGTGTTAAAGGTCATGTCTTCATGTTCCATTAAGATGTTGCCTTGTGCATATTAAATAGGTTTAAAATTTCAGATTCAGAACATGACCACCAATTATTAAGAGGCTTCAAAGCATTAAGAGACGCTGGAAAAAATTGTTTAAATATTGACTTAGCACTATACTACAGGGAAATATTGAAATATAAAACCAAAGCATACACAAACTTAATGGGAGCTTCAGATGTTCTTTCTCTGAAGTCTTTATTTTTCTCATGTTTTCATTTTGGAGCTTTTTTCTTGGTTTTCAACCAGCTTTAATTTTAGCTCCTTAGTCTGAGTCTTCATTCTGTGAAAAGTGCAATTGACGAGCCCTCTGAAAAGTTAAAGCTGAGATCATTTGAAACTAAAGTGCTCGAAGGCAGCTGCACAAGAAAAAACTCCGCTCTGAGATCAAAAAGACGCTGGCACAGGAAGACAGTTCCAGGCAGCCAAAAACACTCTGAGAGCGTTCACAAGAGCTGAAAAGAGACAACGGCACTTTGAAAATGACACCTTGTGGATACATTCCTTCAGGGCACAAGCTAAGCTCACTATCTAACCTGTGTGTGTGTGTGTGTGTGTGTGTGTGTGTGTGTGTGTGTGTGTGTGTGTGTGTGTGTGTGTGTGTGTGTGTGTGTGTGTGTGTGTGTGTGTGTGTGTGTGTGTGTGTGTGTGTGTGTGTGTGTGTGTGTGTGTGTGGTGTGTGTGTGTGTGTGTGTGTGTGTGTGTGTTGTGTTGTGTGTGTGTGTGTGTGTGTGTGTGTGTGTGTGTGTGATGTGTGTGTGTGTGTGTGTGTGCGTGCGTGCGTGCGTGCGTGCGTGCGTGCGTGCGTGCGTGCGTGCGTGCGTGCGTGCGTGCGTGCGTGCGTGCGTGCGTGCGTGCGTGCGTGCGTGCGTGCGTGCGTGCGTGCGTGATCGTGTGTGTGATCGTGTGTGTGTGTGCGTGTGTGATCGTGTGTGATCATGTGTGAACATGTGTGTTCTTTCACTTGTGTACCAGGTACCTTCACCCAGAAGGTTTACCCTCTGATTACACTATTTCTCTGATGCTCCGCCTACTTCCTGAGACCCCGCAGGAGCCCTTTGCATTGTGGGAAATCCTCAATAAGGAGAAGGAGCCATTAGTGGGATTAATCCTGGACAGTAAGTTTGAATCACTTGTGTTGCTTATCTTTATTTTGCATCATTAACATGGTAGATTGACAAATTCAAACACTAGCTGTGTGCTGAAGCTCCTGCAGTCCGGTTATCCCCAAATGATCTCTAAAAGTGCATAATGCAGTGCTTCTGGAGAGAAATCCCTACATGTTTTATTATGGATCATTTACCTTCAAATGAGCAATGCTCTCATCTAACTGTTGTATCCTCTATTTGTGGGTGGCCTCCCTTATTTGTCCTGTCTTGAATGGGACACACCGTTAGTCTGTGAAATCAGCAGGACCTCAGACCTAGAGGTGCCGATCCTTATTTGTGTTAGAGTTTGTAACTGGACCTCTGGAGCTCTATTCAAACAGACAGACTCAGAACTAGACAGGGTTGTTAAACGGGGTGTCAGGATTGATAGTGAACCAATGTGGCGTATTATTTACATGATGGGACGGAAATGTATGAGAGGGGGTCTATCGATCTCTGTTTCAGTGCAGCAGGCAGCGGTGCACCTACACATGCACCCTCTAAACACAACAATTCAGCGGATTAACAATCTCTGATCCGTAATTGGCACCTACTTGAACTTTCACTTTTGTCATATAAATCTTTCGATAAGCAAAACAAATTCCCCCAGGGACGGTAAAGGTTTCATTCATTCATCCATCAGAGTTCATTATAGAGCCAGTACTTTTAAAGCCATAGCTGATGGGATGCTGGGGTCAGAAGATTGACCATGGTGCAGTTTCTATCCAGCAGTGATAAGCCGTGTTACAGTTGACTGAACTCACTCCAGGCGTCAACCTTTTAGAGGTGTTTTGGACACTGTCTTAAAAAAGACCCAGGGCAGACCCCTGACCTGCTGCAGAGATTATATTACCAGCTGGAATGGATGATCGTTGGTTCCCTGAGAGATGCTGTAGGTGCTCTGCTTTCCCTGTTGACCCTTATATATCGAAGCTATATATCTATAGTATTTAAATAAATAAAAAATGTACCACCATTGTAAGTTCATTTTGTGTCATATACGGACTGATCTAAAACAACATAGATATCATTTAAATGTCCTCCATTATTAAAATAATGGAGACTATTTGATTTTCTTTACTTTCAATGGTAAAATAAATCTTCATTTTTATAGAAAACAGACACGCTGCACAGCAGCACAAATACTAATATTGATATAACAGTGTCCAGCATATAGAGTTCAGTATTGTAACACACCAGGTATTTATTTGAGTCTTATAGGAGGAGACAGAGACAATAGTGGGTACAAGGCAAGCTTCTGCTTGATGTGAACATCAACCTCTTCTACCTCCCTCACCACCTCTCTGTGCCTCCCCCACCCCCACAGACTCTGAAAAGACGCTGACGTTCTTCAACTATGACTACAAAGGAGACTTCCAGACTGTCGCCTTTGAAGGAACTGAAATCCAAAAAATCTTCCATGGCAGTTTCCACAAGGTACTCTTTAAATATATGTGTGGTAAAAAAACGACTTGAATGTAATATAATTTATTCTCAAAAGTGTAATGGCCCTAACACAGCGAGTGCCATTTTGCATACATATCAGGGTTTTGTCTCACATTTCAGGAAAAAACGTCATTACACTATTTAGGTGGTGCTGGTAGTTCCGAGGACAAATGTTGATCAGGAAGCTTTCTGACAAACTGCCGAGAAAGAGACAAAAGAAAAGAAGATAAAATGTATTGTGGTGTTTTTGAAGGGGAGGTTTTCCAGTGGCTCTCGGACTGGACTGTTTTTCTCTTGACCCGTCAACACCACTGTGTGTGTGTGTGTGTGTGTGTGTGTGTGTGTGTGTGTGTGTGTGTGTGTGTGTGTGTGTGTGTGTGTGTGTGTGTGTGGTGTGTGTGTGTGTGTGTGTGTGTGTGTGTGTGTGTGTGTGTGTGTGTGTGTGTGTGTGTGTGTGTGTGTGTGTGTGTGTGTGTGTGTGTGTGTGTGTGTGTGTGTGTGTGTGTGTGTGTGTGTGTGTGTGTGTGTGTGTGTGTGTGTGTGTGTGTGTGTGTGTTGATAGCTCTCCTCCCTCCTACTCTTAACTGATTTTCTAAACTAGTGGAGTGTACAGAGTGGGAGTGAAACTGCACATTTTAATGACCCTTTGAGACCCCTCTGTGGAAGTTCATGATGAAGTTATGGAGGGCATTTTTCATTATTTGGACATGTGTTTATTTAAAAAAACTAAGTTCACTTGATACATTCACAGTATAGACCAGGTTTTGATTGCCAAAGAAGTTAGTGCATTTACAGACATGCTGCGCAGACATCATTAAAGAAGGCAACACTCTGTGGCAGGTGTGATTTCCATGATTGTGTTATTACTTTTCACCTCCGAGTGGACCAACAGAGAAGATATTAGTTTGTCCTCCAAGCTGATTATCTGACAAAGACATTTCACATTTGCCTCAATCATTGGGCTTATATCCGAATATATTTATGTAAATGATGTTGTTTCAAATTAGTCAGACTGAAAGGAAATAGCAACATTTTAAAAGTCAATTTTCTGCTCACTTGAGACGAGAAAGTGTTTTCTGAAAAAATAAATAGGGACGCAAATGCCTCAGCTGAATAAATAATGACATTGTTTTGGCCTCAACAGGCCCAGTGAATGACAAATTCACTTTAGAAAAAAACTTGGCATGAAACATTAGGCAAACAAAAAACAGCAACTTGCCAAATAACAATATATTACTTTGTCCTAATTCTTTGAATTAGCAACACTACTGAGAATGTGTTTGTACTTTGACATGGCTGATTCAATTGGACATTTGAATGTATTGTTTAGTTACATTTGAACATTTTCAAACTTTTGCTTGACAAATGGATACAAAATGTAATAAAAACTAGGTATGTTTTTTATGTTGCTCTAAGCTGCTGTTGGGTAAATATATTGCTCCCGATGGATTTTTGCTAAAACAACCAGTCCACTAACTCTCAACTCTCATAATGTCAGGGAGGAGCTGTCCATCATTTTTCTCTGTCTGTTTCTCTTCTGTATTCTGTCTCTCTGTCGGAGAACATGACAATGTTGAGAGAGGGGACTGATGCAGGAGACTGCCTGACCAGAGGAAGTGTTGGTCTACACTTAGACAGGATGACAAGTGAATAAAAGGAGCGTACACGTGCGTGTGCATGTCTGTTTGTCAGTTATAAAGGGATTACCATATCAAGCACCTTGTGTGAAAGCAGGAATACCCAGCAGGATCTGTCACCGTCTAGCAAACACACACACACTGAGAGAAACACAGAAAACAGAAACAGGTGAAGGAGGGAGAGCAGAGGAAAGAATAGAGATGACAGTGAGCTGGAGATGCAAAGAGGAATACAGACAGGAAAATATAGAAACACAGGCAAGTAGACAAAGAAAGGAGAAGTGAAAGATATCTTCGGTATAAATCACAGATTGCTCACAGCTATTATATACTAATACAAGTGTATTAACACCCTGCCTGTATCTCCAAAAATGATTAAATGCCTCCCATTAAAATGTTTAAAGAGCACTTAAAGCTGTCCTCGGGTGCCGTAAAAAATGTACGCTAAGGACATATGCACCTTGCTTTTCTAGCTCACAATACCTCACAATATTTCTCAGTGTGAAATTCAAAATTCACAGCTAGTTAATTCGCCCATAAATGATTATTATGAAGCTGTTTCCATAAATGTTGGTTGCTTCTTGGAAAGGAGAAGAAGTGTTAATGGAGAAAGCAGCAACTATGAATGTGTTGTATACGTTGCACTGACAGATTTGGGTTGACTCAAACTGTGTTTGTTTTTAAAAGCAGAAAATGAGACGGTGTTATGTGACTGACAAAATCATACGGTGGTTGGATCTGTTTTCATGACGATTAACAGCTTAATGACGAATCCAGATAGATGCACACTCTGCAGAGAGGAATGTAAATCGTTTGTCTTCAGTAGTTTGGAGAAAATTGTCACAATGTTTACTTTAAAGCAGCTGTTTTCAAAGGGGGGCGCCAGAGAGCTTCAGGGGAGGCGCAGCGTGAGAAACATGCGAGCGGCAACATGGATCGATTTTTTGTGAAGTTACCTAAAGTGAGAGAGGAGACAGCGTCTGGCAGAAAACGTCACTTGCACACTTTTGGCTGTCTGTGGAGACCGAGTTCCCCCACCTCGCCAAAAAGGCTGTAAAAGTGCTCATTCCCTTCTCCTCCGCCTACCTGTGTGAGTGTGGGTTTTCCGCATTGACTTTGATCAAAAGCAAGAACCGGTCAAGCAGGGGCGGATCTACCTAAAAGTTGTGGCTCATCGGACATTTATGAGAGAAAATCCCTAATGTCCGAGTGCAAGTGAATGCAGCACAAGACGTGAGCCTTGTAACCCCTCCCCCGGCCCTTGCGCAAGCGAGGAAATGTGATTGGCGGCGATTTCATTTGAACGGGACGGCGCAAAACGAGAAGCATTCGGACCCAAGTAGAAGGAAGGAATGAGGTATTTGCGGTCGGGTCTACAATGACAGAGAAGAGACTGTCAAGTTTGGCTGCACTCAGCATTGAATCAAAACGCACTAAAGCTTTGGATCTTAATAAGTTTGTGAGGCGTTTTGCTGAACAAGATGGTAATTGCCGCATTCAGCTGTTATAGGCATGCCAACTTGATGCTCTGCTCACGGATGACTCGATGAGCATAAAAAACTGTTAAGATGATGACCTTACGTGTGTAAATATATTTTTTTCTTTGTGGGGGTCTGCCCCAAAAAAACAGTTTTAAGTCCTGAGAAAGTCAAATAAGACGGTGTGTAAAACTACACTGCCCAGCCAAAAAAAAGTAACCACTTTGATTTAACTAGGCCAGTAGGTAAGGACTTTCCACTGGATAATAATACCCCTGCATTATAGCAACAACAACAATAATAATAATAATAGCAATAATAATTGGGAGGGGGGGCGCGGCTGTTCTTATGTTCTCTGAGGGGAGGCTCACCTTCCCACACTTTGAAAAGCCCTGCTTTAAAGGATTTGAAAATGTATATCTGAGTTTGTGTGTAACCAGTTGCTTGCATACAATATATGTTTGTTGTTATAGGATAATAAAATACAATTAACCTATCCGATTTATCTTATTTAAGGCTTTAGGAGACTGATGACGTTGGAGAATTAGACATCAGCAAAACATTAATGGGCAAAAGAACGTGACAGCTTCCAAGTTTAAACATTGTCAAATGCTTCCACGTGTGATGAAACATCTGTTTATATTTCTACTCTTTACTTTTCCCCATATAACAACACATCTGTGCCTGAGGGGTCATCATTTCTAGCACATGTAGAAGAAGCTACATTTGGTTAAAAGAGCAGTTTCTGAATAAATAGTCTAAAGGTGTTCTCCATCTAATTGAAAGCAGTGTTTAAAGATTGATTGCTTGCAAAAATGGCTGACTAGAGAGGGCAGGAAATGAGGAAACACTCATGTTGTACGCACACAGGCAAAGAGAAGGTGCTTGCAGTCCTGCATGTAATGCTCAAACATACATGAATCAAAATATAAAAGCTTCACGATCACACACGAAAAGCACACTGCATGCGCACACGCACACATTCACACTCACATACATGCTTTCAAGCATGCATAAGCGAGCATGTGCACTTTTAAGTGCAGGTCAGAGAAAGCTGAGTCAGCAGAAATACTGATAGCCTCATCTACTCCAACCCACATTATCTCTCACAGCATGTTTAAAAACTGTCATAACTGTGTGTGTGTGTGTGTGTGTGTGTGTGTGTGTGTGTGTGTGTGTGTGTGTGTGTGTGTGTGTGTGTGTGTGTGTGTGTGTGTGTGTGTGTGTGTGTGTGTGTGTGTGTGTGTGTGTGTGTGTGTGTGTGGCCATTTCTACTGATCATAATTCCATTGTTGAGGTCTACTAGAATAGATTTACATTGATCAATGTTCCAAAATCACATTGGTTTCTCATACAGCATCTCTGTATAGTATGTGTATTCACTCTCTGTCTTACACGCCTTGTTGGACCTCCTGCCCCCCCCTCCCTGTGAGCCCACTGTGCTCTGATGTGTGTTTATGTGTTACAATGGCGTTTGTTAGCAACCAGAAAATGACACCAGTAATGACAAACAGATGAGAATGCTGCGTGGGGTCTGGGTGCCGTGTTGGTGGGACGTTGCGGGGCTCGCTGCTCCGCCCTTTGAGGCTCGAGTGTGAGCTGGATTACTGGTGTCGTTTCCTGGTTGCTGCGTGGGGTCTGCGAGACAGCGAGAGACCGCGGAACTCAGCCTGAGCACACACACGTGAGTGTGTGGCGAACTGTGAGTTGAGATCCACGGAGCCGCGGCTGAGAAAAGATAAGGCTGAGTGAGTGTGTGTGCCGGCGAAACATTTGGACCTGGGCATGGTCACGTCACTGTACCCAGGAAGAAAAAAATGGAAAAAGGAAAATCTCCAACGAGGCGTTCTGGGGCAGCATAGACAGGTCTTTTCTGTATTGGAGTTTTACTCGCTACAGGGTGTACTTTGAGGGTTTGTGACTTTGCAGACCGTTTACATGCAGAAAAAGCTACATAACATACAAGGGGACGGGTAATAACCGGAAAAGCATGACATGGGACCTTTAAAGTATGCCCCCTCTTTCATTCTCTTCTTTAACTCTCTTTTTCCCTCTCCTCTTCCTTCATATTTCATTGGTTGAATTAACAAAATGTTTGAACTTGGCTCTTTAATCTTTTTGAATCTGTCATCATTATGCTCACAAAAAACTTTAATTTAAATTTTCTCATGACTTTGAGTAATTGCGTTGAGATATAAATACCCCTGGAGCATAAAACTATTTCAAAAAGTCAAAGTTTTCTAAAATTCTACACAGAGAAAACCTTTATATTTTTCTTTGTCTTCTTTTGACACAAAATGAACACTAAAATAACAGCACAGATAAAGTTCAGTTGATAGTTCAGTGTTTAGCTTTCTATCAATGTACAATAGAGAGTTGCTATTCAATTTCTGAGCTATTACAAAGTCATATGACAAAGATAATGTATTAATTTGTTTAGAAAATAAAAAATAAAAGGTTATTTGTCTGACAGAGAGTCACAAATAAATGAGGCTTTACATTAGAGATAGAAACTGTTGATGTGTAAGGCAGCAGTAGGAAAAATACAAGGCTGTGTATTTCTGAGAGGCTAATTCATCTTGTGCTGGCAGAAGTATTAGCTTTGGATTCTGTAGTTTCCAGCCAGCCGCCAGGAGCAACATTGAGAAAAAAAACATTATGCTACTGATATTTTTTATATTTTAGCCTCGTTTTTCGTTTTTCACATTGTTCTTAAAGGTGGGGTAGGTAAGTTTGAGAAACCGGCTCGAGATACGCTTTTTGTTATATTCCATGGAATGCTCTTAACATCCCGATAGCAATGAATATCTTAAGTGCTTTGACAAAAAATCCATAAAAAAATGTCATCTGTGGAAGCCGTAATACTGTAAAAAGCACGACCAATCATTTCAGCCGGCCCGGCTAAAATAACTGGATGGCCTACCTGCCTGTCAGCACATCTGTGCACAAACTTATCTCGTGCCCTCATTGGTCATGTGCGCGTTCGTGTGTGTTGGAGGAGGGGCTCTGTAAGGAAGTGGCAGATTTTTTCCGGCTGTGTATTTTCAAATTCTAGCGCACTCGAGCTGGTTTCTCCAAAATTACCTACCCCACCTTTAACTGAAAGTCAGACACACACAGCTGAAACAGGCTAACTTTGTTTCCAAGTTCATAACGTTTTTCCATTGCAAAATAAAAATATTTTTTGAATTTAGCTGATTTGAATATTTTAAACACAGGCACAAACATAAAAATAATATTAATGTACAAAGAAGTCTCTGTTTTTTTTTATCTCAGATGTACAAAAACAACAGCAAAGCATCTTTATTACATTACAATAAGCTTTAAACTCACTGGTACTCACGCGTTGTTGCAGAAACCCGTTCTAAGTTGTAATGTGATTATACACTACGAACTAACTAACGCTATGACCGTGATAATGAGTGATGATTTCATATGCATGTTAACTTTCCCTGTACATTAAAGTATAAATATGTATGCCAACCTGTCGCAGTACAGCACGTCTCCAAAAAAACATTTTTGCTTAAAAAAACTGCTTCTTTTTTTTTATTTCTGCTGCTGCTTGACAGGTTTTGGGGATTTCATAAAGCAAAGTAATGGTTCAAATAGTCAATTTTCAAGAATAAACTTCCTCCAGACTGTAAATAAGCCTGAGTCACTGCTAGAGTAAAATGAAGGAGCCAGTTAGGGGTGCACACACACACACACACACACACACATACACACACACACACACACACACACACACACACACACACACACACACACACACACACACACACCACCTGCACCTCAGAGGATCTTCATATTCTTTTTACATCACACACACACACACACACACACACACACACACACACACACACACACACACACACACACACACACACACACACACCCAGTGAAGTGTGCAGATTGGAGGATGAGAACAGAAAGTCATTAGTGAGTGCCGTCAAAACGTCAGTCGAGGAATGGATACTGACACTTGAATATGAACTTTGTCTAACTGCCCTCCAGCTGCATCTTGTTGTGTGTCTGTGTCTTGAGGTTGTTGTTAACTTACAATGCATGCATCCCTTTTTTTTAGGGTGGAAAAGAGTGTTTGAAATCCGCCCTAAATGGCATAATATGGGGCTGCTAGTAGTACAGTTTATTACTACCCTTCACCAGGCTGCAGCCCTCTCTGCTCATTAACCATGTGAACTGTCGAATTTCACAGTTCAGGGCGCTGCCAGTGGTGTCCTCTAAGGAGGCAGTTTGAGCTCACAGCCACTCTAAGTGGACGGGACAATTTGTGTGCTCAGATGCTTTTAACCTCTGTTATAAGTATCCTAACAAGCATGAGGAAACCTATTGTCATTGCGATTAAGTGAAGAAGTGGTCTTGGCTGACCGCAGATGCAAGACCTGAGAAGAATGCTGCAGTTTAAATGGTTTTACAACTCTGTTCCATGGACTATATCTAATGAGTTTTATATCTATGACAATCATGATGGGTAATAAAGGCAAAACAAATCAAATCTTATGCATAATTGTTGTCTCTCTTTCATACAGCTCCATGTAACCATCAGCAAGACGTCTGTGAAGGTGGTGTTGGACTGTTCAGCGGTCGAGGAGAAACCAGTCAGTGCGGCTGGAAACATCACCACGGATGGAGTGGAGATACTTGGAAGGCTGGTTCGGTCCAGAGGCAGCCGGGACAACTCTGCTCCAGTCAGTATGATTTTCTTATAATGAATTGTTGTTTAGTGCACCCTCAATAAATGGTGTTTGTATACCTCTATGTTCATGGTCATTAAATGTTATAGGTATCGTCCATTCAGAAAGTACAAGAACTTGTAGATGTTGGCGTATTCAATACATATTCAAGCTAGGGCTGAATTTATTTAATAATCTGTTTTCACATAAATGCTTGCTTTTTCCTCCCACAGTAGCTCTATATTGTAAAACACAATGTTTAAGTGTCCCTTGTGCATAGTTTGCAACAATCTTTCAGCAAGGCAACCATTAATATCCCAAAAACATTTTAGTGAGTCACGAAGGAGTTCATTTTATTTTATACAAGTGAGCCTGTACAAAGTTCTTTACATATACTTTGTTAGCTGTGTTATACTCATTAAGTACCACAACCACTAACAACTTTTGGCATACGAAGGCAGGGGAGAAGGTGTGGAATCCTGTGCTTCTGGGAAAACTGAGTGCTGCTATTATTACATTTACACTTCTTACCTGCTGCAAAGAAAATTATCAGCTGGAGAAATGCAGCATGAAGTAGTTTTTATGTGGGAAAATAAAGAAAAGATGACATTTTCTTCACTTAGCACCAGATTGTCCTGTAATTGTTATGGATTTAAAGATATTTTGTGTCTGTCAAGTTTGTAAAGGTCTTTGCAGAAGGTAATTATTAGAAAATGAAAACAAAATGGTAGCTTTACCAGGCGCCAATTTATTCTCTTTTACCGTCTGTACTTTCAGTTGTTCAGAAGTGAAGTCTTCATTTGAATAAGTACTTGGTTTTAGGCTCCACAGAAGGGCCTGTGGGTGTTTAGGTGATGCATTGATTTAGAGGATTACAAAAGTGACTACATCAGCATGTATAAATAGTGAACTGTTCTCAAGATTTACAGCCAGCCTAGCAATTCTGTGAATCTGGGTTAAATCCCCCAGAATGATCACAGTAAGTCTATTTCTTTCAGGTCTCAATGTTAGTTCAGTGTGACTGACACTGCCCAGCTTTTAAGAGTCTAAGACCCCCTGTGGTGCCGTAATAGAAAAACTATCAACACAAGGATTAGACTGTATCACACAGGGCAGGAATTATAAACATTTGACTCAAATTTCCGTTCGTTGTCTTAGATTTGTCAAATATAAAGTTAATAGAGTTGAGGTAACAGAGTCCACTGGATGCTCTTAAACTTTTTGACTTCTGTACTTTTCTTAACTAATGCGGGCCATGTGAATATGAAACCCGACCGAAACAGGTCGAATTTTTCCATTGAGAAGCTTGCACTTAAAATAAATCATTACAATAAAGTCAAAGAGTAACTGCCCATATTGTAACTAGTAGAAAGAATCTGATCTCATGTGTTTGTGTTTGTATTTAACTTCCTATATAAAACAGTTCCAGGTTAGGTTGTGTCTGTGATATCTATCTGTCTAAAGTTTGTTATGGATTTTAGTTGAGTATTAAAATGTCCTGTTTTTGGATGGTTAGAAATGTTCACACATAAACTGCCTTTCTAATGGAAAGGAGGAGAACAGTTTTCTATGTCAGACGGCTGCCTTTTCAGTAGTGACAGGAAACTTTAAATCAGAGATCATGACTTAATTAATGTATAGCCTGCTTTATAGTTTAAGACTGGTGGGGCCTCCCGCACATTCATGTTACTTGTTGAAGATATCAGCCAGATGTCACATATCTCCCAGTTCTTTTCCGCTGCTCATTAGCGCCAAACTGCATCTGTTCTCATTTCTTATCGACACAGAAACACCAAATGACCATGATAAATATATTCCATTTGTAATGTTGCCTCTTTACTTGTTGAAATGTTTAAACTGATACTATTTTGATTGCATTATTACTGGGAGCTGCTTTGTGTGTGGGTGTAAGTGTACTCAAACTTGTGTGGGTTTACAGTTCCAGCTCCAGATGTTTGACATCATCTGCAGCACATCCTGGGCCAGCAGAGATAAGTGTTGTGAGCTGCCAGCTTTGGTAAGAAATGTAACATATAATCTCTCTTACACACATTCTTACTAACTTTAATACATCCTTGTACTGCCTCCCCCTCTGAGTGGGCAGTAGTTTAGGGCTCTAAATAATACAGGCTTAGATAATTAGAGTGATAATTGTGGTTTAAATCAAATTGAAGGATAATAACACCAGAGTGACTTGGACTCTGTATGAGCCGCTATAGCAGAGACATGCTGCCACTAGTATTTCCAGGGCTCAGGTGCGTAATTTAATTTATGTCAAATAAATGCACCTAATGACAATTGTTATCTCTCCAGCACGTAATATACAATTCTGAGCATATCTGTGTACGAGCCGCAATTATCAATGACCACCCCAGGCATAAAACATACAATGAGTCAATGGTTTGATTATGTTCACCTCTGCAATCCATAAAGCATTGTTTTTAAGAACCTTTTGTTGACAATCAGAAAAGTTTCAATTTAAATTTTGTGGTTATTACTTTTTATTTAAATATATACATAATTATTAAAGAAGATACATACAATTAGTGTAAATGATAGGATGATGGCATACAATATTAAACACTAAGACCTACGTGGACATCTCAGTCCATACTAGATCTCCATAGACTAGCCTCCGAAGAGCCTGGCCCGGTCTTCTCAAATATAGTCCAGAAAAGGGGTCTCAAAAAGGGTCCAATCCAATGCAAAACCATAGAGTCTGAAATCCTCAGAAGAAAAACACATCTCCTTACAATCAAAAGAGGCATCATAAGCAGCTTCAGTTCATTTTTCTGATGGTATTCCAAGGATGCAGCAAAAATGTTTTTATTAAATAAAATGTCCATTTCTGAGAAGTCAATAATAAGTAAAGAGGGCATTCATAAAAGACACTGAAAATATGAACCTTTAGTTCTTTTACACTGATTGCAGTATTTTGAAAGCAAAGATTTGAAGAGACAGCAGTAACCTGTGAATGACCCTGTATTAAAGTTCCTTGACATAAAGTTTTTTGGAATGAAGTATTTCAGAATTCAAGTGGACGAAGCAAACATTGATTTGTATTTAGAAAGAGCTCTAACTGTGCTCACAGACCTGAGAGACGCTGGCAAGCATGTTTAACCATAGCTATGAGTGTTTCTGGCCAGCTCCAGGTGTTTTTTGAAATGATGCAGCTCACATCTCACCTGCAGAGACAGGAAGTGCACTTCACACTCCATGTATTTCTGTGTGTTTCAGAGAGTTGAGGAGCAGTGCCCTTCCTTGCCTCATGCCTGTACCTGCTCCCAGGACAGCAAAGGACCTCCAGGACCTTCAGGACCCCCTGTAAGAGATCTCTTATTCATTCTGATAAGGTCCAGATGATCATGTTTCTTTCACCGGTCTCTGTCTTTCCACAGACCGGCGTGGACGTTGTTAAAGATGTCTCCCTCTTCATCTCTGCATTTGTTTTTCTGCTCTGTTTCTTTCTTCTGTCATTTATAAACATACCTAGAAGATGAATACATCAGGTATTCACTTTGATCGTCTCTAGACTCTCATTATACATGTTATAATTATTCCAGAAGTGTCTGTTCTGTAAATATTAGACAATGCTGGTCAATTTCACAGACAAACAGCCACTCTGACAGCTAAGTTGAACATTTCCTGTTGGGTAATTAAGCATTTAATGTGAAGGAAAGAAACAAATGTAATCCAGCTCAGTTTTAATTATTATTTCTCTAAGCGGGTAAGATGGCGCTAATATAAACAAACAGATTACAGAAAAACTAATTACTTCACCCAATCTTAACATAGGAAATATGTGTCATCACAAATAGACACACTACATCAAATCATCTGCATTAATATAAACAAAGTATATATGTATATCCAAACACAGATAGTCTCTATGCAACTGGCTTCTTAATGTTTTTTTGATGAGAGCTCTGAATGTAGAATTATCTTTGAGCGTAGTGAGGCGGTGAGTTAGAGAGAGATGGATGGGCTTGTGGAGCGGCTGTATTCCTCTCACGCAGTAACAGGTAAAACCTGATAGAGGCTGAGAGATGAGAGCAAGTAAATGAGCTCATTTACAGCCTTTGACTTATTCTCTCTTTTTCCAATATCTTCTCCTTTTCTATCTACCACTCTGCATTTTCCATCCTTTCTGTTTTCTTTCCTTCTCAATCTCTTTTGTTCTCCCTTCTCTCTTGTCTCTGTTTCTGTGTACTGAGGGCTGAGCGCTGTCTGGATCAAAACCCTTATAGTTTGAGAAAGTCATTTAATGCTGATTCTATTTATCACGGCCGATTACATCCCCCCCATTGTCTTCCCTGTCCGACGAGCCAGATCCACTTACTCCTCTGTAGGGTTACGTCCACAGGCCACAGCCTGCCTTTATACTCTCTGTGTCTTTGCTTTGTCTTTGATCTTGTTATTGTTTTAATGTGTCATTCTTATGCCAGAAACATACAGTCAAATAGAGAACAAATATCAGCTTAACCATGAAAATAAAAGATGATAGTTGAGGTTTATCTAGGGTCATTGTTTAAAACTGAAATCTTGTGTGTTTATCTTTTTGCTTGATATCAGGGAAAACCAATATTTAAGACTTTAAAAGTGAATACTCTGTTTTCCTTTTATAGTTTTCCACTCTCTTTACTATGCATTGACTCCATCTTTCTTTTCCTTTTTGCCCTTTGTCTATCGTTCTCTCTCCAAACCCGATCAATACAGGTACTGTAAAGCTTTCAACTCTCCATTGTCTTTCTGTTTCTTCTTTTCTCCGTTTTTTTTTTTACCTCCACATCATCCACACGCCCGAGGCTATTTTCTCCTTCTCTTTATTTATTATCCCTCTATGCCTCTTTCTCTGTGGCCGTATCTGTCTCAGTGTCTGTCTCTCTTGCTGGCATTGAAAAGCCTTCGTAAATCACACGGTAACTGCAGCATTCAGGCGTAGATGAATAGTTTAATGGCAAAATCATAGACACTTTTGTGCTAAAACTGCTTGCTATAGTAAGAGGAGTTTTACGGAAGGATTGATATAATTGCCATCCCCATGTTAATGCCATATAATGGTTAACACATTTCATCTATTGATGTCCTCTGGGGAAAACAAGCCTCCTACAAATAACAAAACTTTCAGAATCCGAAAAGGGGTTTTCCCTTTCTATAGTTTGTTTGGGTAAAAGCCCAAAGTTCCCTACAGAGGGAGTGTCTCTCCCACACCCCCCCCCCCCCCCCTCCTGCCTCAATTAGACTGCTTTGTTTACTTTCATATGATGATATCATTATGTAACGAGTGGGCTTCTATTGGCTAGCGCTCCAACACGTTTTACATGATTTGTTTAGGGGCAGGACTTTTCTGCCATTTCTCTAAGCAGTAGACCAATCACAACAGAACCGGCCAGCTAACCAATCAGAGCAGACTGGGCTCTGGTTTCAGACAGAGGGTGAAAAGAGGTGCTTCAGCACAGGCAGTATGGGAAAAATAAAGCTCATTTTGAACATTAAAGCATGTAAACATGTAATAGTAGAAGTACAAAATAAATATATTAACCTGAACATTTGCATAATATGTCCTCTTTAAATATTATCTTGTTTATAGGGTCTACATAGACAAAACTGTATTAAGGCCATTTGAATCACGGGTACAGCTGAAATCAGATAGATTAGACTGTAGTATCAACATATGAAATATCGTTTTTTCCTTCCTAAGAGTAATTGATGTGCTCGTGTTAACTGTCAGATGCATGTTTTTGTGGCTCACACAGCAGCCGGTCTCTTCAGTTTGATAAATCTTTGAGTCATGTTTGAAATAATATTGATTGCTTCAACTGAATTGCAATCTGTGCCGCCTGATTTGGCAGAGTAACAGCTCAATACTGAACATCACTCAGCAATCAACCTGACATTAAGGAAAACACGACCGCCTGCTATCTCCGGTTGTTAAGATTGAATTATGGCCATGCTTTTGTTTAAAACATGCAAATTTGCCTTTGTCATCAAATTGCTTTGTTAAATTATAATAGCAGTGTACCTTTTTTCTATTACCATTAAAGGCCAATAAAAAATCCAAACACAATTATTTGTATTGCTGCTGTTGAAAGGTAATTTCAGTTTCTCTGCAGGTTTGCCCGACCTCTGAAAGTCACAGGCTCACATTGTTTGGAACAATCCATTAAAGCCTTTGTCGCCACATTGACAAAAACAAATAATCATTTTGAATAACACTTCTTGATAACATGAATCTACATTTGCACACATGTTACATTTGTAGGTCCATTTCTTGCTTACAGTTTATTTGGTGTCTTTGCTGCCAAAAGAAGAATTTAAAGGAAAGGATTTGCCTTACAAGTTCAAACCTTTTTAAATGATTAATTTGCATGCCATAGAGTTATTGGTCACTGCAATCTTACCTCCCTGTCACAATACAATAGCTATACAGTGCCAATCCACTGATGGATGTTGACAGGAGATAAGGGATAAGCAAACTGTCAGACTTCAGACTTTGGTCACCTGTTTGGTGGGATTTAACTTTCTATATAAGAAAAAAAACAATGAAATGCCATTGTTATTAACTAATAGGATGATATATCTGGTATAGAAATTGGTAAAACAAACATATGATGATTCCATTTACACGTTACCACATCTCCTCTCTAATTGCTCGCCCTTCTTGTAAACATCCCTCCTGTCCCATGTGACTTAATACTGTAGGAACTACCTAGTCACCACCTTGGTCCCAGGGGAGGCCTGTTTAAGCAAACACAGGAAAGGGATGTATCTCAAATGGTCAGCAGATGTGCGTAGTTTGTCCCTGGGTGAACCTTGTGGCGAGAGGGGTCAGCCGAGGTTTACGGATGCAGATGCAGCGTGATGAAGTGTAAATCTCAGAGGGGCTTACAGCACACATCACCGTTGGCCTCTATCCATCAAATTGAAGAGCCATTCATATCAAAGACCTGCAGGGTTCTATTGTTTTTATATAATTCAGCAAGAGATATTTTTTCAGTGCAGTGTTTCTATGCCATGTCTTAGTTTCTAGGCGCACAACTTGTACACACTGACCATGTGCTGTTTTAACAGTGTGTGTATGCTGTGTGTTTCAGGGCGGTCCAGGCATAAGGGGAGTCAGAGGAGACCGAGGAGAGTCAGGAATGACGGTTAGTAAAAGCACTTAACACTAACACTAACAATGGGGTCATATCCTCCTTGCGTTTTCAAATGTATGTAAATCTATGTTAAAATGCAAAAATCTCAATCTCCTGATTTATTACTTTCTTTTTTTTATGGGCTAATTCATCTGGTAGTCAGTAATTACAGAGACCATTCATTGTTCTACAAAACATTGAGCACTTTATAAGTGTCTTTAATATGTTGAAGAACAAACAACCAATCAAAAATGGACTGGCTGCAGAGCCACATGATTTCCTGTTTAAAGTTGATCCAGATCGAAAAAACACTTCGCCCCATTCCATGATGAAAATAAGAGCCTACACAACTTGTCTTATTGTTTCTTATACATTTGACTCATAACCTAACCACGCTGAGCCACACCTCTAACTCCAGGGACAGATCCGCCCCCATCCTGATTAAATGATAGAAGGAAAGAAGTGAGTGGTGAGTAAGCAATGCCCCCGACTCACAATCAAAGAGCCTTTTCAACAGCATCCCACTCCATCCTCCAGACTGGATGTGAAGCACCTTTGGGCTTTATGAAGTGGACATTTTGGAAAACCCTAAATAGTTGTTTTCCCAGGCCACCTCATCTTCGTTTTGGCCCTAAACTTAGGGCAAGCTCTCGCCACGTTTACTATCCACTTCCTGCTAATCCTTGCTTGGACTATTCATGTAATACTTACTTTAGTGTTTGCATCTGCTACAGTTTTGCTATGGCAGTCTGTTCCAAGCGTTGACAAACCATCCAGCTGTGACAGTCAGTGCAATGTTTTTGGATTTTTTGCTCACCACCAATAGCCAGTTCCCACGTATGTAATTTAATCTTACATTTAATAAAATATGTTTTAAATCATTTATTATGTTGAAAGAAGCAGCAGGGGATCTTCCATTATACTGCTCAGACACGCAGGGCTGTCAATCAACACAATACACTTGTTTATTTCAACCATATGTCACACTTGGACTTAGATGAATGACACTGTGTCAAGTGAACAACATGAAGTGGCCCACCCAGAACTTAAGCACATCCCAAAGACTGAAACAAAGACAGGATCAAATTCATCCAACGTTTTTTTTTTTAATACAGGCCATATGTGTTATTTTTGATGGGTGTACTAGTGTTAGTTTTGGAGTGTGATGTGGTTTTCTGTCCTGCTGGCACACACACACACACACACACACACACACACACACACACACACACACACACACACACACACACACTCTACAGTACACACATACATGTTAATAACTGTCTGCCAGATCACACTTGTCTTAGCTCAGCAGCATTTGTACCTCTGCAGCTACAGCCAAGTTTATATCAACAGTCAGATATTGTTGTATGAGACCAGCTCTTCCATGAACTCATCTTTCTTCATTCACACCAATCAATGTGGGTAAATTGCTTGTTACAGTATAAGCACAGACACATGGGAAAATAACTGGTGCCGTTATTACAATAAACATTTAACTATAATCTTCATCTGTAAACCAATTTGTCTCTTCAGCGACATATTTGAGTGATTTCATCATTTAGTTAAACATTACCCACATGTTGGTCCTTTTGTTTATTTCCACACCCTACTCCATTCATTTATATTTGATACAACCTTTCTTTTGATTATTTGCATAGATCAGAGGGACATGAAGCCAGTAACTGTATGGTTGAACAGTAAATCAACAAATAAAGCCAGAGTGAAGATTACTTTGGCCACGGCTGCTGCTGAGCTAAAGAGTTGTCGATGTTGTTTAAAGAAAATCTAAAATGAACATGGAACTTTGAAATCCACTGTCTTGTTTTCACAGGGACCTCAAGGGCCACTGGGAGAGCTTGGCCCTCCTGGACCTTCAGGACCACCCGGCCCTCAGGGACCCAGCGGTCTCTCTATCCAGGGGCCCCCGGTAAGAAGACTTTGCTTGTGTGCAGTATAGGGCTGTGCAATTAATCGTATTTTAATCGCAATTACGATTTTGGCCTGCTACAATTACGAAAACAACATAATCGAAAAAAACGATTATTTAGCTTTGCTAGGTTGTGACAGTGCACTGCAACATATTTGATCTAATTTATTTTTATTTATCATATTAATATATGTTTAGTAGCTTGTGGAAGTGCGCTCCAAAATAGTTGTTGATCTTGTTTATTGGTATTTATTATTTTGATATTATTTATTTAAATATAAATGAATTATTTATTTATTTATTTTTGTATTGGTTTTTCAGTTGAATTATGCGTTCAGGGTAATCAACAGTTAAAAAGATACTGTTCAAATTATTATTTGTATTTGTTTTAAAGTTCAATAAATGGATGTTTTCAAAGTCAATGAATAATCGTATTTAATAATCGTGATTATGATTTTTGCCATAATCGAACAGCCCTAGTGCTGTGCAGTATAATGTTATATTTCTTAGGGAGATCAACGCCACATCTTGGAAATATCCACAGTTACTTCATAGTTTTAGGATTATATAAGCCTTATTTAGCTAGCTTCCCCTCCCTAAACTGTGGCTCTAATGTTAAGATGGAACGTGTTTGAGATAAAAGATGCAGAAAAAAAAGGAAAACTGGTCCTGAACCGGTGATGAAACATGGCCACATAAAGTGTGCAATAAGACACTTGAGCTGTCAACCAGCTGCCACTAAGAACTGACAAATGTTAACGTATGCCTCACATAGACTTTCAGACCTTGAAGTATTTCGTCTGAAGCTGTTCTGGGGACTCATGGTGGCCCAGAAGCTTATTAAGATAACTAATGTTGGTTTTTCCAGTCCTTTGGTGTGACCAACTGGGATGTAATGTCTTTTTGTTTGTGTTATAGGGTGCTGCTGGGGGAAAGGGAGAGAATGGAGCGGTCGGTCCAGCCGGAATAATGGTAGGACAATATTTCCCCCAAAATGATTTTATTGTAAGATAAAAAGGTGAAATGTGTGTCGGGTGTGTCCCAACGTCCTAAAGTAGAACCCAAAGGGGCAACTATTTTCCAACATGCTTGACATGCAGTGATTTCACCCTCTGTTTTTATCTTGACTAAAAGAGTGAAGTAGTATTTTTTTATTACAAACCTTGCTTTGTGTGTGTGTTTGTGTGTGTGTGTGTGATTGTTTATAAATTGTTCTCCTCTCTGTGTTAGTGTGGAGCATATAAATGAGTCCCACAGTCATGATCACCTGCAGGCTCACAGAAATGAGACTTGTTGCCCTATAAAGGCATATTTCTGAAACTTCAATCCATTTTTCATTATTTCTCGTTTAACATTTTTACTCTGTTTCAATGCCTTGTATTAGATCAGAGGGGCCTGCCTAGTCTTATATATAGATGGTAAAACCGATGCTAATAAGTCATAGGCTACTCCAGTTGAGAATTTTGCTTTGCGACTGCAGTATTCATATCGTAATTGTACGCGTTGGATTTTTTTCGTTATTTTATTAAAAGGGAAGAGCCATGACAAAGGTATAATTGTATCCTGATCAAAACTTAATTACATACCGTACAATGTATTAACAATGCTCACAGCAGATTGGTTTTCTTGTACAGTTTTGTGGAATGTGTGTGTGTGTGTGTGTGTGTGTGTGTGTGTGTGTGTGTGTGTGTGTGTGTGTGTGTGTGTGTGTGTGTGTGTGTGTGTGTGTGTGTGTGTGTGTGTGTGTGTGTGTGTGTGTGTGTGTGTGTGTGTGTGTGTGTGTGTGTGTGTGTGTGTGTGTGTGTGTGTGTGGGTGGGTGGGTGGGTGGGTGTGGGTGGGTGTGTGTGCGCTTGAGACGGTTTTGTTGCTAACACACACATGCACGTTGACACCGGCACAGAGCGGTCTAATGGAATCATTGAGATGTGAATAATCATTACCAGCGTCTCCATTATTGGGCAGTGAACCAATCAGAGGTAAGACTGAATTAATTGAATGGAGTTCTTCAGGGAGCCTTGGACATCTGCAAGGACAGAGTCAATGTTCTCATAACTCCGTACAAGAACAAAACTTTTCTTTGCAGGAAAGTTTGCAAAATATTTGTGTTGCTATAAACAATAGCTGAGGCCTGTCTCCCAGTCATCTTCACGTCTTAGTTATTCTGCTATATTAAAACTCTTTTAATGTTTAAGTTGGGTTAAGCTGTCCTGGGAATTATATTAATAAGTTGTCTCACTTAACAGGTGCAACAAGCGTCTCAATCAAGTTGACAAACTATTACAGTAAGTGCAAACACTTGTGAGGATGAGTGTTGGGGCTGTGTAATAATAATAAGAAGAAATTATATTTATATAGCGCCTTTCAAGGGACCCAAGGTCGCTGTACATGGTGGACAAACAGACAATCAAAGGGCAAACAAAAAATAAAGGAAGCCGGGGGACCAAGAAAATGCTAGGGCCCGAAGGCCAGGGTGAACAGGTGTGGTTTTAATGAGGATTTGAAGATGTCCAGGGAGGCAGCATTACGGATCTCGGCAGGAAGTGCATTCCAGAGGGTGGGGGCCGCAACACTGAACGCCCTGTCAGCAACAGTTCAGAGGCGAGAGCGGGGGATGGAGAGCAGGCCCGTGTCTGAGGACCGCAGACTCCGAGAGGGGGTGTAGGGATGGAGGAGGTCCGATAAGTACTGGGGGGCGAGGGTATGGAGGGACTTGTACGTGAGGAGGAGTGTTTTGTACTGAATCCGGGACTTGACCGTGTAGGTGGATGAGGGTGGGGGTGATATGTTGCCATGGCTTGGTGCGGGTGAGTGTGTAGAGCCTTTCAGAGCATCCAGAGACTTTAGTGGCCTTGAATCTTTGTTTGTTTGTAGCCTTTATTTATCCAGGTAAAGAATCCCATTGAGATCAACGATCTCTTTTACAAGAGAGACCTGCCAATCTGTGCTACTTTTCTAACTGAATTAAATATGAGAGTGGAAGTAAAGTTATGAAATATGATGATGTGAAAAGATAAATAATACAAAATTCAGTTTACAATCTCTGCCAAAGCAACATTTGTGGTAGAAATCAAAAGCAGTGATCGTATTATGGACATAAAGCTAACAGCTCATTCAGCCCCTTCGCAGTCACACTCTCAAAGTATCCTGGTGCAGCACTATCTGGTGCAAGTGTGAACATTTAACTTGTGGATGAGATGGATTTTTTTCCCTTGAGAAACTCCAGTGAGGTTTGAAGTGAGCAGGAACACAGTATTTATCAAGGTGCATCCGTTATTGTTGTCCATGGCTGTGTTCCCTGCGGGTCAGAACAGTCAGATGGTGGCCTCCATTATGGCTCTGAGCCCAGATCCTCTGAAGGATGCAGCAGAGGTGCTAACCAGTCTGACTCAGGGCTCAAGGTTTGTGATTTGTGAACATCCAAAATCTTATTGTGCTCATTTGGATTGCATTGATCATGTCAGTCGTTAGAGCCTAACCTTGCAGTGAAAATGTATTTTTGTTTAGTCTTTAGATATGCCCTCTTAGGATGTGACAACTCATTTGTTTCTGCTTTCTTCCCACTATATCTGAGAACAAGGGGATGGACGTATTTTAAAATCATTTCAACCAGATTCAGCTGCAGTCAAACTCTCCATGTAGAGCTGACGGTGCAAACGTTTAGATTTTGAGAGACAGCTCCACAGACAGCATAAAGAAACGATATTATTTTCTTTTCCACACCAGAGCACAAGTTGTTACAGTGGCTGCTCCCATCTTCCAATCATAGATCATGTCAAACATCGATCTGCTTTCAGAGCTCACTGCTCTATGATGGGAGATGGTTTCAGTTCAATATCGTATTTTAGGAGGGCGATCCCCCTCTGCAGGGCGGCTTTATTCATGTTTAAGTGTCGCTGTGTTTAGGGATTCTAATGAATGAATTAAATAACTCGGAAGGTTTGTTTCTGCAGGGACTTAATTAAAAGACTACATTTTATTAAGATAAATTCAATAAGACAGGTGTTTATTTAAGGCTGATACAAACAGAGTTATTGCTGTGAAGACAAGTTGTTGTTATGCTGATGCTGACAATCGTGCGTAGTGATTATAGTTTGTTCTCACTGGATTTGAAGCCTTTTTGTATTTACTGTTTAGTAGTCTGGCTTATAAAAGTATTTGAATTCGTTTCCTTTGTTGAGGGTTGATGAGACCAGAATACAGGCGCTGATTGGAAGTCTGATTTATTGTGTTTCTGAATTTCTAGCTCACCTGTTTAATCTACCCATCATTCAGTTGGTTAATCTGTTGTATTTAACATAGACACAACTGTAGCATACATACATGAAGTTGTTTAGTCATCATGGCCGTGATACGCTAATTTAATTAAACATTTTTATAAAAGGCTTAAAGTGTGAAAAGGGAAAGAAAATACAGTTGTGTCTAAAAGGGTGTTACACACATTTGTAATTTTTTTTTCTTTTAGCCATGATTTTAATACCTCTATTTAATACATTAAAGAATAGTTTCTGCCGTTTTTCTGTAAAAGCAATAAGCAATAACCATTTCCATACGGATAGCAGGACTCTCACGGAGATCTGCAACACTTCCTGATGCAGCACTATCTCGCTCCCCCGCTCCCCCTCTCTGCCTGCATAGTCCTATTAATAAAAGCTGGCAGTGCTGCCCTGTGCCGCACTATGTTACCGAGTAATAATGTGTTTTGTCAGAGAGAGGAATATGAATGAATGGGTGTGTGTGTGTGTGTGTGTGTGTGTGTGTGTGTGTGTGTGTGTGTGTGTGTGTGTGTGTGTGTGTGTGTGTGTGTGTGTGTGTGTGTGTGTGTGTGTGTGTGTGTGTGTGTGTGTGTGTGTGTGTGTGTGTGTGTGTGTGTGTGTGTGTGTGTGTGTGTGTGTGTGTGTGTGTGTGTGTTTCAGTGGGGGGATATTGTAGCTTCCAGGGCCCTGTTGTAATATACGAGGGACCACAGAGAATATCACAACTCTAAAACATCAATTACCTCTCTCGCTTCCTCTTTCCTTCTCTCTCTCTCTCTCTCTCTCTCTTGCTCACTCTTTCCTTTTGCTGTTTCTCTCTCCCTCTTTCCCTTGCGTTCTTTGTTTCGTTGTTTCTTTTTTCTTTCTTTGTCTTTCTTTCTCTACTTTTCTCTCTTTTTTCATCTCCTCACTTTGACCCTTTTCCTATTTCTTTCCCTCTTTCTTTCTTTATCTTCTTTTCCCTCTCTCCCTTTTCCCTTCTACTGCTTTTCTTTATTTCTTGATTGTTCTTTATCATCTCTCTCCTCTTCTCTTTTCACCTTACTCTCCCTCTCCTCTCTCCATCTCTCACCACAGTAAATACAATGTAACCTTGTCATCAGCGTCCTCTCCACCACTGTTTCAATTTGACAGTGAAAAATGCAGCTGCGATAAATTACAAAAAGGGTTTGTTTTTGTCCATCTTCTAATCTCGCTCACTTTTCATTCTGTTTATCAGTGTGCGTGCGTTGGTTTGTTTTCATGTAATCATTTTCGTCTGAGAGGAATAGAGATTGTGAGTGGCTATCATTTAAACTTAATCTACTTCTGGATCTTCATAACATAATAATTGGATGATGTACAATTATTCAAATAAAAGAGCTTGCATTTTGCTGATTTATACATCATTTATTAATAATAGATACCTAATAGTTCATATTAATTACAACTTATTCATTATCTGTTAATACACATGTTATGGATTCTTCACAGAACATTAATATCAACTTAAAAATGTCCTAATTTCTGCCTATAGCCAAATAGAAAGAGTGTGGGGGATGTATCAATTACATTATTAATATAATAATCAAGCTTTCTATCCTTTTACATCAAAGCAGTGTGTGTGTGTGTGTGTATGTGTGTGTGTGTGTGTGTGTGTGTGTGTGTGTGGTGTGTGTGTGTGTGTGTGTGTGTGTGTGTGTGTGTGTGTGTGTGTGTGTGTGTGTGTGTGTGTGTGTGTGTGTGTGTGTGTGTGTGTGTGTGTGTGTGTGTGTGTGTGTGTGTGTGTGGTGGTGTGTGCTGCGTGCGAAGTGTGTAGATAGATGTGTGAAAGCAGCAGGAGAGATATTATTGCCGATGTCTTGGGAGAATGAACATCAGCCGGCATCTAAACAGCGGCACATCATTAATCACGAGAGGCCTGTCCTGTGCGACCTGGGCCTGTATTTTGTGGGACCTTTAACTGTGCTAACTGTCCTGTTTTATGAGCTCACCACTAATACTGAAGTGCAGAGATAAATCACCTCAACACTAAATCCATGACTGTACTTTGGAAGTCGCTGTGTGCATTGACCTGCAGAGAGGTGGATGAAGGGGAAATGGGGTGGGAGACAGAGCAGGGGGGGGGGGGAGTCCTGCTGAAATATAGACCGACCTGAGGCTAAAGCTTGGTGATCCAACAAATCACATTTCTGTCCTCGTATGTCAAAGCATAAAGGATAAAGACAGCAAACCTTATCTGTTTTGACCTTTGGTTGAATTTGTTTATGTGTTTTAATGTTTTACTATTTTATAAAACATTGAGTAAAAAACTAATTTCTATACATAAGCGGATCAAATGTAATGGGCTAGAATGGTGAGGTGAGATAAATCAAAAGTAAAAAAAAACTAAAAACTAATGTAAAAACATTAATTTACTTTCAATTGCTTCACAATAGATGTTTAAAGGTGAGTGTTGTGATGCTGATTTAAACCTGCTTGTTTGTGTTTTTTAGGGTGTTCCTGGAGGCCCAGGCTCATCTGGCAGAGACGGCCCCCCAGGACCAAGGGTAAGATACCACACTGACATATTGGTGCAGCAGTCACTCCATCCGTAGGGACTTAGGAACTGGTGGATCTTAAGGCCCGGACACACCGGGCCGATTTCGGCCGTCGATAGATGTCTGGCCGTCGATGAGCGTCCTGTCGCCCTACTCAGATTGTGTCCAGCACCGTCGTGTCTTTTCGGCCGTGCCGACACTTTCCGCTCCCGATTCAACATGTTGAATCGGGAGGCTGTCGGCAAAAGGCTGTCGGCAAAATAAATCACTCTGATTGGCTGTTCAGCTTAGCGAATCAGTGCATGAGAAGCAAAACGGAAGACGGCTATTATTTTTCATTTTCCAGTACCGCACTAAACATTTTCGATTATAAGTCGTTATGTGAAACAGTCTGTGAAACAGTCTGTGATGGACGAGAGTGAAAATGGAACGCACACGCTATTTGTTGTTTGTATATATCACGCAGTCTGTCTTCCGGTTGCCTCCTTTGAATTAAGAATACACACTACCGCCGCCCGCTGGTAAGGAGAGTTATTGCCACTCACGCATGCGCTGTGCGTACGTGCTACTTGGCCGTCGGCTGAAGTCTTTGCGGTGTGTTCCAGTGCGACTTTTTGGCCAAGACGCAGGAGACGTGAGGCAACACAACAATCGGGTCCGTCGGGACGTATTCTTTGGTGTCAGTTTGGTGTGTCAGGGCCTTTAAGCGTCCGAGGCATTGCAGAGGTTCCGTCTTAGGGGATAAAAAGTATGGTTTAGTGATGTTGTAATACAAATGCCTGTTCTTTGTCTCAACATACAGTATATTTTGCATAGTGCATTCACTATAGATATGTAAATACTTAATATTCAGTTTAGACGGGGTGTGAAAACATTATCCTTAAGGTGAGACTCTAAGAAAGGGGCTGTAAATAAAAATAAACCCTACAGTGGATAAAGTTAAATGGTGTACAGATGATATGCTAAAAGCATCCCTTTTTGCTGACATCATCATGACTTGTTGAAGAAGGTGCTCTCACACATAAAAAAGGAAAATTAAAACTGATTTTTAACTTAAGATATGTAAGCTCTCATAAAAAAAGGTATTCTCCAATTGTGCAGAATCCAGTACAGTAGTAGTTATAGTTGACAGAGGAATCTGACCTAACGATACCCAACTGGGCTGTAAATACCAGAACAGTAACGCGGCATGTAATGTGTTGACAAGCAGACAGAAAAACTCTTCTCCAAACACAGAATATGATAGCAGGAGGGTTTACTCCTGGCGAGGTGAAAGACTCCACACATGATCCGTCTGCTCTCTCTTTGTTGGCTGCCAGGGGTCTGACACTCATCCCCTCAGCGCTAGTTTTCAGATCCTAATTTAATTCAGGTCATGTGGTTTATTTCAGGACATGTGTACCAGGGTTTTTCTTTCCTTAAAGCTAGAAAAGGGTTTGGTGTTACAAAGCGTTGAGCAAAAAAAAATGTAAATCACAGTCTGGTTTGGTTGGATTTAGTTAAATAGTTTTAAATAACACTGCATTGTTATTTGAAATGTCAAATCTGATCTAGAATCATTCAAATCAAAACAAGAGTTTGACTATTTTAAGCTACAAGCTACAACTTACTATATGTGATTTAAAGGAAAGAATATTGAACGTAAATACTATTTATATTCACATCTTGATTCTTTTGTGTTATGATAAATAAAGCACTGTTCAGCAGTTTACCGAGCCGTGTCCTTCTTTCAATTTTAAAATGAGCAGCCTGCATTGAACTGCGTGGAGATGTGCCGTCAACAACACACCTACACTCACAGAATACTCTACATGTTTACTGATGTTGAGTGTAATTATGTGAAATTATTAATCAGGGAGCCATTTTAGCTGCTATTTATTGGGGAAAGATACCCTCCCATGCACATCCATATTTCATCAAGATGCTGCAGATGTGATGTGTATTCTATATGTGCTGTAGAGACTGAAATAAATACATTCCACCACGGGTTTGTTTGAAGAATTACAAAGAGCTCACTATAATTTAGTTTCCACACACGAAAGGACATCTTCAAATCAATACTTTGTTTTATTGTTGCAGAATAGCTGCAGCGTCACACTCTGATGTTTCTAGCAACGTGCTCGGGCTGAATTCCTTCCAAATGTGTTTCCATTGAAAGCAGTAGGGAAGGGGCCGCAGTGAATACTGATAAGAATCAATTCACAAGAGGTCATCAATGCAACAGCAATTTCTGCTATCACTATTCATTTGGGATCTAGAAAGAAGAATGTAGGCGACTAAACAGTAATTATGAGCAAGAAGCCGCTTCTGAAAATGAACTCTTTCACAATGCTTATGTGAATTTTGCCACCCAGTGGGGGGGTTATCAGCCACTAGTCTGTATCATCCGATGTGTACAAAACAGATGGGGAAAGCAGATAGCCCTTTGTCGCCTCACAGTAAAACTAAGCAGCATGGCACTACTCCACTGGGCATAAACACTGTCCCAAAGGTTTTGTAAGATGTTTAAAAGCCAAATTGTTTTTACTGCAGCGGCTAGTTAGATCAGAGAAGCAGCTTTCTCCTGGGCATTTCATTGTCAATATTACAGTGAAAGCTATATATCTTGATCTATATATCTTGATTTTCTCATTGAAGCTTGCCTTATCAAACATGTTTTTAAACTTCCTTAAGATGCTAGCTCATTAAATCATACATTAATATATCTTAATTAATAATTCCCAAAATCATTATTTAAGATATATTAATGACGTTGCAATTTCCATCAACATTTTACTGGTTGGGAAATGGGGATTGGATTTGTTATTCAAAATATAGTTCAGTCTTTTTAAATATAATAGTTAATACATAACAAATCTGCCCTTTGTCGGTGGGTATTTCCGCATGCATATACAGTAGAAATCAGAATGGCTTCACCCCAATTTTCTGGACTAAAGGTCAGACTGTGACCGAATAAAATAGCAATGATACATTTTCATGAGCCTGTGAGAGAGAGCAGGAGGCTGAATAACAGAAATAGTTCAATGTTTGGATTTTAATATGGCCAGTATTTGGGAAGGTTTATAGGATGACACATCTCGTCCCAATGTCACATCTAATGCCTGTTTGCTTCACAGTGAAACTTGTCACGTTTATCTGTCCTTAGATAATGATCTTTTTGTTCCACACATCTGCTACATTTTTAAGGATTTCATAGTTAGGTGTCTTACTTTGCCAGACTTGAATATTGTGAGGAACTAAAGCCCCCTCCAGAGTCCCATTAGTGAGTTTAACAGAGCGAGTGTTTACTGTGTGACACCAGACTGACTTTTCTGATGTCACTGTCTGGCTCAGCTTTACAGAGAATTATTCATTATTTTACCAATTCAAATGTTGTTCTGCCGTCAAATGGAAGTTAAAGATCCCCAAGAGACTTCAACAAAGATTGACGCTCTTGCAAAAACTGTACAAGCAACACAACCAAAATATATGTTGAGAAAACTAACAAATTAAATGTAGTTTAATGCTTCCTCCAAGTGTTTTATCCCTATGTATTAGCACACTTCATTCTCGACTCTGTACCCTTAAACAGGTTAAACCATTCAGGGAATGTGTCCATGTTGAAAGAGCATCAGTCTAGATGTTTGACCGCAAAGTAACTTCAGACATCCAAGCTAAAAATGAAAGGATTATCTGAACATTAGGTTGAGCTGTTTTCCAGGACTATGTGATGCCAAGACCAGCTTCCAAAAATGTGTATTTATAGCTGAATTTGTTCAATTTAATAGCCCATAAATATAACGATAGATCAAAGCCATCATTATCTTATTAAATAGCATCTTATTATATGTCATACCTTCACGAAACCAGACCCTACAGAATAATCACACAGCAGGTATGAATGTGCTTCTAAAGTTAAACCTGCAGTTTCATACTCATGTGTTCAAACCACAGCGTCATGGAGAAAACATTAAATGGCTGAGATGGGATTAAGCACCTGGAGGCAATTTAAATGCATATTTTTATTTTTGGAAAAATGTCAGAAAGAATGCACCTGTGTTTTGTGCAGACTATCCCAAAGTGAAACTAAACATAAAGGTTTGATTGGAGTTATTTTTTGGCAGACTTTGAGGAAGTAGCAGATTAAACAGCTACTGCTTTTGGTTTCTGTGAGTAGCCTGTAAGGTAATTGTATTAGAAAATAACATTCTTACTGTCGGTTTAGTCTGGAGACTCGCAGGAAATCCCTCCGGCCATTTAGGAAGGGCTTGTGCAAAACAAAAGTTCAACATACAATTATAAAAGTCCAGCTGATATTTAATATCGTTGTCATCTGCGTTTCTCAGGGTCTGCCGGGTAATGGTGGACCGCAGGGACGACAAGGAGCTCCTGGACCTGGCGTAAGTCATTGTTTTGTATCACTCGGCATGCTTTTGTTTGCCAGATCACCCTGATACATGTGATGATTGATGCTTCTGCTTCCTCTCACCTTCTTTCTCTCTCTCCATCCTTCTCTCTCAGGGGTCCCCTGGAGGACCAGGAGCCCCGGGACCTGGTGGGTCATCAGGGCTCCAGGGAGATCAAGGAGTTCCTGTGAGTGAAAACACTTGTTTCAATGTTCTTAAGGTGGATGTGAAAAAATAGAGTATTAAGAATGAACTGAAGACGTGGAGGACTCTCCATTACTTCCTCCTCTTTCTGATTTCTTCCATTATGCCTAACTTAATCTCCAAAAAAACGTCAATCGCAGAGTTTTATCACAAAGTTACAGATTTAAATAAATATAAACAACATTGGGGTTTTATTCCAAAGCTGACAAGCGTTGCAGCTTTGCTTTTTTTCATCCTGTTTGACTTTCTGCTCTTCCTTCTCCTGACTGGAAACACCTGTTAGTACAACGCAGTCAAGTGGGTGTTCCTCACAAGTCTGTTCTTATAAGGGAACTTAAGAAGTAATATTTCATCTTGCGAAAAAGAAAATGTGGTGGTTCAACTTTGATTCCAATCGTGATATAAGTCAATTTGTTATGCCTTGTAAAAGAATGAAAAAGTTGTGCAAGTTATACAACACAAGCACGGAGAAGAAGATGTTGGGATCCCAACTTTGTGTAATGCTAACAGGAACAGATGATACTGTGATGTTGGTGACAGCTAATCTAGTCTTGGGTCAGCTCTAGGCCTGCAGCAAAGTTTGGCTCAGAGAGGCAGAGCTATAAATCACTTGACGACACTCTTCCTCCCCCTCACACACTCAAACACACACCCATACAAAAAAAAGAAAGCGCTGAGATATCACGTCTGCCTCTCTGAGACGGAGGAGACACAGACACTCTGTTTAAATATATGCACATGCAGCCAACACAAAAGGTGACACGAATTAAAATCAGATCTTGCTATCCTGAGCCAAAGTCTCTTAAACACATTTAACTTTTAGTTTCAAACTTTACCTCAACCTAAAATTGTGTATTCAGTCCCTGTTCTTCCCCCTGCAACCTGCAGCCAGCGGTCTGCTGAAAGAGAATAATATCCTCCTAGACAATGCAGCCATTTAAACCTGCAGAGAGATTTTAGCATTTTTCTCATCATGTGTTAACTGACCTTAAGATTTGGAAGTGATGTCCCAGTATTGCAGCACATCTGTCCCACTGCTCTGAGACACTTGCTGAAGGACAACGGATTTATACTAGCAAAGGCAAAATAAGAGTCTTAAGATTCAAAGAAGCAAAACTGTGAGTGTCACTAAAATATCTTGAGCTCAGGTCTTAACATCTAAATTAAATTACATGTTTTATTAGTAGCTTATTGTCCTGTCTTTTTGTCTTCATTTGGTTGTTTTTCTGTTGTTTTTCTACTGATTCATTGACTGTTTCATACACCTGTGTATTTACAGCTAGCTTCACAAGTCAACAAAGTGTCATAGCACTTGAGTGTGTGTCGAAAGCAGAAGAAACTCTGTGTCAGAATGTGTTTTCCAGTGCCTAGACCACCCAAGGATTTATTAGTTTTTTATCATGCTTGACTCTGTAGCAAGCCTCAATATGTTTGCCAGTTACAAACAAAAGCACCAAAGTCCAACATGTTTCCCTCTGTAGATAAACTGTAAAAAACATTTTGAGTGAAAGAACAGTGACTCTGCACACACGGGGCAATGTTAAGAAAAGTTATACAAGAAATCAGATTTGAGTGAGAGGTGCTTCTGTCTTTTTTCTTTGGCTCCCAAAATATATTTTCTTTGGCTCCCAAACAGTTTGATTTTGGTTTTCCCATGTGAGTCTGATAAGACAGGAGACATTTATACATCCAGGAAGACACACAGAGGAGGTCCAGCAGACGACTTTTATTGTGAAGTCCTGCACTCCAATTCAGCGGCTGTGTCAAATGTTGGCACAAGATTTCTATCATCTGCAAGATAATGCACAAACTGTTAATATGCCAGGCCTGCACACGCATTTCTCTAACCTTTATCCACCATCACACTCAACACACAGCCAGTCAGTCCGTGGTCAAGGACGGTTCCCTCAAGAAAAATAAGCTATTATTCAAAAGCTGTAACAACATCAGCTCATGGTTATGTTGCCAGGAAATCTTTTTATTTGCCACTGGATCACAGTGCGTTACACTGTAATATGCATTTGTTGGCTTTATGTGCTTGGCAAGGTCTTTTTGTGTACGTGTGTGTTGTGATCAGATATGCATCTGTGTATTGTACACTGTTGGCAGTAGCAGAGAGGAAGCCCATCCAAGGCAAAGAATTGCTCTCTGTTTGTGGGCACACACACGTTGGAGCTTATGCGTGTGTTGTCTTTAGGACACAAATAACCTAGACACAAATTGTAATGCATTTAGTCGTACCAGCTGTTAGATTTGGGGAAAAAAGTGTATGTGTGTGATGAAGAGGCATAGAGAGAGGGAGAGTAATGAGGTGGGGACATTTAAAGGGAGAGGGAGAGATGAGCGTTGCTATTTCTGAGTACACATCCCAGTCCAATGTTTATTCTCCGCTCTGCTTTTATGTTCCAGGGTTCTGCTGGTACCAAAGGCGATAAGGGAGAAAGAGTAAGTCATGCACTCACACAATTCAACCACTGTTTAGAACTAATCACGTTTTACTGCTTTGTTTTGAAGTGGAAATATTGTTATTTTGTTGAAGTAAAACTCACACTATTACTTATTAATGCTTCCCACCGTTGTTTTGACATAACCAAATTTCCCTCCATTACACATTCACTGTTTCTCGTTTTCTTTTGTAAAAACACTCACTTTATTTCTCTGTTTCACTCCCTCAACCTCATTTCGGGCAAACCAAATCAAATCAGTGTTTATAGCTCATTTGCAGCTGAGCGGGGTCTGTGTTTTCGCTGACGCTGCAGCCAGGCTATCACTGTCGAGGGCTTAGGAGACAACTAGAATGGAAATTGTAAATCCTGTTTCGGCCCTTTTTTTATCAAGTGTTAGGGACATTTGTACCTCACTGCAGTTAATTTACGTTGGAATCAACATTGATATCTCTGGCAGGATCTTCTCTTCTTTGCTTTTGTGGGGTTGGGAATAAAGCTGGTTAGAATCTCGTTAGTATTTTGAGTTTATTAGAGGTTTTCTACCCTTACATCCATCTCACAGGTACTAGTTCTTCTAGATATCAACTCAAGTAAAAATATATGGTTGATTTGTTATTCTATAGACTATGGAAGAAAAGCTTATTTCAACAATTTTGATTTCTATTTAATTCTGTTCTTAACAAATACTGTGCACTCATAATGAACTGTATACATCAGAGTGTGGAATAAAGGTGGAGTCGGTTGTTAAAACACCAATTTGTAAACCACTGCTGTGCGAGTTTATGTTCCTGTGGTCGCTCTAAAAGAAAAGTGGTATCAGATAACTGTGTGGTTGTTTAATATCAGCCAATGAGAGCTCTGTGTTTGTTCTTCAGGCTGATGTGCAATCCCAAGCTGCTGTGCGGGCCATCGCACGGCAAGTGTGTGAGCAGCTCATCCAGAGTGAGTAATCAGGGATATTTACACATTACCACCAGCATGTAATTAAGTACAATTTCCTTGGTTGCAATGTTTCTTCTAACACTACTGGCTTCAGATTTTCCTTTGCTTCTATTCTCTTCCATTTGATGTGTTACAAATGCCATGTTAAAGAAAAAAACGTATTCTAAATCATTTCAAACTCTTCTCCTCTACTTCCTGCAGGCCACTTGTCTCGCTATAACACCATACTGAACCAGATCCCGGTCCAGTCTTCCACGTCAATCCGAACAGTACCCGGCCCCCCAGGGGAGCCGGGGCGGAGAGGCCTCCCGGGGCCCCAGGGGGAGCAGGGGCCATCTGGCAGGCCAGGCTTCCCGGGTGGAAGCGGCCAGAACGGACGGGCAGGAGAGAGAGGTGGGAGATGTTTAAAGATGTGTCTAAGAGCAAAGACAGACTTAGTTCCTAGATGCACAACACATGTCGAGACGGCGGACAGAAATAAATATGCCGGTCAATTTCCATACGTATATCTGTTTTTATCTGAGTAATATACTGACTGATAACAATCCGTTTTCAGTGCTTTATTGTTTGGGTTGTGTCTAGACTTCCTGTTGATTGATTGATTGAAAAGTTTATTAACAGCTTGTATATTGGGTACAGTACAGTACAGCTCAAAACATACAATTGTTAAGGGGATGCAGACCAGAGAAAGACTTTCGTCTTGTTTACATCAGGGTCCCCCATTTCCAATTCATCATATCATGTGTGCATGCTAGTGTTTACATTAGCATCAGGGAGGATGCAGAAACATGTTTATTAGACCACCCTTGTGACTGTGAGCAGAGGCCTGTACTACGAAGCTGGATTTTCGCTTAGCCGGCTAACTTCAGGGAAATCTCGGGCTTTCCGGTCCTACGACGCTGGTTCTCTTTTTAGCAGGCTAGATTTCCATGGTAACTTATGCTGAGCGGCAAACCTGCTCCGGAGCAGGGGGGTATACTACGAATCTAGTTCAACATATCCTGGATATGTTTTGAGTTATCCGGTTGACTAAATCCAAAAAGAAACCGCTCTCGCTAAACGGTCCTACGACGCTGGCTATCAACTCGATCGCTCAAGCCAGCCGTGTCCTATCTAGTTAGGTGCGCGTTCACATAAAAGGGGTGGTATTTGGAGTGTTCGACCAATCACAAACATGGACAAGCCGTGTACTGACAGCGCAGCGCGTCATATATTTCCTGAATGAAAAGTCAACTAATATTAGACAAATATGAAGACGTTAAACTTTAAACATCCATGACTTAAACACTTTATCCAGGATAAAAGCCACATAGTTGCACCTGCAAGGTGAATAGGCTACAGCTGGTAAAAGAAAAAGTGTTTGAATGCGTACATCAACAGGTTTATGATATGCCCCGTCTAAGACACGAGTGGATCTGACTTTAATTACATTTGACTCGAGTGTTTGGTCAACTTAATGTGTTGCTTAAAATAATACTTCTGCATACAGTATGTGACACTGTGAGTGTTGCACGCCAGATACGGCTCAAGAAGCTGACTCAGATAAGGAAATATTACGATATATTATGATGTGATATCATGTGATATGAATGATAATGGGACACATCGCCGTCTGCACTCACAGTGCCGCGGACTGTATGCTACGTAATGTTACTTTGATCCGGTTTACTTATGTCGTGGCAGATATTTAAGTAAGCTTTCTTAACGCTAATGTTATAATAGTCAGATTGCTCTGAAGATGGGAGGTGATATTCTATTCATTTTCACGTTCACACAGTCGGTGATTTTGTCCGGCCGTCTTTCCTGCAACGGCTAGTTTAAACTGTATTTCCTTTCTCCTCCTGTCATATGAATTGATCGCTTTAAACTCCGCACACTGAGCTCTGATTGGTCAGCAGGCAGTGCTTTTATCCTGGAACCTATCCTGCTCCGGAGGCTAGCCGTTCAGAATAAGTTATCTAGCCTGCTAAAAAGTGAACCAGCTTCGTAGGACCGGAAACCCCTGAAGTTAGCTTGCTAAACGAAAATCTTGATTCGTAGTATACCCCCCCAGGTTAGGTGGCAGGCTAAGAGATCAACTCAGTGAAAGCACTGCCTGCTGACCAATCAGAGCTCCGTGTGCGGAGTTTAAAGCGATCAATTCATATTACAGGATAGAGGAAATACAGAAAAACTGCCGTTGCAGGAAAGACGGCCGGCCAAAATCAACTGACTGTGTGAACGTGAAAATTAATAGAATATCCCCTCCCATCTTCAGAGCAATCTGACTATTATAATATTAGCGTTAAGAAAGCTTACTTAAATATCTGCCACGACATAAGTAACCGGATCAGAGTAACATTAAGTACAGTCCGCGGCACTGTGAGTGCAGACGTCGATGTGTCCCATTATCATTCATATCATATCACATCATAATGTATCATATATTTCCTTATGAGTCAGCTTCTTGAGCCGTATCTGGCCGTGCAACACTCACAGTGTCACATACTGTATGCAGAAGTATTATTTTAAGCAACACATTAAGTTGACTGAAACACTCGAGTCAAATTCTCCTAATTAAAGTCAGATCCGCTCGTGTCTTGGACGGGGCAGTGATTTCATAAACCTGTTAATGTACGCATTCAAACACTTTTTCTTTTACCAGCTGTATTCACCTTGCAGGTGCAGCTATGTGGCTTTTATCCTGGATAAAGTGTTTAAGTCATGGATGTTTAAAGTTTAACTTCTTCATATTTGACTAATATTAAAGTTCACTTTTCATTCAGGAAGTATGACGCTGCGCTGTCAGTACGCTTGTCCGTGTTTGAGATTGGTCGAATGCTCCAAATACCACCCCTTTCATGTGAACGCGCACCTAACTAGATAGGACACGGCTGGCTTGAGCGATCCACTTGATAACCAGCGTCGTAGTACAGTTTGGCCAGAGCGCGTATGTTTTGGATTGGGCCAACCGGCTAACTCAAACATATCCAGGTTAGGTTGAACCAGCTTCGTAGTACAGGCCTCAGGTGAGGAGTCTGAACTGAACTCATAACAGTCATAAATGGTAAATAAGATGACAAATATTATGATATGCATTATAGAAAGTATGAAGTATTATTTAGAAGAATACCGTCTATATGGAGCCTTTGGCTTCTCTTTTATTTTATGTTTCTCAGGAGCTTAGACAAAATGAAATGAGAGCATGCAATGGGAAAAGGCACGTAACAACGTCCATAGCTCGACATTTAGAAGAATAAATCTCTTCCTGTTGAGTTAAATGGGAATTTGCTTTTTAAACTCATATAAGTCTGTTTACAGGTCTTAGGGAGTTCTTCTTGTAAAGTTGTATAAAAGATTGTTGTGGCTCACAGGGAGTGTAGCAAAGTTAGCTAAATCGCCAAAAGTGAGGTCAGGGTTGCATGTTTACTGATGCTACTGTAAACGGGTGGACCAATATCAAAAGAGATATGGGAAATGTGCCAATACAAAGCTTTAGCAGTATGAAGCTTAACCCTTACTTATTATGATTACGAATATTAATATTAGTATGATAAACAATTAGTGCTTCAAAACCAAAAAAACACCTCGTAATGGATTCCAATAATATGCATGGATGTAAGTCTTTCAGCACAAAACCATTTGTTTCGTTTTTTTAACAAAACCAACCGAAAAGTGTATGTCCTTCGCAAAAGCTAAATTAACCTCCATCTTTGTGTTTCCTGTTTCCGTCCTCTGAATGAGTGACATTCAGGTATTTGAATGAAGTTTGTTATTCTGACGTGACTCTGACGTGACTCTCTAAGCTCTGCTGCTGTAATACATGTTTATGGAAAACAGGAGTATCCAGCTGGTGAGAGCTGTGCGTGGTCGGGAAACAATGAAACACACTAGATGTAATGTGATGCATTTTCTCTATTAAAAAGAGCCAGGGGCTTTTATTGTGAAAAAAAAACAAGAAACCTTGGAACAGCTTCAACCTGCCCAGTCTCTGACTCAGGGTCAGAGCCGCCGAGGTTCAGTCTAGCCAGCAGACAGTTACTCCAAGATCCATGAGGTCATTCCTTTGCCACGAGCCCTTAGTGGAGAAACGGTCTTTATGAGGCTCCGTCCTAATCCCTAAAAACACGCAACCCAGACTGAAGAACCACATACTGAAGAACCACATACTGAAGGAGTCTGCACACACGCAGGGGCCGGAGAGCTGAGAGCGGCCGTCAGGAAATATCCAGCATGGCTAAGTCCTATCCAGCGGTTCAGCCCTTTGATTCTCTACAATAACACACACACACACACACACACACACACACACACACACACACACACACACACACACACACACACACACACACACAACACACACACACACACACACACACACACACACACACCACACACACACACACCAGACACACACACACACACACACACACACACGTTATAGTTGTATAGGCTGAACTGAAACCAGAGTAGGGCAACGATTTTAAAAGATATATGGCAGGCTTAATAAAATAAGACGTGTGTTATTATTAATTCAGATGGTCCATGTAGAACTGATACCAGAATCAGTGGTGATCAGGCTCAACAAATGAAAACCATTTATAGTCTGCATACAATAATATGCTGAATAAAGAGTGGCTTTGGTTCAGTAATGGCCATTGTGAAGAGAATATCACAAGATGTCTGTGTTTGCGGTTAAATGCCTCACTATGCTCACTTCCTCTTTACCGATGCAATTGATTACAGCAGTCATAAAACAGCGGGACAGAAAATGTGCAGATCACAGATCTCTGTGGTTCTCCGATATGAGAGTGTATCCATTAGGTCATTCAAACAGCTGCAGCGCGGACAGCAGCGCAGAGCCAAGTCTGGATCATTATTCATTTTATTAGACTGAAATTTCAACCATGATTTATCAGGCCAATCCACTCCAAATTTTTGCAATGTAATCCCAATTTTGGGATAGAAAGAAGTGGAGGAATAGATACTCTGTACCAACAAAACAGTTGTAAAATGACTCTGTCTACTAATAAGCGTGAAGAATGCATTAAGATGTACTTAAAGTATCCAAAGTGAAAGTACATATTCTGATTGTAGAGTCTTATAATAGATACCCAAACTGTTTAACGTTCTAAAATATATAAATAACGAGAATAACTGGTATTGATAACAAACACTGCTAACATAATTTTCCTCTTAAATGTGCTGATGTAAAAATGTACAGTATCATAAAGTACAAGTACCTCAAAATTGTACTCACTCCCTTAAAAAACATTATGCTAAGAGAAAATAGCAAAGGGAGATGTGGTGTTGAGTCTAACGTGGATCTCTGAACTGTGTGTGTTTTCCAGGTCTGGCGGGAGAGAAGGGAGAGAGGGGGAATGCAGGGGTTGGGAGTCAGGGTCCTCGGGGACAAACCGGACTTCCAGGTAAGAAACTGCACAGATCTGAGTGTGCCTGATAACATGAACCTACTGAATCCACTTCCTCTAGTCTCTGTGCTCATGTAACACTTGGAGGCAGCTGCTTCAAAATATGACAAATTAACATTATTCTGTTCCTGAACATTTGTTTTCCAGCTGCGACCTGGCTTGAGCTTCCATACGTGCAATGTTTTTATTGTGTGGCCTCTAAACAAAATCACAAATGTTGCAAATACATATACAATATGATAGCATGGATACTAATGTGTTTGCGTTCTGCTTTACTCTTTTAAATCCTGTCTGAGAAAGCAAATAGAAGTCTTGGACCGTGAATATAATTTGCCATATTGATTTCCCTGTGCGCTGTGTGGAGAACAGCTTTGTGGAAACATGTCAGTGATGGGATTTTACTGTTTACTGTTTTGCAATCAATACTCACAGAACAGCTTACAAAACTCCCCGGGAACTTTTTCAATGAACAGATAACTGATACAAAAAACATCCGAAACTTAAATATATGAAACGGAAAACTTTTTTTGAGAAAGGTACAGGCATTCCCTCTTATTCCCTGTGGCTTTTCCCAGAATATTTGTGGGATGATTATTTTAGCTCTTGGCAAATGAAACTCCCTTCAAATATTGATTTTCATATTTGGTCTGACTGCTGAAGTGAGTCTTGACGGAGCCTTTTCTCCTGTGTAAACAGGAAAACAGAAGCCTCTGGCTACATTTCAGCTAAGAACTGTGCTTTCCTGCTCCTGCCCTCCAGAACACACACTCTCATCTTCCTTAAATGAAAATCATGTATTTTCTGCATGTTGTCACGGCAGCAGAAAGAGGGATTTAGGAGAGATTGACGAGGTGATTGGATGTTGCCATTTCCCTTTATTTTCCTCACCAACTCCTCTTATATCCACTCTCACACTGGTGGAGTGATTTTCACTGAATGTTTATCTGTGATCTAACTTAATGATGTCCCCATCTTTGACACAAACATTTCCTCCATCCTCAGGCCTGCCAGGTGAGGACGGACAGGCAGCCAGGGCCCCTCTGGTCGGCCCTGCAACCCAGGGACATCGGGGAGGCAGGGGAATCCTGGTTTCAACGGGACCAGACGGCCCCCCGGGGTACTGCGACCAGAACTCCTGCATCGGGTAACAACGTCGGAGGTAAGCATCATTCAGCTGCTATTTAAACACTGGGGACACTTTAGTTTAAAAAAAACCTATTTAACCATATTATTCATCTAATAAATAGTTTATAAAACTACTTAACATAGATAAGAGGTACTTTATTGATCCCAAATTGGGATATTTTATTATTTTTGCCGTTTGCCAGCAGCATAAAAAACATACAAAACAAAAAAAGACATTGCCACATAAGTAGAATTAAAGAGTAGAAATAAACAATACTAGAATTTAAACCATCTCCAAAATAGAATTAAAGCAGCATTAAAAAGTAGAAATATATACAGTAGACCGTGAAGATATCATTTAGTTGAGAGCATATGAGGAAGACAGAAGGGCTATCACAATTAAAAACATAACCAAATATTCAAAATCCACACAGTACTCAGGAGGGTCAGGCTGTTTCAAATGAACTAAAATAACCATTTTGCCTGACATATTTGACCAGAAGTAGTAAAAACACCAAAATATCCAGACTTTTGCAACTGAGCATTAACTTTATCCCTCTCACTGAAATTTAGAAAAAGACTTGTTGAGGACAACCATCAGTGTTGTTTTTATTGTTATATGTGCTCGTTTATCAACAGTAACAGCTGACACAGTCTAACCCTGCCCAGTCTTTCCATCTTATAAACCATATTTTACATGTTTAAAAGACTAAAATACTGTTTCAGTTAGTGACAGCGGGCTGTGTGATAGTTATTGTTCTCATAAAGCTCTCAGAGAATTGGAGAGTGATCTGGCTTTATAGTTGTTCCACTGTGAAGTTACACCTTCATGTCCACGCTGATGTGAAGTGAACTGTGTCACTGACCAAAGCTATTTTGCTCTATATTAGATGTCGTAAAACATGCTGTTAGCCACTACATTCATAGTGAATAGGAACTTTATGGATTGTATTGTCTTAGGCCAGAAATAAAACAGTTCTAACAGCTTCTGACTAGTCATGTTAAGGAAACATCATCTGCTAAAAGTAGCAGATGACTGAGACATCACTTCCTCCATCAACCAGATTTATTTTATATAAATGTATTCCAGTCAAATGTTTCTTTTTTGTTTTATGATTTAGGAGAGTCTCGCCTGTTAATCTCAACCAAGCAAGGACTAGCTGTTGCCTCCCTTACCACAATACGAGGAAAATACAATATCATTTCAGCTGCGTTTGACTTTATATTTGGCTTTGTCATTGTGACTATCAAAGAAATATTTCAGTTGACAAATATTTCTCGATAGATATGAGGTCTTATTAGAATCAATACAAACATCATTGTATAATATGCCATAAACATGTGTCATAAAAGATGTTGAAGTAATATTAATGATTTAAAATATCATAGTTAACTATACAGATGAATAAGAGGTATGGACCAAAAATGTGCCGCTCAATAGACAAAAATAGTAACTGTTGAATACTTTCATAATTATGTCATAGGTTATATTTCTCAAAATATAATTCACTTAAATTAATTGTAATGTTATCTGCACATGTTATAGTCACTTTCAAATGAGTATGCAGTCTTTCAACACATATTACTTAAAGTATTATGTGGTAAATCACTGTAATTATGAAACGGCAGAACATTGTATTATTTATTATATCATTGTATTTATTTTTCACTCACAGAGCATGTTATTTTTACAACCTTTGTCGTTACTACCGATTTCTGTTGGACATCTTTATTTATACTTTCTTGTGTACAGAAAGTGGAATAAAGATCTGACATTTGTTTTCCTCCTCCCAAACATTTTATTTGAATATCTTAATATTTCAATGGGAGAAATGTTTTGTAATCCTCAGGGTGTGTGCATTTCTTCCTCTAAAGAGAGAAGCAGAAATCCAACACTCATTTTTCTACTTCAAAACTGCAACAGTGGGGGCCGTTCTGTCTTTGGTGTGTTTGGGTTTTCCTCCTGATGTGAGGTGTAACATCTCCTCCCTGTGTCCCCCCCCCCCCCCCCCCCCCCCCCCTCCCTGTGTCCCTTCCTCTTTCTGCCTGAAGCTCAACAGGACTATGGGAATGATTACTGAGGAACATTTCTTCAACCGCCCTCCTCTCCTCACCTCCTCCACGCCCTGTACAAAACACTAAAAACTGAGGAAACGTATAAGTTACTCCTACAAGGCCACCATATTAGTGGATAATTACGACTCGTGACCCCAGTGTTTAACC
>NW_022987582.1:6464625-6772125 GCF_902827165.1 Trematomus bernacchii
CAGTGTTTAACCTTGAGTCCCTGCAGCAGTGGGTTTCTTTTTCAGAGACCAAATAACTTTGCAACCAACACTTTGTTTATGCAGTTATTCCTGTAAAACGGCAACAAAACCTGAACCTGAAGTTAGTTTTTCACCCATTTAAAGTTAGAGAGTGGATTTTTAGTCAACTTTCTGTCCTCATTTTGGTCCTGTGTAGGTGTTTAAAATCCTTAAATTCACCAGATCTTCAGTCTTTATGCAAACAATGCTTTATGATTCCCTCTTATATACAGAAACTGGATTCATTTCTCCTGTCAGTTAACTTTATTGATAAAATTGGATGGTTAATCCGGCTGCTTCATCATCTGACAGTCTGTGAGAAAGAAAGGGATTATTTTACCTTCCCACAAGACCAGACAAAACCCCAGAATAACGCTGCGGCGATGATCTCTGTGCCATCTGTCAACAAACGCTGCTGCACACAATGGTTTGCTGCCGCAGCCTCCGCTTTAAACTCAAAGCTCTTGAAAGCTAATCTCCTCTTTTGAAGCCTGCTGGTTCAGCTAAATAGTGATGAATAGCTTCGATGCTGATTGGCTGCATTCATTACTGAAGTCCCCCTCTTATCCGAACATCTCTTGTACTGTAAACTGGGCAAAACATTTACCTATAATGTGACCCAGATGTGATCCTTCTGGATAAATTGTCACATCTGACGAATCCGGGGTAAAGTCAGATTTATCTTACATTTCTTTAACCAACTTCCTCATTAACCAAAACTTTTGGACTATTGCGGATTCCAAATCTGCCTGTGCAACTCTGTTTTATAACCTTTAATAGCACGCTACCTTCTTATTGCTTTAAGTGATGATGGTGGTGGCATTTAAAATGGTTATGGTCTCAAAGTCGGCCTTAACTTTACTCCATGTTCCCCGTGGTGGTGGTTTTATGTTAGCGGAGTTCAGAAAAGCTAACTGACAAATATTCCCACCATCCCAGTCCAACCCCTGCCTAACGGCGGCTACCAGCCTTACAACCCAGCTGCAGTGACTTACAACGACGACCAAGGAGAGGAAGACGAGGAGGAAGAGGAGGAGGAGGGAGAGGAAGAGCAGGACCCCTATTACCGTGGTTACCCCCCTCAGTACTACCCCCAACAGCCCTCACAACAACGTGGTTACCGCTCGAGCCCATCCCACTCCGAGGACACGGAGGTGCGGTCGCCGGGCGTTGCCAGGAGGTTTGCGCGCAACGTCGCCGCGTGAGAGAGGAGGAGGACTTTAAGAGGAAGGACGGACTCACCTGAAGTGCTTGAGCCCCCCTCAACACACAGAGCAAAAAAAATCAAACACTTAAATGCACACACACACCGTCCAACGTCTAGAACTGTGGTGAGAGCCCCCCTCCCCCTCCCATCCAGTGGTTTGCTCCCCCTGGTGAAACAATGTAAATAGCTCTGTAAAAGGGGGGGTCCGAAAAGTGCCTGATCTATGTAAGCATCGTCCCGTGGTAATGTAAAAGGTAAGACCTGTTCCGTCTCAGCTGATTTCAGGACTAAACCCTTCTTCTTTTTGTGTGACGCTGCATGTCCCCTGTGAGCCAAACATCAAGAGTAACTGGACACGTGCTTCTTGTTTTGGTTGTCTGTAACTTGCTAGATTATTTTACAACTCAAATGGAGGACGCTGAGATGGCAACAGTTGTACAGGCTGCTTTTTATAAGGTTGAATCACGATTTCCAGATTCCATGCTGTCTTTATTTCAACGTGTTGAGGAATATTGAAATGCTTCTTTATACCATCCATTATTGGAGTTAATCCCATGAAATGCTGGTAGAAGCATCATTTCTGTGACGTTTAGTGTTACTTTAACACTGTGGAACACAATTAAATGTTTAACTTTTTCAAGTTATCTGTAATCACAGAATATATGGCTACCACCACATTTCCTTCTTAAAGATGGACGGTCTGTTTTGGGTTCTTATTGTTATACTTGGTAAAGTACGTGGTAAATTCAGAAGAGGAATCTGTGTCTTGTGTTGCCGCCCCAGTTTCATCTGTTTATTGTTCTTATGCAATGCCAGGCCTGCTCACTGTGGAAGCTGTTTGCTCACTGGGTGACCTCTGACCTCCTGCTGGCATGAGACCTGGATCCAGTTATTACTTAAAACAGTCTGCTGCCTCGGTGGAACCAAGGCAGCGGTTCCCCCCCCCCCTCTAATGAAAGAGCTGTGAGCGGACCTGCTCTGTTTTACATTTGAACTGTGCAACCTGAACAGCTTCAAAGAGGAATGTGTCTCGTCTGGTCTCATCACCACGCCCCTGAATACAACATGAACTTATTTATTTTATATTTTGTTTGCTTTTATAACCAATAAATCTGTAATGAGACTATGAAAGGTGTTTCAGGTCATTTCACTTTTAACTAGATGTTACAACAACTTCAAAAGAACAGGTTGATTCAATTGTTTATTACATTATTTTTCAACTCACTAACTTTCACAACACACTGACAAGACAAGGGGACTCTGGATTTTCTGACTACAGTAAAGATATTCACCTGAAACCACACTGATGGCCTGAATGATGTTAATTAACATATTAATTGGTTTCCCGGTGAACCCACAAAGCTCCAAAAGGCGGGACAACAGATGTCATCTTTTTTTAGCCAGATCTGATCAGTTCATGGTTGCGTAATCAGAGCAAACCCCACAGAATCTTATTTTCTCTGATCAAAGCTGAGCTGCACGGGGAAGTTTCCTGATGATTCAGGTCGGCTGTGGAGGGAATACGACTGACAGTGGGGGGTATTGTTGTGTATCGAGGAGCACAGAGTCTCTGGCATCGTGGTTAAGACTTGAGTGATGTTGAAGTCAAGTCTTATTGCCAGTACTGTTTCCTGGACTTCCCCACATTTAATCCAAACAGAAAAAAGCAGTTTTGTGTTTTAGAACAGATAACATCTCGGAGCAAATCCTATTAAAAATGCCTTTGATTTTAAGTATCATAACGAGAAATGTAATCGAGAATGCTTTTGCTTTCAGGGTTGAGTTAATGTGAAACTGAAGTCTCCTCAGCCTTGGTCACGTCGGGCACCCTGGATCTCATTTCATCTTGTAGTTTTCAGGTCTGTGGAGAAAAGAGAAGACAACACATTAGTATGGAGAGGCATAAAAGTCTGGGAAAATAACTGATTACAAGGAAAAACATGGAGAGAAAGTGACACATGAGAAATCATGCAGATCTTATCAGGATTTTTTTATTTCAAAATGAGCCCAGACACAGCAACCTCTTTTTGTGTTTTTCTCCCTTTAATTTTGAGCAGCGACTGCAGCAGACAGATATCAGGGCATGCTGTATTAGTTTTGATACAAAGCAAGACAAAAACGTTATCAATGCAAAAGCTCTGCTATCAACTATACTGTGTGTATGCTGTTGGTGTTCTGAGTCTCACTGTGTGTGTGTGTGTGTGTGTGTGTGTGTGTGTGTGTGTGTGTGTGTGTGTGTGTGTGTGTGTATAATCTATTTATTCTGCTCCAAGGTTTTTCTGAGAGAATATTAACTGTGTTTAATAAAGGGTAACGATTGAATCGCCCTCGATGACCTCACCCCCCCCCCCTTCACTGACACACACACATATTTGATCAGTGAAATGAATAAGACGGAATGTGAGTGAATTTTAACTAAGCTACGGCCCATCCCTTAAATAAACCAGGATTAGCTTGACCTTGGCTACCACGCGGCGACAGGCCTGAACACAAGCTCTGATTGGCTGAGGAGATTGGACCAGTAAACAATAAGAAGTGGCTCATTTATCACCGCGCACACACACCCTGACAGCCGAATGTGATTCAGACGTGCTGTATGCGTCTGTATAGAACACACACCCCGACACACACAGAGAGGACAGTAACTGAATGAAAACTTTTTGGGAAAATAGATTCAGCGTTTCTATATATTCTACCAAATGTGTGTTTTGTTTAAATGTGTTATAAATGGAGATGGATGGTTTATTACATACAAATTATTGAAATGCTTTAATGGTTACAGGTTCAGTCCCTATAAAACATTATATTGACTCTATAGCCCCCTCAGTACAGTGAAGGCAAAATAGATATCTCATTCAACAGCAGATTCTTTTTGTGAAATAATCTACAAAACATGCTGTCTAGTTTAAATGAGACTATTTCTACACTAAAAAAAAGGTTATGGGACATCATTTCCTGAACATCGTGTTGCTTTTATACCTTTGTCATTTATTACTAGTATCATAAAAATCCCTACATTTATAAGATGGAGGCAGAGGGCTAAAGATTTCCACCAAAAGAAAACCGATCTGCATGGCTGGATATGTTTCGGGATGATACAATTGTGTTTTATAAAAAATGTGGGTAAACTGAATCTCTAATGAGTTGACACATAATGCAGTCCTAATATCCTGGGAGTCATCCTGTCCTTGTGGAAATCATTTCATGCAAATTGTGTATCAAACACAATGCAAAAACAACTACGCGAATGGTATGTACATCACATTATGGACAACATAATGAAACGCATAAAAGTTGCATGAGCGTGTTGTTAACGGGGTAGTTACTGTGTGAAATAGAAACATAAACCTCCTGGAGACTCAGTATTGACTGCAGTGAAGTTGGTGTTAGTATATATTAGACTGCAGTGAAGTTGGTGTTAGTATATATTAGACTGCTGTGAAGCTAAAAGTTTAGCTACGATGTAAAACCCTTTCTTTTTTACACTTTGTATACGAGTTTACCAGCAGATACAATCTCTAAGCAGTTAAACCAAAGACAACCAGAGGACTTGGGTGTTGAACCTCCCCCTCTGTGGGTGAGGAGGACTCACCCTGACTGAGTTAAAGAGCTAGGAGTGCACGGCAGGCGTCAGAGTGAGAGCTCTCCGTTAACCTGTCGGAGAGATGTTCACTGTGGGTGAAGCCAAAGCAACACAACGACACTATCAGCAAACCACGGGTCACAGTGTCAGCCTAATCTCCAGCCAGAAAACACTCTACTCAAAAAGCTATGAATATGATTACACCAAATACCAGGCGCTCCCTCACACCCTGCAGAGGTCACACAGGAAGTGGTGAAAACAGCTGACGTTCCTCACATGGGCTCCTGACATTTTAACTTTTATGTTCAGATGTTTGCCACTACAATAGGCCAGGAGAAAACAGACATATATAAGATACAAAGTCTGTAAAACAATACATCTGCTGATAAATCTACAGAGGCCGGTTGTGTTGCATTGTCCTCCAATGTTATTATTTAAAAGCATAAAGTCTCTCTCCTCTGTGCACCCTGTCCACACTGACAGCTAGGGCTGCTCAATTAATCGTATTTTAATAGCAATTGCGATTATCGCCTGCAACGATTACGAAAACAACGTAATCGAAATAAAACAATTATCTTTTTATTATTACTTTCTTTTTTTTCTTTTTTTAAATACATTTTTTTTTTTTTGGTTTTTCAGTTGAATTCAACTTAAAGTTCAGGGTAATCAACTGTTAAAAACAGACCGTTCCCCTTTTTTTTCTCCAATAAATTGATGTTTTCAAAGTAAATGGATAATCGTTTTTAATAATCGTGACATCAATTATTGACCAAAATAATCGAGATTATGATTGTTGCCATAATCGAGCAGCCCTACTGACAGCTCTCTGTAGGCTGACAATCATTCAGACTGCATCCATCTGGTCAAAAAGTGGGTCTGCAAGTGTTCTAATTGGATCTAAACATATGTTGCGTAGAAGTAAAAAATGCAGAACTGCAGAAGCTCCGGCATCGTTCACTGCTGAAGGTCTGAGCAGAGAATAGGCGTATTTCCCTTAACTCATTGACATAAAGACTGTGCTGAGCTGGGTAATGGTCAGTGACACACCACCTACTGCTGGTGCTATCACCTTCTGCACTCAGTTTGAACAACCTGCATTTATTTTGAATTTGAGTCTCTAAAAACGTTATTCGTTTATTAGACAGCATGACTAAATTAAATATTCTAAATTATTAAACAAATACTTTATGACAACTACTGTACACTAAGGCAGGGTGGTTTACACAAACAAACAAAACAATGTGACACCAGACCAACATCGCCTCCTGCTGGCTGTCTCATCAGCACACAAAAAATGAATGGATTTGTAAATAATTTTTGTGCGAGGAGAAAAAGTTATAAAGCAAATAAAAACCATATAAAAGGAAGAAGTTAAAGGTTAGAATCACCATTAATGTTAAGATTTGTTTTAAAGTTCAATCAATTCAGTTTTTGTTTGACTGTTTTTACTCGTATATAAAGTTAGAAAGAATTCATTAGATCCTTGTAGGAATGTTTAACATTTCAGACACCAAAATGTCTTTAAAAGGATTGGGGATTAAGGGGGGTCACTGTTGAATGTCCTTTGAAGGTTTCTGTGTGTAATACAGTAAATACAATCTCCTCGTATCCGTTTTACCGCTTATACTGTATGTCGTGTCTGCATCTAAGCTGGCGTCAGTGTGTTTGAGAACCGTCTGTATGTGTTTGTACGTACGGGGTCCACAGCCGGGGGAAGGCGTCGATCTCCTCCTGCGTGAACTCGTTGAGCTGCTTGGGGATCTCTCTGGGCTGCGGCAGCTCCTCCGTCAGGTTGGCCAGGATGTCGTCTGGCAGCTCCTGGTGAGGGGCGCACGAAAGAGGAGGACGTTAAAAATCAAATGTGAGCAGGATAAGAAACTCAAGGATGAAAGAAGGAAATAAGACAAATAGTTGAAAGAGGCTGACAAGAAGGTAACGTTTTTTTGTTTCCAAAATACTTGAAGCCACTGTACAGTCTTCTTCACTTCACTTATTCTTCTATATGAGATGGCAGATATTCACGAAGGCTCAGGAAGCCCATCTGCTCGTCATTAGGGATGCACACTGCACAACATCAACTTTGACGTTGGATATTAAGTCAGGACCAAAATAAAATGACAGGTATCTGACTTCCTTCAACAAACACCTCGTGTATTACATTACAATTCAACAATCAATCAGATGTTCTTCCAACGCCTGGAGTTAATGATGTTCTCTGGCATGGATACACATTGCATCCATTTAATATTTGGGCAGGCTGTCCAGGTCAATTAACAGACAGTCAAGTACTTCTTTGTTTCAATTCATTTCAAAAGGCAGACATTTTGGAGAAAACTGAAAACAGCTTCCTGCTGCTAATGGAAATAATCTTAGTGACAGCTTTAGGAGCCAAATAAAACAGTAAAGCTGAGACAATTTAGTTCTAGAAAATCAATAATACTGTCTTTAACCTAGCAAAACAATTATTGTAAACTAAGTATTCATTTTAAAGTTCATTTATATTATATATAAAGATGACCTGGATTAAAAAAGGATTCATTCTTTTGCAAAATGATAGTAGGGCCCCCTCCCTTTCTGACAGTCTTTCTTAAGCCAGGCTGTTTGAGGCGTGAGGTTACGTTCTGAAGACTCATCATCAGTTGGAGAGATTTGGGGAAGCTGTACTCACGTCGTCAGGAAAGATGTGTAGCCTCTGCATCATGGTGCGACGGTGCAGATTCTTTGGCAGCATGCCGTAAACCGATAACTTCATAATCTAGTAAGAGGAAAGATAGTGAAAACGTTAACATACAATCAGCTTACAGTTTCCCTTCTTTAAACGATGCATCTATGGCAGCCACTAATGTTTCTCAGTGTGAGGCAGGATGCCCAAATGTAAATTCGTCTTGGAGAGTAACTGGACTGAGACGTTGGACAAAAACATTCTAGAGAGATGTTGGATAGTGAGCTGTGCTGACAAATCCTGCATCCGTCCAACACTATTTCTCCTCTTCTCCCGCCAAAGCTCATTCTAACTAAACCACCATCCGGACACACTCCTGTGGTCACTGGCTGGACCACAAGCTGCAACAAGAGAGCCGACTGCAGAGTAAATGACTCATGGTTTTCCTAAACTACAGATTGAAACCAGTACAGGTCATTCAATTTGGTTTAGTGTTGACATGAGCAATTTCACAGTATTTTAATCAGCTGCACAAAGCCGCACAAAATGATCTGCAAACCCTTTGTTTATGGCTTTCATTCAGCCCTGTTGCTATACTGCGCACTGTGGAGCTCAGTGTCCAGGTTCAAACCCTTTTGTTCTTCTGATTAGTCTGAATGAATTAAAATTTAAAAAAGTGTGCAAACCAGAGCCCACGATGGGATGTCAATCACAATATTAACCAACACTTTAGAAACATTAATCCAGTTTAAATGACATTAGCCTTGTTAACAAATCAAACACCAAAACCAACAATGTGTTCATCAAACTGGCATTTATAACCGAGTTACGGATCCTATCTGTGGCACAAAACCCCGAGACTATCAGTGCTATCATGGGTGTACATCTTTCAAACAGGTCACAAATATGTATATTTATTATATAAAAAAAGGCAAAGAATTTCCTACACTGTTACTCCAACAGGAGTGCATTTGTTCGGGACTATTCTCTCGTGTGGATTTAATAAACGTGTTGTTCTTGTGAGTATTTACAGCATACGGTGTATGTGGGATCTATTTAAACAAACGAAATCTACAGTGTCCATGTTTATCATTATGCAGGAACAGGATATAATAAAATACAACATATAGTTTTAAGAGAACTATGGCACGTAAAAATAAGCTATTATGAGGCTTTGGTTACACAAGAAATACTCCTTAGTGGATACATCTATTGGTAGTTTGGATCTTTTCATTGGATTTGTTGATAATAAAATAAACTTTATTGCCAGTCATCCTTTAGGCAACATTTATCTTTCTATCTATGTTTTGGAACACAGTTGCGTTTACCGGTGGTTCGTTAAGCACAGAATGAAGGTCACATTCAGGTCTGAATGTAATAATCACTGTGTAACTGTGAAACCATGAATATGCAACACAACTCAAACCCCAGGAGTTATCCTTGAACTGACACTCTTGTACTGAGTTTGAGAAAGCACCCACCACCACCGCAGTAAACCCACCGCTGTGTAATCCCAGTTCACTATATCTCACATTAATATTCACAATCAGCCCATATGAGGGAAGGGATAAATGTCACCCCACCAAACGCCTGCCTCTTCACAGCATGTGGCAGACAAAGACATGACACTAATCTCCATGTGGGGGAAATTCACAGACTGATATAAAGGGGTCTACGGTTAAATTATACAGTTTATAAGAAACATTATGGTTTAAGAATGGGGGCACCAAAATATATCTGCAATTTAAGAATGATCTTGAAATAACAATAAAAATGGAGAATATTGACTGAAGACTCTTACAGCTTTTGGGTCTTTGTGGTGCATCTGGGCGGCTGTGAGCTGTTTGAATCCACCCGGATATCTTTAGAGAGAAAGACAAGCTCAGTCAGTCCTTGTACTGGATCATATAAAACCTTTGAGCTTTAACATTCTCAATATTTCCTGGTTAACAGCCTTGAGATATATAGATTGATGAATATATTAAAGATAAATCAGTTTTTTTAATCATGAAGGACATGTTTCATAGTGACGGTGAACAATAGACTACTAAGACTGAGAAATGCTGGTTCATAGGCATTGAAGAACAAAGCAAAATTGTAAACACATAAGATAAAGAGACGGGAAAAGTGAAATATCATATATGAGCTAGTATGCACTTACCCTGTATGTGATGAGTAGACTTTCTGCTCCCATTTGTTCCCAGAGAAAGCTATTTGTTTGCTGTTCATTACTACAATATGGTCACCACAGTCACCTACAAAAGAGTTTTATTCCAGGGTTATCTTTATGATGAAAATTATAAAAATACATATTTGACAATAGTTTAAACAGAAATTATAATGATAATGTTTTTTAGACCAACAAAAAGTAATCTGAAAATGTCCCTTGATTAAATATAAGTAATAAGGAACAAAACATGTTTTATTAGGGTTGTCCTCTACTGCCATCGTGTGGCCGTTTCATACAGAAACATGAAAGAAAGGATGGGATTTGGGGACATGTTGAACGTGCAGCAGTTTATACAAGGCGTTAGGGTAATATTAAGGTCATACAGTTACTCTTGACTGTATATGTGTGTGTTTTACAGATGGACTCCTACTCACTCATTGCATGGTAGATAGGCTTGTGTTTTCCCTGTAATCTGATAGCACACATGGTCGCTATCTTCCCAGGAGGCTGCATCCTGGCATCGATCAGGAACCAGGAACGAGCAAAGGTGGCCCATTGCTGACAGAAAAACATGAACAAATAATTAAATTATTGTTAAACAAGTGAGAAGAACTGTGAAAGAGGGGGATATACAATTAAAAAGAATGATGGCTGAATTCAATTTCTTTAACTTCAAGGCCCTGCATGCTAGCCCACTGCCATGGATAATATTGATTAAGAGTGTGTGTGTCTGTGTCAATCAAGTCTGAAATGGTTTGTTATGGAAGTTTACATTCCTTATTTGTTTATTGACTTTATTTCTTTCATTTCATCACCAACGTTAATATAACTTGAAGGCTCAAAGTTGTTAATAAGAAAGATCTGATTTATAAGTAGCCAAAGGACAATGATGTAAACGTAATGTGAAAAATAACAGGGGCTGAACCAGAGATAATATTGGCTATAAATGTTTATGCAAACACTAACGTTAGGATAAAACATAATTTCACTTTTGTGTATTTATCTAACTGCTGAGGGCAGTCCGCAAGTTTGACTATTATTTAAAAACATCCACCAAAGAAATGAAATCACACATACCGGCTAGCTAGTTAGCAACGTGCGTTAGCTATCAGCATAACATTGACCTAAACGAACATAACGATCAAACTGTGAGACAAGGTAAGATCGTGTAATGTTTAATGTGTACGGTTACCTGGGCAGATCTCGAAAAACTTGACATTTCGATTAAACGTGCAGCATATCCTCAAAACATTTGACCCTCAGCGTGAACGGGGGTGCGTCAACTAATTTATCTCGGTTGAAACAGCATGTGAGACAGGTTCAACTCGTGAAGCAATATGAGCCATCATTTCATGACTACGCCTATTTATATTGTAATTTAGTATTAAAGACAACCTTTAAATATATCCTCGAGGATACTTATTGAAAATCACAGAAGTTTTAAGTTACCGGTTTTCTAATTTAAATGTACGTGATTTTATGTTTCTACCCGGTGATATTTTTGAGTCGCACACCAACGTAGTTCCTCCACTTCCTTTCCACGACAGAAAGAACGCGGGGGAATTTGACAGTCACCGACTATTGCTACACAAAGTTAGATACGTGTTGTCTTGTTTTGTACATATCTTTATTTCTTGAAGGGCTTTATTCGTTCAGTTATTATCGCTCTAACCTGTCGTCTGACCGGAAATGAGGACTTTAGAGGAGGTTCAGGCCACTCTGCAGATCGCCAAGCTGCAGGAGGAAGAGCTGCAGAAAACAATTCACTGTCTCTCTTTCGGGGAAAACGTTTCCTCTGCAGACTACTGCCTCTTGGAGCTGGACGACACCCTGTGCAAACTCATAGAAGCAGGGGAAAGGTAAAGTATTCGTAAAATAATAAGCCCATGAAGCCTGTTTAAAACCTGGTGAGAACAGACCGTCTGTAAACTACTCTCCAGAGGTGGGAGGAGTACTCAGATCTTGTACTTGAGTAAAAGTAGAAGTACCAGAGGGTAGGAATACTCTGTTACAAGTGAAAGTCCTGCATTCCAAATGTTACTCAAGTAAAACTACAAAAGTATAAGCATCAAAATATACTTAAAGTACCAAAAGAAAGTACTTATTATGCAGATTGCTCCATTTCAGAATAAAATATATACTACATTTTGATTATAATTTATAATTATTGATGCATTAATGTGTTTATCACAGCTGGTAAAGGTGCAGCTAGTTTTAATGACTTTGTATACTGCAGGGTATGTGAATTTACTCCAGGTGTTACTAAAGTTTGATTTAAGTTTTGATTATATTTCACATCATTAATCAAAATCTGCAAAGTAACTAAAGGTATTAAATAAATGTAGTCGAGTAAAAGTACACTCTTTACCTCTAAATTGTAGTGGAGTAGAAAAACAAAGTAGCTCAAAATTGAAATACTCAAATAATCTGAAAGTATCTCGAAATTGTACTTGAGTAAATGTACTTAGTTACTTCCCACCTCTGCTACTCTCTTCCCTTTCTTTCTTTTTGCTTGTGTAACTCAAATGATCACTGTGGTTAATATAATACAAAATAATGAACAGTGTTGTGGCGCAAGATGCATGAACATGATGGATGAATACATATGAAACCTAACAATTCTTATTTTTTTCTTCAGTTTAGTGATAAGAGGGGATACGGATGAACATGCAGTGCTCTGTACAAAAGACAGGACCTATGATCTTAAAATCGCCGACACATCCAACATGCTGATGTTTGTACCAGACTGCCGAACACCAGACCAACTCACTAACAGTCAGGAAAACTCTCACATTGTGCACACTCAGGTATGGAAAGGACACTGAATGGTTCCGGCCTGGTATACTGTGACACCTGCACAAACCCCACTGTGTATATGTGCAATTATGACCCAACAACTCTAAGAAAAGTATACTTCTGTTGTAGATCTGGGGATTTAGTAACAGCTACTGGGAGCTGAGGAAGCAGCGGCCTAAGCTGAAGAAACTGAAGAAGGTCTTAATGGAGAATCCTTACGAAGGACCTGCTTTAGGGGGGAAGGAGGAGGACACCGAAAACAGGGTAAAACATATTCTACAATGAAGTCATTCAATCAAATATCCTGTCAGACTGTGAGAATATACATATAGGACTTATCAGATCATTAAGGATTTCTAGCCATATTTTTAAAAATCTTGAGTATTCTATCTTTTTTAATGTAATTGTAGCCTTTAGTAAGTGTGTGTTCCTCTGTTACCAGTACACAATGGAGGATCTGTTGGAGAGCATCCAGGCCAGTGAAGAGGAGCTGAAGACCAGTTTAGAAGCCGTCCACGCCTGTCAGATAGATGGTAAACGGGGACATTTCTTTATAAAAATTACACATGTAGTAGTTGTTAAAGTTGTGTTTGCTGCAAAGCCACAAATAGGTGCCACATTGCTTTCAAAGTAGTTCTCCTGGGAGGTCCAGTGCAATAAATATGCTTTTATTTATACAAATTCTTTACTTGTAGCATTGCGTACTTATATCAATAACAAACCGAAGAACTACCAGATGTTGAGAGAGTGTCTTTATCCTCTTCTAGGTTACTGGCGGATGCTGGACTTTGACTACGAGATGAAGCTGCTCGGTCATGTGACCCAGCTGGTAGATTCTGAGTCCTGGGCCTTCAACAGGGTTCCCCTGCAGACCTGTCTGGAAGAGTTAGCTCCACTGGAGCCCAAGTAAGTTAACATCTGTGGGTGTTATGCTCAAGCAACAGCAAATAAAACCATTGGCAGTTTTGAGTGGTGTTGATAAGGCTTAGGGGATGAGAAATGGGGTTAAACTAACTTTCTGAGCATCTAATATAAGGCTGGATGGGTCTTATATTAGATGCTCAGCTAGGTTCCAATAACTCCTCTTATCTCTTTCGCAGACAGATGATCGAGCACTGTTTGAACTGCTATGGAAACCGCTATTCTGAAAACGGTAAAGTAAAATAAATCAACGGAGACTCAACTGAAAAACCTTCAGTTTGAATTACAGTCAGTTTGTAACTACCCATACTTACATTCCTGTATCCTCCTCCTTCTTTATAGATGACGTTTTGTATGCCCTGGATGAGGATAAAGTATGTCGGGGCATGGCGCTGATGCTGCTGCAGAACGCCGTGAAGTTCAACCTGAGGGAGTTTCAGGAAGTCTGGCAGCAGAGCGTCCCAGAGGGCATGAGCACGAGACTGGACCAGCTAAAGGTAAACCTGTACCCTTATATACTTATTGTAAGAGAAAAGATGGTTATTTCCACACATAAGACGCATATTACTCCCAAAAATAGAACTTAATTCTAAATGTCAAATAACTAAAGTAGGAACATTGTATAGGAATGGCTTCACCAGCACTTGTATAACCCTTTTTCTTTCCAGCCAGTTTACATTGCATTCCATTTTATCTGTGGTTTCGGTTTCCATGGTCATCTGACATGAGCACAGTGCTGACTATGTTGTACATTTTCCAGAGCGTGGCCCTGGTGGACCGTAGCTCCCGCCCAGAGACCATCAACCTGCTGCGGGTGGAGGATCTCTCCGAGGACACGCTGGAGCGCTTCAACCAGCTCTTCACACTCCGAGAGAAATGGACAGAAGACGACATCACACCATACATAAAGTAGGTGTTATCCATATAGGACAATATTATAACCCTAAATAAAAGTAAAAGAACAACCATAATGTTTTCTGCTTTACATTTATGTAAATTGTAGGTACAAAAATGGGTCTTGTGAACATTGGGGCAGAAACAAATCACATCATTTATTTCTTTAGATATCTGATAGATTATAACATGTAACGCTTCTCCTTGTTCAGGGACCTGTGTGGAGAGAAGCAGAGCACCGGAGCGCTCCTCACCAAACACGCTCGCTCCTCCATGCAGAACGGGATCAAGGTCTTCAACTCCAGGAGGCCTGTAGCTACATGATCTCATGTCAATTAATGCAAATCATTTTGTAAATGAATGCAGTTATGTTTGTTGCCTTGGTAACGTTTGTATTTGTCAAAAACATTTTACTAATAATTGTTCTTTTTTAAATGCCTTGGTAGCAATGTCAATAATTAAACAGCAGTTTAACAAGTTGCATGTCAAGTGTACGAAAAATTAAAATAAACTGTTAAAATGTGTGTTGTGTGTATATATACAAAATAAAAAAATCCTAGTTTTGGCAAATATTTTCCCTTTCTTTGTATTGTTGTTAATAAACCCTTGTTGGACAAACGAGGAATGGAATAAAAAAAACATGAAGTTACAAGACGCCATGCTAGAGGCTGTCCACCAGGTGGTGGCATACGCTGATAAATTCTTCATAAGCACCACAGGCTGACATCCAGTTGGGTTGTTGGTTGTGTTCTGAATTCAAATGAACATAATTAGTAGGAGAGAACAATATATTGTCACAGAATCGCACGCACAAATGTAAATTTTACAAACTAAACAATCTCAGAAAATACTTAACTGAAAAAATTGTCTTCAAATATCCACAAAGAGCACAATTGTTGAGTTGTTCATTTACCTTTTTTTCCCATCTTTGCCATTCCTGTGAGCTGTTAAGGAACTGGTCATATTTAAATTCTCGGTTCAAATCAAATCAATGGATTCTACATTTCCATGCTCCATGACCTGGATATTGTAACTATTCATTCAGCAAGACTTATCTTTTGGATTTAAAAAAGGAGACTAAAATTAACCTAAGCATATGTTGTTATACAGACTGGATCATATGGGTGAATGATGGCTGTAGGCTGCATTTTTGGAATAAAACAGGTTAAACACCAATATCACATCAGCTTGAATGTTCACTGTCACATCACAGCTGCTGTGAAACAAACAGAAAGCTGCATCTCTTTATTGTAATGCTTTAAATACAGAGGTAAATGAGAAAGAACAGTGACCTGAGATGAGAATATGATACATTTGAAAAAACATTTTTTCGGTCAATATTAATATAGATTCTAGAGATCATTAAAGAAAACCTGACTTTATTTATATTTGTTTTGTATGCTCTATCAGATGTCTGTTTCGTGTTAATGCGTTCATTTGGTTTTCTTTAAATTGTGTCGGCGGTGCATATGTGACTCAGTGTGTTAAACATTCACAGACTGTGTGTTTCTTCACTAAAATAACTGTCTGTGTGAATCAGTGTTACTGGCATACGAGGAGGAAGAGACCAGCAGAAACGGGTTAAAAGTTACACAGCTTTGTTTCTACACAGACACAGACACACACACACACACACACACATCTGGGGTTTTCAAAAATGACTTGATCTGCACTAGTTGGCTGACTCACACTGATATCACAGTGCTGACTTATCAGTTCACCGGGTGGAGAGATCCCAGCTGTGTGTGTGTGTGTGTGTGTGTGTGTGTGTGTGTGTGTGTGTGTGTGTGTGTGTGTGTGTGTGTGTGTGTGTGTGTGTGTGTGTGTGTGTGTGTGTGTGTGTGTGTGTGTGTGTGTTTTGTATATGTTGCAATGGTGAACATGGCGCCCACACAATGATGTATAACTTGACTTCCTCTCCTCCTTTGTACACCCTTACACGCCCAACCGCCCTCTCAGGTCACCGGATCAACTGCTCCTGAACGTGCCCAGAACCAAGTCAAAGTGGAGAGGGGACCGTTGCCTCTCTGTAGCGGCTACCACACTGTGGAACGATCTGCCCATTCATATCAGACAGGCCTCCACACTGTCTGCTCTTAAATCGCTTCTTAAAACCCACCTCTTCTCCTTAGCGTATTAACATCTTTTAGAGTGTTGCTTTTAAATTGTCTATTGTTTTTACTTGTACTTGTGTTATGGTGTGTGAGCTGTGCTGTGTTATTTTTTGTATGTTTTGTTTTGTTTATTTGACTGTGCAGCACTTTGGTCTGGAGTGCTCTATAAATAAAGCTGTATTGTATTGTACGACTTCTGCTCTTCTCATATCTCAGGATCACATGTCCTGCTTCTTCTTTCCACTCAACATGTACGTCTCATTTGTCGTCATCTTCCTCTTTCTTTGAACAAAAACAACACTATCAGCAACATTCAGAGTAATAAAGCAGAAGAGCAGACGGGGTGACGTGGTAAAGCAAACGATAATACTTCAATTATCATATTACAACACGGCAATGGTGTGTTAAATATTACCGAATATCCTGTAAATGTTAAGATGAGGTCATTCTTCTTTCTTATTCTTCTTGAAATTGATGAAACCATTGGGAATTTAGAGAGTTCCACATTTTCTCATAATACTTATTTATTAGCTCATTGCTGTTGCCTGTTTGATTTGTCAGCGCACAATATAAATGCATACAGACAGATACAGATTTAAACAGTTCCACATTGTCTCATAATACTTATTTATTAGCTCATTGTTGTTGCCTGTTTGATTTCTCAGCCCAAAAGATAAAAACATTCAGAAAAATAAAGTACCTAAGCAAGTCCACTATTCTAACTTTCTTGGTTTCTTGTCCCAGTCAGTAAACCATACTTTTTAAATGAGCTTTTCCATGAACAAGATAAAATGTTTCTGTGGTTTTAAGCAGTGTGCTCTTCTCTGCTCAAAATCAGTATAAAACATTTCGTAGAATGGTCATATCAGCATGTGCTATGTTGATTTTACATGGCCTATTTTAGTCCTGGTTATCTTGCTTAAGATTTAAGATAACCATGGAACCGCCCAGAGTAAAAACATTATGTAAATCTATTGGATCTTTATTCTCAAACAAACTTATTGTTGCAATGACAAATGTATTTTATTGTAAAATGAAAAAATAAATAAAACAGGTTTGTGCTGAAATCATGCAACATTCTACTTTTAATCCACTCTTGGATACACTCCTTTATCTGAGTATGATTCACATTCACTGTGTAAACAAAGACTCCCTGAATCAAACCATTCAATCTCATGTAAATAAAAAAATAAGTTTGATTTGACTGTTTGTTTAAAGGTCCCATGTCATGCTTTTCCGGTTATTACAGTAGAAATGGCCATGACATGGGACCTTTAAAATGAACCCGTCCAGTTCACAGTGATCTTGTGCTGTTCAGGTCAGCTCAGCATCCTGAACTGGTTACCTGGGCAACATGTCCTGTAGGTCGGCCACCACATATGCGACCACGGCCCACAATGCCGAGCAGAGGTTCATTTCTTGAGGGTCCTGAACGCTCATGGTGTCGCCTTCACTGTGGTGGAACCAAAAGTATCGACTGTCTGCCACATGGAGGCTCGCACCTGGAGGAGAGATTGAGAAATATATATTTCAAACTGTTCCAGTGAATGTTACATGCTGAAAATGTACATGGAATTTAAAGTGAATTTATTTTACATTGGAAAGGAAATTGGTGTAATCCCCAAGGGCATTTCTGTGGAAGAGGAACTTGTGTCTGACTAATACAAGGAGTGGTACATAACTCATCAAAGCTGTTGACCAACTCTGACCTAGTGTTAGTGAAACAAAAGTCACTCAGAAATTCATGGAGAGAGAGAATGCAGAAGTCTAATTCTTTATTTAAAAAAAACGATTTTCACTTCTCATTGCTGTGACGTTTCTATTTAAATCATCTTTATCTTCAGTCTGCTTTGGTTTGCTTTTATTTTAGGAAACAAGTGTTATTCTTATGTGTTGAAAGAAACAACATTTGTATTAGTTTATCTTTTATAATTTACCAATGTAGGGGAGCTTTAGTTTATGAGCCTAACTAAACACTAAATATATATATCTGTTAGTAATGTAATGTACAGTACAGTCCCTTCTGTAAACTGTCCATTGGTGCTTGTCGGTTAAATGCAATGTCAGTTCTGCAATGGCTTGTTTTTACTCTGGGTTTCTGCCTTGTATGTGGGGGCAATGGAAATGTGATAAAGCTAATAAGAGTGTACTTCGATTTTAGAAGTTTTAGTCAAACTATTATTTCTATGGTCAATAATGAACATCTGTTTTTAAGCCAACAGGAACGAGAAGGGCTTCAGATCAAATCACAACATCAGCTAAGTTAATGACAATGGAAGATCATGTGATGTGGTTGAAAGCACCAGACCATTCTAGTAAGCGAACATTAGGGTGGGATCGTTTTGTCGTTTTAAAGACCTACACTCCAGTCCAGCAGGTGACAGTAAAGCAGATATCAATGCATTGCGAGCGAAGTCCCTCCCCTTCCGGGGGACTTCCATGGGACCTTATTTCGGGAAAAGTATGTATTGAAGTCAATGGAGAGAGAAAGATTATCTTTCGATCCCGTTTGAATTGTGCCACGAATTACACATATGATGTTTGTCAATTTAAAAGATAATTTTACAAGTCAAAAAAATGTAAATGTGTCGTAAAACTGTGAAGTAACACTTTTATTTGTGTGAAACGCTCAATGAACTACATCTCTGGTCTCGCACACGTCACCAACACCAAGATGGCCGTCACGTTGGCACATTTCACCTCTTTCTTTCAGAATGAGGCGAAAAGTATTAAAAGAGGTGAAAATCACTACAAGTCTGGGCATGTTGAGAGCTGTACGCACACAAAAGGGGAGTTAGTCGGTTCCGTAAGAGCCAGCATGCGGGACCGGCTTTACAAGGTTTCGGTGAGTAACACGAGTGTAATGTGTAACGTTAATGACATCACTTACGCGACTCTGGGATTTGTAGTCTTTCTAGTTGCGTATTTTTCATAGTCTTATATTTCAACAGTTTTACAACAAACTGTGACTTTTTTGACATGGAAATTATTTTTTAAGATTGACAAACATCATATGTGTAATTCGTGGCACAATTCAAACGGGATCGGAAGATAAACTTTCTCTCTCCATTGACTTCAATATATAATTTTTGGCGAAGTCCCTCCCCTTCCGGTGGACCTCCATGGGACCTTATTTCGGAAAAAATATGTATTGAAGTCAATGGAGAGAGAAAGATTATCTTTCGATCCCGTTTGAATTGTGCCACGAATTACACATATGATGTTTGTCAATTTAAAAGATAATTTTGCAAGTCAAAAAAAAAAATGTGTCGTAAAACTGTGAAATAACAATTTTTTTTGTGTGAAACGCTCAATGAACTATATCTCTGGACAACAACACACGTCACCAAGATGGCCGTCACTACTGTCTTGTCAAAAAAGGGATTGACTATCCTCACTATTACCACAATGAAACATGTCCAGAAGAATGGCATGCAAAGCTGCCTGCCTGCCTTCCTTTGATTCTCTCTGAACTGCCTGGTCGTTTTAATGTTTAATGTCAACCATTTGTGCAGATAGCATGAAGTAGAAAAGATCTTTTATACATGAATATGTGTCCCCGGTGTTCCAGGGAACTCACCAAGTGTCAGAAAACACAACCCTCTCTATTTTCCTCCATACCCAAATCTCTAAAAACGGGGCTGCAACGGATCTGATAAAAACTGATCCAGATTTGAACATTTCACTGACGTCAGGACAGTGGCGCTACGGCTATTGGGCCAACTCTCCACCTATCAGGGGAATGTGAGGTTGAGGGGGAAAAATGAAGGCTCATATCCCAGGAGCAATGACAATGTTGAAACTGAGGAGTCATATCTGGAGTCCAATTAAATATGTCTATGGATGATGTTAAAAAGGAGATTAAAGGAGGAAAAGTTATTGAGCCCAACAGACTTATGAGCAAACGAGATGGTACATTGAAGGAAACACTTTTGCCAGATGTAATTTGTGTGCAAGAGTCTTGGTTAAAACCTCATCTAGACTTTGTGATTCCAGGGTTCAGCTCTATAAGATATGATAGAGTTAGCAATCAAAATGGTGGAGGGTGTGTTACTTTGGGCTGGCCTATAGGGTAGTCCCATCCCCGTAAGACAAGGAACGTGTCATAGTAGAAATATGCAGCCCAAGGAAAGAAGGGAACATAAAGCTTATCAATTTCTATAACCCGTGCAAAAATCTGAACATTGAAACCTTACAGACAATAGCAGGGACGGCTCATAGAAGGGAAGTATGGTGTGGTGACTTTAATGCTCACAACAGCCTATGGGGAAGCAGTCAAACAGACAGTAATGGGGATGTCGTAGAAGAAATGCTAGAGGAAAGATCACTGTTTTGCCTTAATGATGGACAAAAAACAAGAATAGACGTGAATAGGGGGACACAATCATGTTTGGACCTCACACTGGTGACGGATAGTTTAGTTAAATCATGTGAATGGTATGTAAAGGTGATTCTACCATAGGAAGTGATCATTACCCAGTTTTTACAATCATCAACACAAATGTATTTAGACAGGAAGGGAGTGTATTTACCAGGTGGTGCTTTGGTAAAGCTGACTGGGAAACATGTAGGCTTTACTGTAAGGACTCAACACAATTGTTAGCATTAGAAGGAAGTATAGAGGAGTGCTCAAATAAAGTCACAATGCACATTAAAGAAGCAGCAAATAAAACTATACCAAAAAGAACAACAGAGGGTAGGAAGAAGGTGGTGCCGTGGTGGAATGAGGAATGTAGCAGAGCTATTAAAGAGCGAAACAAGGCATTTAGGTCTTTAAAGAAAGACTTGTCACAAGACAATATTACAGATTATCAAAGGAAAAGGGCAGTAGCCCGTAAAACAATAAAATACACAAAAAAGACGTCATGGAGAGTTTTGTTCCACCATTGGAAGAGGAGTAAAGTTAGGGGATGTATGGTCTATGTTTAAACGGATGAATGGGAAAAGGAAGTCGGTTAAAATTCCCGCTTTGATTGATGGGGATAAAGTGGCAGTTTCAAATGAAGAGAAGGCAGAATGTTTAGGTAGGGCATTTGCCGCGGTGCATAGTGGGGAGCACCTGGATGACAAACATAGACAGCAAAAAGAGTGTGTATTAAGAGAAAATGAAAATGTGAGGGAAAAAAGACGGGATGATAAATCAGCTCTTGATGTAGACTTCTCAATAGCAGAACTTAAAATAGCTTTACAAGGTACAGGATACTCAGCACCAGGACAAGATCAGTTATGCTATGCCATGTTCCGGCAATTACCTGTGGAAACATTCAAATTAGTACTGAGACTATTTAATAAAATCTGGAGAAACAGAGTCTTACCAAGGAGTTGGAAAACGGCAGTCATATTGCCATTTAATAAGCCAGGGAAGGATCCTGCTAATCCCAATAACTACTGTAGCTCTTACATCACACTTGTGTAAATGGATGGAGAAGGTGATAGTGCATAGACTATCACACGTCTTAGAACAGAGAGGGTTACTGAGTCATTTTCAGAGTGGTTTTCGTAAAGGAAGATCCACAATTGATGCTTTGGTAAGAGTAAGCAATGAGGTTGAAAAGACAATGAAAATGAAAGAGGTTGTGGCAATAGCATATTTTGATATTGAAAAGGCGTATGACTCTATGTGGAGGGATGGGTTGCTCATCAAATTGAGTAGAATGGGTGTTGGAGGGAGAATGTATAACTGGATCATGGCTTTTTTATCAGACAGGAAATTCAGAGTTAAAGTAGGGGCAGAGGTTTCAAAAGATTGCAGTATAGAAAATGGTATTCCTCAAGGGAGTTCAATCAGCCCGATATTATTTAACGTTATGATAAATGACATTTTTAGTAATTTGGAGGGATGCATAAAATCTGCGCTATATGCAGATGACGGGGCCATATGGATATGGGGAAGAAATGTTCCATATGTCTTTGAAAAGATAGGGAAAGCTATAAAGAAAGTGGAGAAGTGGTCATATAACTGGGGTTTCAAGCTGTCAGCAAGCAAATCTTGCTTCATGAAATTTACGAATAAACGTAAGATGGAGACTGAGAAGCTTACATTATATGGAAAGCCGATGAATGAGGTCAATTAATTTAAATATCTGGGGCTATGGTTAGATAGTAAATGTACATGGAAAACTCATATTAAACATTTGGAAACAAAATCCAAAAAAGTGTTGAACCTATTAAGGGCAGTGGCTGGATGTGACTGGGGGGCAGACAAACAGGCATTAATCGACATCTATAGGGCAATTATGAGGACAACTCTGGATTACGGGTGTATAATATGCAGCAGCAGCAAAAACGTCATTACTTAAAATTGATAGGTTACAATATAAAGCGTTATGGTTGTGTATAGGTGCAATTAAGTCAACCCCTAATGCAATATTAGTTGAAGCAGGAGAGACTCCATTGGAGCTAAGAAGAGAGAAAATTGCTCTTGCTTATTGGGTCAGGAAGTGGGGAAGGAAATGTCACAAACAAAACATTACAGGAGTGCTGGGAATATTCCAAGTTTCAGGGGCGTGGGTTTGGATGGACAAGTAAAGGAAAAATAAGGACATACGGCATGCATGAGTTAGAGTTTTCACCATCAAATCCATTCAGTAGTGTACCCCCATGGCTTTTTCCAATAGTAAATATAGATGTGAGTATTGTAGAAAAGAAAAGAGAGTGGCAAATAAATTAAGTAGGATTCAAAACAAGTTTGTACCTCAGGAGAAATTATCACAATTACCTCAAAATATACACAGATGGTTCTAAGAACAAGGAAGAGTGTGTCGGAATTGGTATATATATCCCAGAATTTAAAATATCGATATCAAAAAGAGCGTCAGACCAACTTTCAGTGTATACAGCAGAAATGCTGGCAGTAGTAATAGGATTACAGTGGGTGGAAGAGATCAGACCAGATAGGGTGGTGATATGCACAGATTCATTATCCAGTTTACAAAGCATACAGTCAACAACAACTGCCAGAGAAGACATACTCATAGAAATCAATCACAGCCTGTTAAGACTTCACAGAAGCGGCATAGATCTGCAGTTCTGCTGGGTGCCTGCTCATGAGGGGGTGAAAGGGAACGAGTGTGCTGATAGATTAGCAAAAAGTGCACTACAAAAGGAAATCACATTACCAGTTAAACTTGGAAAAGGAGAAGGAAAAGCAGTAATTAAGAAGAAAGGGATGGAGATCTGGCAGAAAAGGTGGGAGAAAGACCAGAAAGGCAAAGAGTATCATCACGTGCAAAAGACAATTACAATTAATATTTATAAAGAAAGAAATAGAAGGGAGGAAAGCTAGGCTCAGACTAAATCACACTGCATTGTATGTCATGGGGAAAAGTGACAGTGACAAGTGTGGGAACTGTGGAGTTTTTATTACATTGTGTCACCTATAGAGTTTAAATAGGAAAATTAAGGGATAAAGTTTTAGAGGCAGAGAGGGAGTGGAATGTAGCTGGTATTCTGGGAACAGAAGGAGAAGGAGTAGAGCTACCAGAAAGGCACTGTTCACCTTTTTGAGGGAAACTGGGATAGGGAAAATAATCTAACAGTAGGTTAGAATAGATCATGGATGATTTGTTTTTTGTTTTTGTTTTGTTTTATTTATTTTATGGTTTCTCAGTTTTATGTTTTCGATATGCTGGTTTAGGGATGATATGATGATTCATACTCATGTACAGTAGGTGGCGGTATGCACCTTTTAAGTTGTTTGCAATCCGCCAAAAACGAAGAGAAGAAGAAGAAGAAGAAGAAGGCTGTCGGCAGGCTAAAGCTTCCCCAGTCACATCTATGTTATTGTTTTTGCCTACTCTAACAACGATGTCGTCTAAGGGAGTTAAACGTTGTGCTGTTGTTGGCTGCAAGAATCAGGACAAGAGCAAGGTACTGCATGCACTGCCATCTCTGGAAAAAGACAGTAATCTGTGGCTAGAGTTCATTTTCCAGGGACATGTGCCAGAAGACTACAGCAGATTTCTGCTTGTGTGTTCACAACATTTTGTCCCGGACATGTTTATGAACTTCACTCAAGTCAAAGGAGGATTTGCCTCCAAACTAAGGCTAAAACCGGGATCAATACCCACCATCCGGGACCAGGCCAGTGAGGCCACATCCAATTTGGAAGCTGTAAGTTTTTATTTAGCGGTGTTTTTCCTGATAAAGCTATTCTAGCTTGTAGCATGTAGCTTCACCGTATAAATGTCGCCTCAAACCCAAACAGTAATCGGTTAGGTGTTTATATGTTTGTGTAACATTTTATTTTGTACGCTCCGCTGTCTTTGCTTTTATTTTAATTATCAGGCATTTGATAACATGCTCAGACATACTGCCGCAATGACTACTACTGTAAGGCTAATACAAATGACAAGGCTAAGCCGGCTGTAATGCTAACTAACGTGCTTGCTACTAGCTAGGTAGCTAACATGTGTAATTCATGGCACAATTCAAACGGGATCGAAAGATACGTTTTCTCTCTCCATTGACTTCAATACATAATTTTTCCGAAATAAGGTCCCATGGACCGGAAGTAGATGGGCGTGACTTCGCCACTCATGGGGCGGAAGTAGAAGGGCGGGACTTCGCCTCTCTATCAAAAGAGAGGAGTTGACGTTAGTTCGTTTTTAGCTTGGTTAGCTTATCCTCTCGTGTTATTCAGCGGGCCAACATGGATCGAACATGTTCCTATCCGGACTGCAGGAGCACGGAGGGCTTGCACCCCCTACCCACCGACCCGCAGCTGGCCCACCGCTGGCTGCAGGCTCTGGGTCGGTTCGACACCCCCCCCTCCTTTGTTCCCCCCTCGTCTGTTTACGTGTGCTATCTCCACTTTACGCGCGAGAACTTCTCCAATTATGCAGAGCTGGAAATTGAATTTAAAAAGCAGCTTCTCCTAAACCTTGATTCTGTCCCTACCTCTGCACAAGTGGTGCCACAGGTGAGGCTTCCAACCCAGCATATGCAAAATAAGCACATAGGCTACTGTGTGCACATTATCATACATTATAGCGTCCCTTTATTTATATTTAACACACTCTGGTTTCTGAGCTTGCCTGATATTAGACAGTTAGTTTTGCTAACCTACTAAATGTTCCATATTATTGAAAGATTAGGCGACACATCTATAATAGATGTGTATTTTTTTAAGTTACCGATTGGCATGTATTCATTTTACAAAAGTATTTTGAAAGTCTAAAGATAATTTCATTTTCTTTCGATTGCTTCCATGTCAAGTGAACCAATGATTCCAAATCCATTCCAAATACTATTTATTCACTGGGCAAGTAGGATAAATTGTTGTTGTTGATTAATTGGATTTGATTGCCTAAGGAGAGCAATGCACAGATATGAATATGAGTAAGAAGACCAGAGGGAATATCTGTGGAATAACCAACCTAAAACTCGCATTCAATATTTTAGCATGTTATTTTAAAATATATTTGTGATGATGGATGTATAAAGTGTCAATGTTCCCCTACGTTTAGGGTACCGGGGACAGTTTCTGTCAAACTTCGCCTGCTGTACGACACGTAGCCTCCCAGACTGACCCTCCAGAGATAATATGGACATCAGACACTCAGCTATCCATAAAAACAGAACCTCTAAAGAGAAGATCAGTCGGCACACAGTTATCCAAGAGAACTCTGCAGAATCCCGTTCGCAGCATAGGTTTGTAGTCCTACACATCATCAAGTAGCTATGTGTAAAATGTTGTTTCCTTTTTTTGTGTATTAACCAGGGTTGCCAACTCTCACGCATCTGGCGTGTGACACACGCTTTCACTCTCAATCTCACGCTGCCCAAACTATTCTCACGCCAAAAACAAGAATACCGAAGACTAGAAACGGTTTTGAAAACTTTTGTCACGTAGTGAACGTCTTCTCAATAGAACATCTTTGATAATGTCTTCTGGCCAATCAGAATCACGATAACGGCGTGGTGTTGTTGCAGGAAGTCCCGACGGAGAATACTTTTGCTGTAGTACATCTCTATACATCGATACAACATTACGTGTTGATAGAAATCAACACGTAATGAAATAAGACCCCACGGTTTGATGATTGATAGGTGTGTGTGGGCTGTCTTTCATTTTGACACACAGAACAATGGGGGCTATCCACCCTTATCCACAATGTAAAGTAATTCACACAGCCTCTTCCCTCTTCTCTCTGTGAGGAGCAGCAGGTTCAGCTTTCAGAACAAAGTAACAAAAAACTAAAATGGCTTTCATTTTTTTTAAATATGTCGTGTAGTAATAGATTTATTTATTTTTCTTCTCAAGAGAGTACCAGAATGTGTATTTTATGTTAGTATTTAAAAAAATCTCCTGGGGGAGAATCCCCCCAGACCCCCCCTGCAGGGGTTGGGTTTTCAGCATGTCAACTCTTTCACCTGTGTGGAAATTGCAGGATTGGCTCCAGGTCGCCCTTTTTATTTATTACAAGACAAATGTGCCTTTTTATTTCATACAGTTCAATTTGGATTGAGACAGGGAAATCATCTAAACCTCACGCGTGGCGTTTCACTGTCGGGGGGAGCGTGTATGTAATTACATTGCAAATACTGACTTGAGCCCCACCACTGTATGGGTTAGCCCTACCATAGATTACCCAACAAAAATACTCTGGAGCCGCAACTGCCGACCCGTATTGCGCATGCGCAGATCTAAGATCCAGTAGAAATGATAAAAAAGTAAAAGTCTGCTGCTTATTGTTCTACTAGGCCAAAATAGTCAAAGAGTATATGAGAGTGAGAGTGTGTTAATTAATATGTTTGGAGTAAGTCTGTAGATTTGTTTGTGTGTGTTTCATGTATAGGCCTCTCACGATAATTAATTTTGTTGGATACATTTTCCCGGAAATTATTGCGATAAACGATAATATTGTCGGCACCGTTGTATGACCATTTTAGACCACTGACATAATGATAATATATAATAATAATAATTCAAGTACATCCTTTCAAACTGCTAGTCACAGGGATGCAAACTTGTCACCTTTAGGCAAAATTCGCCGTTTTGAATCCAAAATAGGTTGTTTGTGTGATTCATGTAGATCTGCAATAAAAATATTTTTGGGGGGTGGGGGGGGTCTGGGACCCGGAGTAATCTGCGGCCGCGAGCTGTTATGTGCCATCATGACACGCATGGTGTTCTTTTTTTATATATTATAATGAAGCGCGAGCTGTGTGCTCGAGTCTTCCTGCCTATCGGCTCCGCTCATGGATGTATAATAAGGCTCTGCTGCTCCGGGATGAGGGTCTAGCTTCATTAGCTACATTACCTACGGGTGCGTTCGTTAATATTAACTGTGTGGTCCGGAGTCACTGTGGCACAGACTGGACCACCGCTGGTGAACAGCTGTTAGAACGGGTTCAGGTGTTCAGAGCAGAGCTCCCTGTTGGAGCAGCAGAGCGTGATGTGCACTGAAAAGTTTTTCTGTCGCAATATTATCGTTGAGCTAGCTAACTAGCATACATTGTCACTATCTGCTAACGTTAGCTTTAGCCTTCGTTTTCTAATAGTTCTATTCATAGGCTATAAACGGAGGTGGTATAAGTATAGATCTTGTACTTCAGTAAAAGTAGAAGTACTCAGATCTTGTACTTGAGTAAAAGTAGAAGTACTCAGATCTTGTACTAGAGTAAAAGTAGAAGTACTCAGATCTTGTACTTGAGTAAAAGTAGAAGTACTCAGATCTTGTACTTGAGTAAAAGTAGAAGTACTCAGATCTTGTACTTCAGTAAAAGTAGAAGTACTCAGATCTTGTACTTGAGTAAAAGTAGAAGTACTCAGATCTTGTACTAGAGTAAAAGTAGAAGTACTCAGATCTTGTACTTGAGTAGAAGTACTCAGATCTTGTACTTGAGTAAAAGTAGAAGTACTCAGATCTTGTACTTGAGTAAAAGTAGAAGTACCAGAATGTAGGAACAATCCTGCAATCAAAATGTTCCTCAAATAAAAGTACAAAAGTATTATCATCAAAATATAGTTAAAGTAGCGACAGTAAAAGTAGAAGTACTAAGGTCTTGTACTAGAAGTACTAGAAGTACCAGAGTGTAGGAATACTCTGTTACAGTAAAAGTCCTGCATTCAAAATGTTCCTCAAGTAAAAGTATAAAAGTATTATCATCAAAATATAGTGAAAGTAGCGACAGTAAAAGTAGTGATTGTGCAGATTGGTCCATTTCAGAATAATATATATGATATGTTTTATAATGATTGATCATGAAAGTGTTCTCAAAGCTGGTAAAGGTGCAGCTAGTTTGAATGACTTTGTATACTACAGAGTAGCTTGTGGATTTACTCCAGGTGGAACTAAAGTCTGATTTAAGACTTGATTATATTTCACATCATTCATCCACATCTGTAAAGTAACTAAAGGGATTAAATACCATTTACCTCTGAACTGTAGAGGAGAAGAAGAACAAAGTAGCAAAACATTGAAATACTTAAATAACGTACAAGTATCTCAAAATTGTACCCAAGTATAGTACTTGAGTTTATGAACTTAGTTACTTTACACCAGTGGCTATAAAGATAGAAAGACTAAGCCTTGAACAGAGGCATGAAAATACATTTTCAAAATGCTCAACAGTGCTGCCAAAATTATAAACTGACTGCTACACAATTAAAATAAATGCTTTTATATATTTCTATTAGATGTGACTCTTTCTGTTATTATTAACTGCTTTAGTTGTTCTGACTGCTAAAATCCTCTGTTATTCCTCATTTTAAAGCCGATATTCCGTGGGGTCGGGGGGCTCGGATCCTTGTCACCTTTTTCATACCTGATGAGTTTGCATCCCTGTAGTCACATCCTCATGTAAATGGCAATTTATCGAGGTCAGAAAAGTTATCGAGTTCATTTTTATTTATCGTACGATAAGTAAATTAATTGCTTATCGCGACAGGCACACAATAAAACAGTGGAAACAAACATGTTTGACTTTCATTAATGAATGAAACTGTGTGCCCTTTATAGTCTGTGTCCATTATTGTGTATTTGTATATATTGTATATATATCCTATATGCTAAGGTCCCGCTGCTGACACGATAGCAGTCATTTCGTGCGCATATGTGTAATTAAACCAAATTAAACCCATGATATCAAAATCTCACTCCAGCCAGGCACCCAAAGTTGGCAACCCTGTATTAACTTTAATACTACTTTAAAATTATAATACTAAGTGTTCTCATGAATGTTCTACTGACATAATGACTTGTTTCCTTGTCTTTACTTTGAAGCCACCCAAGCGAGAGTGCCCGGCAAAGATCGTGGCGTCTGCACCCCCACCTTCCCCTTGGACAGTCCACTGCTGCTCCTACAACCAACCATAGTTAAGAGACCACCAAAGAGACCTCGACTCAGCCTATCAGACGAGGAGGAAGGCCCCTCAGAAGGCGGTTCGTCTATGGGGATTAATGAACCAGGGAATTCAACATGACTGTGGACTCTTTGAGCAAGGCAGCAGGCCTTCAGCCGCTCCATTGGAACTGTTTAATAATACTGTAGAAAACTGAATGCTTTTAGGCAACTAATTCTCCCATTTGGTTACTGCTTTAAAAATGGGGTTTGTGGTCTGCCTGGCTAAATGTGTAATGTGTTTTTTTTTTAATAGTTTATATAGTTATACCTCAAAGTTTTTTTCTGAGAACAGTGCCGTTTCACTTCTCGAAACTAGACAGGGGTGGAGAAGAAGTTTGGATAATGCAATATCTACCGAAACCACAAAGATAGAAACAAACTAATTCCTATTTTCACTATCAAAAAATCCATCAGGACTGAGGCAAACTGATATGGATCGGTACAGCTTTTCACCATCATTGCTAATCAAGGGATGCTGAATTTAAAATGTACAAGTGTATCAGGGGAACGTGAAATCTTTGATATTTACCCAAAAGGACACTTTTTTTGACTACCAGGTTCAGTTTCAGCTCTGTGCTTTTTCCTGCAGCTTGAAGCTGGTTCATTTACTGTATTTCATGTTGAAAATGTAAGAGAAACAGTAACCAAAAGGGAAAAGATATGTTGACACAGATTTAAATGTAGCTTTTGGAGCTACTGGTTATGTGTGCCAAAAAGTATTTCGAGCAGGCCAGCAAGAAAACTGAGATTTAATCTATAGCCTGTGAATTGTCGGTGGCCGGATCCTATCTCACAGGTTTCTTCATTCAACTTGCTGTGTTCAGAGATGATCTTTTTCATTTTTATAGGAAAAACATACAGTACATGTTCGATATGTGTTGTTATAAAACAAAGTTCTCTTTATTCATAATGTGTTGTGTTTATTTATTATTCTTTTTTTAGTAGTAGTTTAATGTTCATATTGTTAGCACACACTCCAGGAGGGAATCTACTAAGCCCTGTTTTTGATGATGTAAAAAAGACCTTGCTTGTAGGCAAGATAATTCACCTAACATACAATTGATAAAAGGCTTACAATATGTTCTAAACATGTCAAATTCATTTCAGATTCAACAGAATGAATTTCAATGAAGCTGAATTCAAGACAAAAGAAATGCCAGTCAATAAAGGACAATAAAAAAACGCATCTGTAAAATTGTACAATATCATGTTACTGGAAGATTTCGGGTCACGAACTGGAAGACAAACCCAATCTTTAACTGTTAGAGTCAAGACATTTTTTATTTTATTTAAAGTGTCATGAAACAAAGTGGCCGTGCAGCTACTTATTATAATGATTGAGCAAAAGGTTAAACAGGAACATCTGTCTATCTAAAATAGTGCTATTGTAGACGGTAATTACATAATGAGTACATAATGTGTAGTTGCTCAATTGGTCTTATTTTATATTTTGGTTTTCAGTTCCTCTGCAAACATTACTATTAAGATGTCCCTTAGTAAATCAATTTCCTAACTTAACTACTGTAAAAGTGTCCTCTACATCTCACCTGACAATAGCACAAATGGATTTCTCCCTCAACTAGTTCTCCTTCTCTGATTTAAAGCTGGTATGTACTAAAAAGTTCAAATCAAATGTGTTAACGGTAACCTGTCTATAAGATACACAACATCTTTCCGTTTACGTTGCAATTTCACTTCTATATAAGCTAGTCAGATTCAAATATCTTAAAGCCACAATAAAAGGAATACACTGTCAGATATTAAGTACATGAATGGTGAGGGTTCAATCTGTTTCTACCATCATCTATTCAATAAATCCAAAATCAATATACATTTTTTGTCATGGCTTTTTACGGTATCTCCCCCTTACTGCTAAACTAAAAGTATGTTTCAATTGAGTATCTGCATTACCTACTTCCCTGTACTGTACTGTGTCTAAGTTCATCAATGAGGATGTGATTCTGTATAAACAGCACTTTAAGAGAAGGTATTAAACCAGAACCACAGAAATAAGGATGAGTTACTTCCTCATTTGAGTGTTTCTGCATTTTCTGTTTTAATATAACATATCATGATCATTTGTTGCTAGTGGCAGACAGATAGAATAGACATATTGATTTAACTGACCTGGTACTCCTGCCTTTAACCACGGGGAGATGTCTGTCCCTTCTCCGTGTGCCTCCAGTTTGGTCGTATTAATGGGAGCCAACAGTTTAACCACTTCTGCCATCACCTGTTGGTACGGATACAGTTTAGTGCTTTTTCACACAATCTGTTTTCAAACAAGGCTCGCTCAAATTTAAGTATTCTATTTCAGAGATTTACTAATGTTTACATTACATGGCCTTTGTTATTCAGACACCATACTACAAACCCATTGTAAATATTAAGAGACCATCTAACCGCATGAATAAAAGATGAGTCATCCTGTGGTTACATGGATTTTCAGCATTTACATGCTCAATAGAGACTATACTAAGGTTACTGTAAATGCAAGGTTCAATCTGGAGTTTAAAATGTTCAATCTAGGAAGTCAAACATAAAACATCACATTTACTGGACTGATCACTAATTCACCAAACCTTCCAGAATCTTGTATTTTAAAAAATACAGACTTTTTAACCTGAATAAATCAATTCTGATAATCTTGTGACCTGTTTTTCAATCCTAACCTTTCGTGCTGCATCACTGCCAGTAAACTGCAGAGCCTCCGGGGTAAATGTCCCCATGTCAGACTCCATGACCAGGTCAAAGTTTGACATGTTCACCTGTGTGGGAGAGAAGAAGAACATAGGGGAAGGGGACTGAGCATGGTGAAAGCATAAACACATAAAAAACAAATGTGTGTTTATAAAGATAAAACAAAAATCCATATTCAGTCCGTGACCAACTGTATGATCTTCATAAGAAACATCCTGCTTCTTACCAGTAGTAATGATAAGCTTTACTTCTTTTCCTGTGAGTTTTCTGTCAGGTACTGCAGTAGTAGTATACAGTACCTTGTGTAGATCAAAGTATTGCTGCGCCCCGACACCCCCCTGCTCCTCAGCGGTCCACAGCACCGCCCGCAGGGTTCTCCTTGGACGCAAACCTGGAAATAAATTAAGATTCAAATCAACACAATAAGCTTGAAATAATTTAAGAGGAGAGAGACTGCAGCTCCAATTAACAAAACGGCCATGTTTAGTGATGAATGGTCTTTTTAACCTTTCTTTAGATAACTAGTAGGCTATATATATTCCAGACTACAACACTTTTCATCACTGGATCTGATTCTGTTGGTTTGATGATCAGGTCCCCACTTTTTCGGATGCATTATTTTGTCCAGAAGAATACTGTACTGTATATCCGAGCGTGTTCCCTTATTCTGTGTGTCTTTGTTCCTCTACAGTTGGAGGAAATCACTGTTTACAGTCGGAGGAATTGTTTTGTAACTTGTCCCTTAGTCGGAAATGGAATACTTCCTTTTATAGTATGCACTAACTGGCCATTGGAGTTTGTTGAAACACCCATGTAGAAAATGTAGTTTTGCTCCATTTGATTATGGAGCTTTAGTATATTCTGCTTTAGTAAATTGTCCTACCAACTGTTAGAGTTGTTGTCATTTGTTTAAAAAGAAGACTGTTGATCTTTGAAGAGCAAACAGGTTGCATAAAGCTAAATAATAAAGTCAATCATTTACTTGACATTGTTTGCTTCTGAGCTTGTGTAGGCTTGCTGCCGTCTGTATACTTTGGATCTATCTCTGCAGTATGAAACATTGTTCGTTTTGTGGAAGTTTATCTGGACGGTATATTTGTTTATACAGTGTCTCTGTTTCTATATTACCTAATTCCTTGATGAGTGACAGGGCCTCCCAGGAAATCATGGCTCCGCCTCCATCATCCATGGCGCCCTGACCCACATCCCAACTGTCCAAATGGCCGCTCAGTAAGACAACCTAACAGAATATATAAATAAAGAGATACATAAAAAAACCAAACAATACATTTGACACTGTGATGGGAGACTTCTGCTAAGTGCTTATGAATGTATCCTGAACTTTTTTTCTCTGGATTGAAGTGTGAGAGAATAGCACCGGATAACGCTCTCTGAGCTGGTGATGCTTTTTGACAACAAGGGCAGAGGAACAGAGTCACAAAGACAACAACAAAAAAACAAGACAAAACACACACAGGTCAGAGAGATATCCACATTTCCAGGAATGTAGAGGGGTGGGATTCCCGTCAGTGGGATGATCCTGACCCGATGTTCCAGGTTACAAAACAAAACGAGCCCACTCTGGACCATGACCCAGATGCCACGCATTCCATTACACTGGGAGGAAATGTTTCTCTTCTTATACAACTATTATGTGTTTTTAGCCAAGCTGGTGGCGCGGCTTTGAGGCCGGCACCACTTAGGTCCAGACTGAAATATCTCCAATAACTATTTGATGGTTTATCTATACATTTTGTACACTTGACTATTCTATTAGCACCCCCACTAGGTCAAAGCGTTTGCTTATCCAGTGATTAATCTGCACGTCTACAGAATTTACCCATTGCACACTTAGATTTATGATCAGTGCAAATCCCAATCAATGTCAAGTACCACAAATAGTTATATGCCGTAACTAAATAACAGAAGCCTTAACACCAGGAGATAAAAGATTTAGAAAGGAAAAAAGGCCGAAGATGTCGAAATTAAGTGGGTGGAAAAAGTCCTAGCGACTCATCACTCGCAGATGACCGACTGGATATGAAAAGGCTAAACTGTGGAAATGACTCACCAAACCTCAAATGTACATCTTTCTGTTAACTGGGCACACACACACCGCACACACACACCGCACACACACACTCACTTCAACCACAGCTGATGCTACTGCCAGCTGAATCAACGTCCAAGAGCCAAAAATGATGTCAGCTATGACATTTGTTTTATTTCCCTTTTCTATAATGTGCGACCAAACGTTGGTTACTTAACAGACTGTTCAGTTAGCAAAGAAAACCAGAGTAATGTTTTAAAAAAAGAACATCACATGAATTACACATATTTAAAAATGCTGTAATATGTTTAAGCAATAGCTCACGACAGGCCGTGGTATATGCTCATTATATCACAGCTAAGGGGCGTGGTTCGGCCCGACGCAAAGCTACATTTTACTACACAGAAAATATCATAACAAATAACATTGGGCGCGAAAAATCACGGTTGAGGAGGTTGAATTGACAAGTAATAGTCTGCTACTAGTATTGCTATACTACTATGTCTCAAAAACGAATATTAGATTTCTTTAATGGCCCCAAAGCCAAACAACCAAAAAACCCTATCGACTCGGAGTCCCTGCAGGTGGACACAGACAACTGTCACTCCAGCAACCCGGAGGAGAGAACACCCGCGGCCGCGGCTCTTGTTAACGACGTTGCCCCCTGTCCAGCAGCTAACAACAACTCAGTTGCCCTCGGTGAAGAGCCTTGCCAGCCCAAGGACTTTACATTCCCTGCCAGGTGGTTTGGAAAGGAAACATTCACCCGATCCTTCAATTCAGGCTGGTTTAAACAGTGGAGCTTCACTATATAAAAGAAAATGATAATGCGGTGTGCTTCTTCTGTTGCTCTGCAATAGAAAAGACGCTCGTCAGTGCAGACAAGAACAGGGATGGGAGTTTTGTTAAAGGAGGGTTTAACAACTGGCGAAAGGTAGGGGAAAAATGTAGGGAGCATGAGAAGTCCCATCAACACACGGATGCGCTGCTCTCACAAGCTGTTGCTAAGGAACAAATGACTGAACAGACTGTGACTTATTTCCACCACCCCTGAACGCAAGACCACCTTTGGTGTTGTGTAGCCTATGCTATGTGCGCGTGAAGAGAGAGTCAGAGAGAGTGAGAGAGAAGTTCAGAGTTACTCATTATTAATATTTTCGGATGGTTGCTCTGTGTTCACTTAAATAAAATAAATAAATACGTTCATTTAGCACTTTTCTAGCATATCGCACAGCCGAATTCACATAAATGTGCAATTGTGTAAAATGTGTAAATTGTCACTGTTAGAAACCTATGATTATTCATGTAGGCCTATTCCGTTTTAATCTGTTTAATCTCTGTTAACTCTGCATCTGTTATTGTTATAAAATCCGGTGCGCAGTGCGCACTATAAAGTTCAAGTGCGTTGTTATTGCTACCCGGCTGCGTCTCAATCAACAATAAATCGTCTTCTGATTAGAAAAAAACCTGTGAAATCCCCCCCGCAAGCCCACACCCCCAGCTCTGACTGACTTCCCGCGTCCCTGATCTGATAGAGAACTGTAGCAGATACGACCGTTATCGTCCTCGTGTGGCTGCAGCCTTAAACCGCGCACCGCTCTGTAGTGGAAATGCGCAACAAGCAGGGTGGAAGTTCCATGCAGGCTTTAAATGTGTGAAACATGGAAATGGTAAATGTCAGTTTGATCAAATCTGATGTGAAGCTTTCCAACTGTTTTCTTGCTATGCTGCAGTTTGTTTCAGTCACGTTTCACCTCTCATCTTCACAAATCAATGCAGCTACAAATTACATACCTTTCTCAGCTATTTAGTAAATGCTAGTTCAACCCGACTGGGAATCTCCCTGTGGATAGGGAATGTCTAACCTGCTACTCTTCCACTGTTAGGCAGATAGAAGCAACAGCTTTGAGCCGACAGTAAGGGACCGCCACACAGTTTTCGTCCAAAGACTCCACGTTAAATCTCTCTCACAAGTGCTAACTTTCTACCCACCCCGGGCAATGTGTGACACTGCCCTGAACCCATTGCAGCATTCAAGCCCTATCCACTGAATAACAGAACATTATTATTATTTTTATCATCATACTGCCTCCTCTGCAAAGTAGTAGCATTGTTTAAAAAAAGTATGCAGCAGCACCTTGTCTGTTGATCAGGTTCTACCTGCTAGGCGTGCCCACATACTGTATGTGCTAATGGCCTGTGTGTCATTGTGTGACACTGCACTGCAAGCTGGTCCAGGTAAATATCTGATACTGATCTGGATGGTGATAGGCTTCTGACTCAGAGCAGGGATATTTTCCACCCTCCGTGATTTAAGAGAAATAGAAAATAAAATGCATGTAAGCGTCTCTCTGCATGTGTCTGCTCTGTGAAACACTGACCACCTCTCTAGGGTGCATGACACTTTTGCACAATACATGCTGTCATCTGACTATTGTATTCGTTTTGCATTTGAATACCTCTGCTATGCAACTTCCCCATTTACCAACGTGTTTTATACTTAGCATAGTAGTTTTAATTTAAAAAGTCTCAAAATGAAAAGAATACTAATAATAGGAACATACACCCTAAACTAAATTGAAATCTTATCTTCACAAATCAAAACTATGTTTGTACCATAGGGGATAGGTTTCAGCAAGTCTGTAATTTGAGTTGAGCTGAAGCCAAGGCAGCAACATTTCTTATGATTTTTCAAAGACGTCAAAAACAAAAAAACTACATTTATTTTCTTTAAAATCATAAAAAATCGACATGTCTCTTAAAACCAGCCTTGTTTTCCCATCACAACATTATTCAAAGTGACTGAATGAAAGGGACAAATCTAAGGATTTTCCACAGAGCTGAGCATCAGCACTTTTCTGGACAGATTAGATAAGATATGGCAAAATAAAGGCAGACTGTGCAATATCTGAAGTCGGACAAAATAATTGACTTCCTTCCTTAGTTACTTTCCTCACCCTGCTAACCCGTGAAGAAGAGAGAGGGAAATACGCAAGAGAGAGACAAGAACATAATGACAGTGTTTTTCAAGACACTTGTTTTCCGTACAATTCATTCAAAAGGCCGACCCTAATACCCTTTCCCAAACACTAAAAGAATGGAAAAGAAAGACCATTGCATGAACAGGTAAATAAGTCGGAAATGTAGAAGTTTGAGGTCTACCTGCTCAGGGTGTTCCCAGCCTGGTATCTCAGCCACTGTGTTGAAGGAGTCAGCATCCGGCAGAGTCTTGGCTCCCATTGTGAGTCTGACCACGATCCTCTGCCCTCTCTGAGCCATACGCCACATCAGCTCAGCATCCTCCACGGTGATACAGGCAGAAGGGATGCGCTTTACTCCATCTTGGTAGTCCTGCAAACCTGTGTGGGGACTAGAGAGAGACAGACGGTATGGATGGAGAGACATTTTCATACATTTCCTTGTAGAAAGATGGTGTTGATGAAACTTTATTCTGAAATATTTCTTACATCACAAAAGGTACATTTTCAACATAAACAAAGACAAAACATTTGAGACCATAAACAAGGATATTTAGATAGATAGATACCTGTTAATAGAGAATGGCGTAATAGAGCGAATGAGCGTGGCCACAGCCCCCACTTTGGCTGCCTCAGAGGCGCCATAAGCACGGTAAGCCACCGTCTCCCCGTAGCTGACAAATGGTTGGTTAAAGACTACAATCCTCCCAATTGCTTCGCTGGCTCTTTGCTTCAGTTCATCAAAAGACTGAACTACCAACACCTCTGCCTTGATACCTGGAGAGATAAGAGAGAAACATAGAGGAGTAAATGGAGGTGGATGAAAGGTGTTAAAATGATTGATAGAGTATGATCTTTACCCTCAGGTGGTGTCCCAACACTGCTACCAAGTCCCAGTATAGCCAGACTTTTGGCCCTGGGTGCAATCATTTCTGCACTCTCCTTCCCTCTCACCCAATGTGGGATTTTGACTGGCTCTGGGGAAGAAAAGTGGCAAAAACTGTTACTGTCCCATAAAGCAGAGTGCAAGACCTCTCTGAAAAAGCAAGCATCCCAGTGAGAAAGATAATAAAGCAATCTCACCTAAATGTACGTCCAACCCATCCTGTGTCATAGCATTGTACATGTATTTAATGGCCATCTCCAAGTTCTGTGAGCCACTGACACGGTTCCCGATGGTGTCGGTGAAGTCGGCCAGCCGTCTGTAAGAGCGGTTCTGGGCAGCTCCAAAAACAGCCAGGTCAATTATCTGTTTGGCCACATCAGCGTAACCTGCTACCTCTGCAGCTACGTCTGAGTCTGGGATCACAGAGAAACACACAAGAAAGAACTCAATATGTAATCCTTTTTTTGTTTATCCACCATGTTTTTTAACTTTTTAAAAGCCTTTCAGTCCAAAAGTCAGAATGCAAAACTAGCGTGTCTTTGTCACTTGAGTAGATACATTGAGTGTGGAGGGGATGACTGAGTCTGCACTTCATATCATTCTACAATAAATAGACCGGTGTGTAGGCAATGTCTTATATATCCAAAAATTGAGAAGAGAGAATCACAGGTTAGACATTTAGCATATATGTTAAACAATGGGTTCCTGTTAATAAAAACATTCACACCCTTAGTCAATCCACAAAGATGTTTTCATTGACGTTGTCTGGCTATATATTTTCTCAAGACTGTAAGGGTGTGTACGGAATGCGCTTGATTAACAGCTTATTCACTCTCCTATTGAGTTGCACAGGGCGGGACTGATTCCTAGCAAAGCTTCACCACACTGTAACCTGTTAATATGTCCAACTAGCCAGAGTCATTGCAAATATGTGTGGTTCTGCATGGCCTTGAAGGAAAATTAACCTCTTTGACCAAATAAATAAATAAATCATTTCAAAACTGATTCCTATACATAAACATACCTCTATTATTACTGCATGTCTGAAGGTAGGAGGGTTTGGGTTACCTTTCCTTGCAGTATGATTGGATACAGCCATTGACCTCATGGACCCAGCAGATTGAGGGTGGCAGTCACACAAAGATGATAGCATGGAGAGAAACATGAAGAGAGAGAGGAGAGCCATCTGCAAATAGAACAACGTAGGCCTACATATGATTAATAGCTTCTTAATTAATCTCTGACAGGAAAATTACTAACAGGCTCATACTGACAACACGAGACACTACAGTATTTTAAGTTTGTGCAAGTCGTTTAGAAACTTGATCTGTATGCCAACGGTTCGGAAAATAACCAACAACCGAATGCTGTATGAGCTCAGAGAGTTGGTTTCAAATCACGAGTTTTCATACTGTAACACAGCTACAATTAGTTTCGGTTTGGATACTGAGAGCAGGGCATAGGCAGTGTATATGGAGCAGGGTAAATAATGTTAAAATTGTACAGCTTTACATTCAGTTAGGGCTCGACAACGTAAGTAGTAGCGCGAGCCATCAATTGAAATTCACCACTAAAGTAAGATAACTTTACGTTATACCGTTATAACACAGTCACATTCACACCGCTTTATCTACAAATAAGAAACGTTACGGCAGATGAAAGTCCTAAAAGTAACATTAGCTGATTTAATCATATAACTTCATTTGAAATATCCATAACATATCACAAACACTAACCCTTTAGGCCTAGTAAGTGTCGTTGTTAAAGTTGACTTTATACTGTTTGCTAGAATGCCGGAAAAACATAAACATTTCCGTGCTCGTGATTTCAGCGTGCTAACAACGTAAACTTCCGGTCCCGCTGTTTTCACAATAAAAGCACGATCTTTACAAATTAAAGGGTAGAGTTTGAGTTTAAACATGGTTTAAACCATAGACTGGTTTAAACCCCAAATTATTTTCATATAGAATAATATATTAATGAAAGACCTCATGGTAATCAGCCTATTCAACAGCAAGGTATGCATTGTAAAACTACTAAGAATTACTCCAGCACCACAAGACCGTGTACTTTCGTCATCAGAACAAGCCGGTACACGCCGTCCTCCGAGCTGGATAACTTCTGTCTGTAGCCCAGAGCTCAGGGACCGTCTACAAAGTGCAACGCCAAAAACGACATTCTACAAAAATATTTCCCCTTCATAAAGTTCTGACAAAATCACTTCCCCTGTTGTTCAGTGCAGTACTACCAAACTCACATAACACCAAAATGTTACTTTACAAATTAATGGTTTACTACGTGGTATATCATACCACTTATTGTGTGTGAAGTTTTGTATATTATTTGATTTCCAAAGAAATAGCAAAAATATCATTACATAACATTATTAATTAATTAACCCGAAGGCATGAAAATAACCAAGGCTTTAATAAAAAATTGCATTTTGACGTTTGTTGTGAATTTGTGCCAATTGCAGTGGTCTCTGAAAAGCGAACAGTGCCACAATACGCCACTGTTGGAATGCGTTCATTAAAAGTGTTTTTTCTCCCGTTTAATAGTTTAAAACGCCACTATATTTATTTTTTAGAAAACACATTTTTGCTTATAACACTTGATGGTAGCCTAGAGGTCAACACATCGGTCTTACATGTGGGGGCCCGGGGTCAAACAGCCATTGATAACATTTCCACATCTCTTTGTCAACAATTTAAGTTGCCAAATAAGTGTCCAGTGTTTGGTATGTATTGTATCGACACTGCAGAAAATATAGCACTTCTCTGCCAACATCCCAATCTGCGGCGTTCATCCCTGTTCTCTACCACTAATCTTCTGCATTCCACTGCAGCCATTGGCATTCACTGTCAATGTCCCAGCCTGTGAGAAGGGTCAGATGAGATCTATATTTATTTGTACTTTCCTTACACCCTACTATGACCTTAGTATCTTACTTTATTTTTGAACTTATGTACAGAAGTTAAACTCCTGTTTACTTTCAGCGATTTGCTTTTTACATAATGATATATGACATCCAGTGTGTGTTTTGGAAAACAGCTCAGCGTTTGGCTCCACTCACATGCTGCTGACGTGGTTTAACACAGTAGATTGAAACCTTCTTTTGGCACCTCAATTGTAAGAGGATGTTTCTTGAGGCTGGGAGGAAAAGAATGTCTGCACCACTGTGCAAACAAGTAGAACAAATGCTACAACAGCTTTTACCTGCAACTACATCTAACACGTCATAATACCATGCTCAATACTAACTATAAGTGTCTGGACATTAATCTAACAATTGGATTGCTGTTGAACAATTTGCTTAAGAGTCTGTTCTTGGTTTGGCCTTTTTCACATAATATAGATGTTCTAAATTAGTGTGTGCAAATATATAATTATTGCCTGAGAGGTAAGTACACACTGATATATTGTGTATGCTTAATGGAAATATATGTAGAGTGGGGATGAATGAGAAGCAGGTCAATAACACAAAGTACAAGGACATGAGGTTTTTAAACATCAGCACACATGCTAGGGAGTGAATAGAATCAGTCCTGTTGTGTCGGTTATAAGAGAGCAAAGAAAAGCTAAATAAAGACAACGAGACAATATTAGAATTGCATTAAAGTCACATATTTTATGCAGTAGTGATCCTCATAAAATACAAAATGTTAGCAATACACTTCTCTATTGGCCACCTCATGTGCTTATCTTATCCGAGCATAGATTTTTGGTTGGTCTCCACCATGTTTATGTGTTAAAAATCAACGATTCAGCTAATTCATTATCAACTTTGATTACTATGACAATTAAAGCTTCAATATATTTACAAGTAAGTTATTAATCTACTAAAAATTATCCATATAAAAAACATATACAAATAAAAACATCGACAGTTGATAATAACATTGAATTAAAACCAAGCATGTCAAATACACTACAAATATTTGAAAACAAAACTGAGCAGTAGGCACAAAGAGGCTTGGGAATGAGTAAAAACTGAACAATTTTAAATGTATCACTGACATAATGAACCTGGATTTAGTCTAAGCAAGTATAAATTAATACATATCAATTATAGTATCATCAGCATACTGTATACACTTACAGAGACCCCAGACAGAAAAAGGTTATTGTATGTAATCACCTGTTGATTGCTAGAAAGTGCTGACCTGTTATAACTCTGTAGGAGTAGGGTCTATGTCAGACATCTTTCTGATATTTATGATGGTATGGATGTCCAAAATGTCCCTTTATCCTGAAATCCAGTTGAGGTTCTGTGCAGCTCGTTCAAAACAATTGATAAAATGTATAGAAAAATGTGTTGTGAGAGTTCAAGTGCCTCACGTATCATGTTACCAACAGTAAGTCACAGTGGGATAGTTATAAGAAGTCTTGTTTTATTCCAGCCGTTTGCGTTTGGAAAATCTATTATTACTTTAAAATAATGTGTTCCATTATGGCAAAGTATATCATGTAAACACTAATAAGTAGGGCTATAGGACAACAAATTAATGTAACCGCATTCACTTCTACTGACGTTAGATGGCCTAATAAAGACAATCAAACTTTTAACGGACAAAAAAAAACACCACTACAAATTTGACTTTAAACTCAAAATCAACAAAGTCTCATAGTGTACAACTTAATCCAAACTCTTTGTATCTATAGATCACTGATCAGTCATTTTGATGACCAAAGGTGGTTACAAAAATTATTTGACTTTTTCCAAAGATTATAAAGCCAAAGATATGGCTACTTCAAGACCTTTGCCATAAGAGACGTGAAAAGGTTTGCTCTGTGACACATAAGGTAGCTGGCTGGTGATAAACTTCAAAGAGGGCTATGTAAACAAATAAAAAAGGCTGTATACAAGTAAGATTGTTACTTGTGTGTCATTCTCCTTTGGTTGGCTAGTTGAGGTAAAGATTCATAATTAGAAAACACTTGTTTAAGACCCGACACTCTCATATTATAACTTATGTAAAATTAAGTAAATAAATAACTGACTCGTGGTGATCATGTCAGTAACGTTGTCACTGTTTTCATAGCTGCTGTTGAAGCTGTACAGTTGACAGTCACAGAGGAATGTGCTTTTGCCACTTCAGAAATCATTGGTCACTTCTACACTTCCTGAATTATAGTAATCAGCCTTGGCTCTGCCTTAGCAATCACCAAAAAGATAGTCCTGAAAATAAATCTAATGTGTGAAGCAAGGTTGAAGGCATACATAAGGCTATCACTGTATGAATACAACAAAATACTAAAGTCTCCTTTAAAAATGGCTTATAGAAATATAATCTTTAAACATCAAACACGTGGAAAAAGCCACTAAAAAATCTTTTTCCAAAAGACAAATAAAGCACGTTTATATTTGGTCATGTCTATAAGCGTCAAATATCTGTGAGGAAACAACAAAAAGATGTACCTACAGAGTAACACAATCTCTCATACCAATACTGGACAGCATAAAAAAAAAAAAAAACATGAATTCCTCAAAACAATAAAAATAAAATTAAAATAGAATTCAGCGAAGAAAGCGTACAGAAGATGAAATGTAATAATAAAAATGTCAACAACATCGAAGATTTGACCTCAAAAAGAGGAAGAAGGGTTTACATTTGTTAAGGCCCCTTGTAATAATATTCCTGTAGTACCATTTTATTTAACGGCATGCAAAACGCATGAAGGCTATTATATTTACTTCCTAAAGGTTGGCAAGCTGATCCGGGACAGTTCAGGCTGTAGCTCTGTGAAGGGAACAACTGATCTATGTGCAGAACAAAGTCCAGCCCACTGCGGTTCAGCTAACAGAAGTAATGTCTAAAAGCCCAGTGTTTTCAGTTAATTACCTTCCTAGACTAGAACAGTTGTGATTTATTGTGATATGCAAACTATTTCTCCACTGAAATTGAGGATGTGCATTCAATCTGTAACTCTTTCTCCAGAATGGAATGATGGGAATGTTTTTTAAGTCTTATTTCTTCCCTTATGAGCTCTTCTTGACCAACACTGAACATCATATGGCGACATGTGAAACGGTAGCAGAGGGGAAAGGTAGGAAATATGCAGGGAAATGTTGGTAGCGCTGAAGAAAAACAGAGGAACTTGACTTCATCTTCAGTTGTTTAAAGATCCATTTGAGTCCTGATTGAGAGGAGTCAGACTCCATTGAAAGTCTTTATTGGTCTGTTTAGGCGTAGAACTCCTTGGTAGACGCTTTGTGATAGGCTGTTGTTGAAACTTTGTTGTCCCCCAGGGCGTAGCTTCCTTCGTCCTTCTTCTTCATACGGTAGGCGAGGAGGAGGAGGAGGAAAACAGCAAAGAGGAATCCAACTACTCCGCATGCTATAACCGCTGGAAATGGCATGAAAAAACGAGGTTGAAATACATTTCTGATGGATAATCTTAACATACAAAAAATGGTTTATCATAAATAACCTCATCTGTTTAGTCTTTCAATTCTCCCAATGAATAACCACATTAAACTAGACACATGAGAACAATAAGGGAAGTCATAATCTGTCCTTACCTGCCAGCACCTCCGTCCTCTCCCACATGTTCTCAGAGGTCACCTCTTCAGGAGCCTCCATGTCATACATTCTGCTGCCGTGGCCATTATTTGGCACAATCTCGTTTTCGTGCTGTACGATCAGGACTTCATTTTCACGGTTTTCCGTTACCGAGTCATCCAAGCTGCCCAGACTGTTGTCCTCGCTGATATCTTCGATTACAGTGATATCCATGCCGAATTCGGTGTCAGTATTTTTAGTGGTAGGCATGTTGGTGGAGCTGGTCATCTGTGTGAACCAATCAGCAGTTGGACCTGCCACCTGGAGAAATATATGCAGTTAATGCACTGAGTAACTTAGGGCTGGAATAAACATTGAGACATAATATGGATTTGATACTATCCTTGTTACCACCATATTAATCATGAAGTGGATGTTAAAATTAATTCTAAAGGGGGTTTGGTTCATACAGTTGGAAATCAATACGATATTTCATGACAGTATTCCATTAGAACTTGCATTTGCTAACATATATTAGCAAAAGGAACTGTCCTTACTGCATTAGTTATCAAAAAAGATCAAAGAATAACCTAAGTGTGTGTGACTTGCTTAAATAGATAGTTCACAAATAGAGTAGTATTCTACCGTTTCTTCCGCTTTCCCACAGTCAGAGACTAATGAATTCCATAAGACAGACCTTTTTGTATTTGGTTAAGTCTGAAGTATAGCAATATTAGGCTATGTTGGCTCTATTGATGTTCCTATGGGATCAAATAACATTGTCATGATCCCATAGGCATCTAGGAATTGAGCGAAACTAAGCAGGTAAACTTAAGTGGGATTAGTGGGGGGCGCCTTTTTTCCAAGCTTTGAATATTGGGAGGCCGCCAGTCTCTCCTATATTATTAGAGGTTTTGTCTTGGGACATATTTTATTAGGATTCTTACTTTAAAATAAGAATTTGTTTAAAAAGGGAAAGCAATATTTTACCTCCTCGTCACTCTTGTCCCCATTATATGAGGTGAATGGCGTTGTCTCCGTGTCCTTCTCTTCTGTCAGTGCATCCTGACTGTCTGCTGCTGTGGTCGATGGCCTGTGAGGAGAGTCTGATGTTGGCTGTGGTCGAGTTGGAACCATTTCTTTGGAAACTGTGGTCTCTGAGAAGTTGAGGAACCTCCTGATCATCTCTTTATCTGTGAAAGCTGAGGTAGAGGAAACAAAATCAACAAAAATCTAAAACTAGTGAGTTTCCCTTCAACCTGACATTATTAAACGGTAAACACTTTTAGCTTTATATATACTCAAACGTTATTGTAAAGATGACATTTTGTAGGTACATGGTTTGAATTAGATGGCAACAAAATGCTAAAATGTGCCCTTGAGGTGTTAATAAACAAGTGTTTCTCACTAGCAGGAGGAATGCAATCTCTGAGTTCTGTAACGTCACTAAACCGCCTTTCTTCTCATGTTGAGATCACAGTAAAACTGTTCCAACACATTATTCACTGTGGGCATAAAGGTGAGTCATCATGGAGGAAGTGACTATCGGACATCTGTGCGGTTCCAATAAAACCTCACCTGGCTAACAGTTCCACGTCACCCCAGGATAAACATCTGGCACATCTGAGTGCTTCTGTGTCTCAATATGCTAGCACTTGTGTCTACAGAGCACATATTGCTCATTCATCTGATGGAATAGATTAGGAAACACACCTTGAGATAAGGAAAACATTTGTCAAACTAATTGCTTGTAAGAAATCTTGGCCCCGTTTCCCAGAGGCCTTTAAAGACTAAGATGATCTCAGACCCAATTGTAAGTTTAGACACTTTTACGGAAATAAAAACCCTGAAATGTGGAACAGAAGAAACAGAACATCTATAACATTCACTTTATGTTAAGATTTCTAAACAGAAATGATGATGTTCAAAAGAGTACGAAAAAACAACTTCCCAAAGGCTGTAAACTCAGCTTTATTTTAATATGTACAAGCAGTGTCCATGTTTCTGGTATCTTTCATTTCATCTATTGCCATGAAAGTGTCATAAACCTTTCTTCTTTTTAGAAAAGTTATTATGTATTAAAGAACCTTGACTCGCCTATTCTCAAAAACAATATCAACCGATCAATGCAAGGTGGAAACCAAAATGATTTCCATTGCTAAAAATGAGAAAGCATAACAATAACAAAACAAAGACGGTGTTATCCTAACCGTAGTCTCCGGATCCAGAGCCCGAGCCGTCTTCACCATCCTCATCATCTATGGGGAGGTCACCTGACATCCGGCCCTCTAGGTACATGTCCTCTGTCGTGGAGAACGGTGTTTGGGACGAGACTAGCAGCTGGAGGAGGAAGACAAATATATAACAGACATTATAAATCAAGCAGAAGAGGAATACTAAACAGGAGAGAAAAGGAGAAGAGAAACAGGGACTCATAGATCTCCTTTATTCACACATGGAGCATTCCTTCTACTTATTGAAAACATATGAGCGTCTCCAGTTTGGGATCCAGATATGATCTATAACAGTCATTGACCTGTGCTGGCCAAACATGCCACAGTGTTCCCTCTGCATCCATACACAAGCATATACAGTCAATATAGGCTGCTTTTTTGTTTTGTTACTTTCATGTGTTCTCACAGACAGCCAGAGTGTCTTAGTGTATTTGAGCGGAGGCGGGAGAGAGAGCAGTTTCGAAGGCAACGCACAGAACAGAGAAGTGGGGACACACACACGGATGAATATGGCCCATTGAGACTTTAAATATGTCTGGTATGTATACTATGCTTCCACTAACACAGGTGCTGAGAGAGGGAGAAAGGAAGCGAAGGAGAGTGGGAGACAGGGAAAGTACTGTATGTTTCTCATAGAACAGGTGCTGGGGATAAAGGAGGAGGATTTCTTAGTACAATAAATATTCACACAAGAGGGAAATGAGGGCATAAATAAATGATAAAGCATCCCATGTCAACAGTGCCCTTTCACTTGGCAGTTTACATTAGAAGTGATATAAAGAATCTGAAAAGTGTGTGTTTTTACAATAACTGCAGACCAACGCACTTCATCTAATAAATGCAGTTGCTTCATTCTGATTGGACTTGATCTTTCGTATAAATAACTACTGCAGAAACTTTTTTGGCTTATTTTCCTCCTGAGAAATCTGATATTTGTATTCTAGCTATCTGAGATGTAACAAAAGAGACCTATTGTGAAATAACTAAATCTGGTCTCCCTTACTAGATTTAAAAAAGGGAAGATGTTATCTTTACACCGAGGCACATGGTCTTCATACTGAAACTGAGCAAGATTCCCTTTTAAGAGCACAACAGCATGAAGTACATTGTTCATGTGTGAAATCAAAACCTAACTTTAGAACTATATTGAGCTCTGGGAGAAACAGGTCAGAAGTCAAACAAAAGTCTGTATGAAGTCAAATGATCATATTTTTACAAAATGATTATGAAAGTCTAATGATATGCATGTATTGCAAAGCTCTTTTGTATTGTGAGCAGGCGTAGGAGGGTTGCAGGACATCATTATTGTTATTATTAGCATCATTGTGAAAAATGTGCGGTCAATGGACTCATTTAATATTCTACTACAGACAATTTAACATTGACAATGAAACAAGAAGCCAAAAAGAATCAGCTGTCCCTTTCTCTCTCCTTTTGCCAGAAAGAAGTTATGCGTAACGGTTTACTGGAAAACTTGACTCAGTTAGTCAGAGGTTTCACACATCTGGAAAACATACACAATGTACAGAGCTCTCACACACATACAAACAGACTGTATATAACCATATAGTGTCCTGCTGCGTTGTCCAAGTGAGGACAGTTTCCTGGAAACAGCCAGGTCTCAGTGATATTACAATACAGAAATTCAATATGGGGGAGTGAGTGCTTTGGAGACTGCATTATAAAATCTTGCAATCAACATTCCATATTTTTGGAGTCTGTGGAATGAATAGCTATTATTACAGTGAGCTGAAAGCATATGCTGCAAGTCAAAGATAATGAGAGAGCAGTCGGGTCAAGAGTGAGGCTGTGCAACAGCCAAAAAGCACACAACAGACCTGTCATCACATGAAGACAGCAGCAGCAGCACAGAACGCTGCATGTGCAAGGGTGTTTGTTTGACCAACGCTGAAATGAGTCATAAAATGTTTGACCCCCTCAAAGTCAAATGTGTCAACAGAAGTTATATTCTCCAAATGCTTTACAAAAGGTGAAAATAAGTTATAGTAAAACGGCATGGACAGAGTTTGGAAGGATTTTACAGAATTATGAATCTTTCAAAAGACATAATGGCCAAAACGCCAGCGGAAGCCAGAGTGTGCACTACTGACTACTTTTAAGTCTCCTTACGGTGATCAGAACACTTGGTTTGGTTACTTTTTTAGGATTTTAAAGTTTACACAGATGGACATGGGTATAAAATAAAGACATAATATTGCCTTGGGTTCATATTTTGATGTCCTAATTGAGATATGTATCATAGTTATCTGATCTATTGACCCCAAACTAAAGGTCCTAGTCCACATTATCTGGCAGATTGTCATCAGGTGAAAAACATTTATTTTGCGGTTGAGCAAAAGAGTGTCTAAACGCAAATATAAAGTAACAACATCACTGGTATTTAGTAACCATTTTAGAAAAGCCAAGTCGTTTAATTTTGTACTCTTGTTAACTCATTTCTGGTCTAGTTGTACACGTCAGATATAAAACCAACAGTCACAAAACAGCCTGGCAGTAAATCTAACCCTGACAGACCAAAAAGGATGTGAACAGTCTCCCCTCCATATAAAGAACAGAGTTGTGACTAATATGCTGTGACTAATCCTGCAATACTTGTACATTGAGAGAAACTCAAACATCTAGTAAGTAGACCATCTGTATACCAAGTCTAAACAGCTAGAGGAAATCAGCATTCATGGATACATTACTTAAAACAAATGTGTTTGTCTGTCTGTCAGCTGTGTTTAATTAGCACAAAAAAAACATTAATAATAATTAGAGCAGGGATCATGCTTCCTCTTGCCTATGGCAGGGAGTGTAAGCCCATGCAGATATATGCTTGCCTGGACTGGCCCAGAGGGACTCACTGTGAGTCATCCATCCAGAAAATGATACAACTAGCAGGCCAAAAACTCAGCGATGTCAGCGAGTGACTAACTCGTAGTTCTAAAGCCACACTCAGAGAAAAAGTTTGAATATACACGGTCATCCATCACGCCTAGCAATTTAGAACCAAAGTGTATTAGTGGCTTAAAGTAATAGGGAATCAAATCAAAGTTTAATTACATTTTTTACAAAAAAAAGTTGTTCACCAGTAATCACATCCTTTTATCCTGTGTTTAAACACATGGGGCCTGAGGTGGGAAAACATCACATTAAACTGTATTTATGCCCCCAACTGTTTCAGTATTCAGCTAATGTTTACTGCCTTGCCAGCTCTGCTACACACAGCCAGCAGCATGGTCTCAGGTTTCAGCTCTTTCCCTTTCACAATAATCACTCCATGAATCCTACATTTCACACATTTCTGGAGCGGTGGCACATTTCCCTGGCCCTCATTTGGGACTTTTTATAGGGAATACATCATGGTGCCAGGCCAGCATATTTCTTAACTTTGACAATGCATAGAGCTCTCAGCTGTCATTTCCAGGTGTTTTCCAGCTTTCCAACAGACACATATATGGAAAGGAGGGGAAGGACAGGGAGAGATGTAATCTTCTAGTTTAGAAACAGTCTGACTTGTCAGATCAGGCAGCATTTCGTCATTCTTAGCATTCCATCTTTAACTAAATATGTATTTGTTTCTGATAAATCATTTCATATTAAGTTTAAAAACTTGACACATGCCCTCTGTGTGGGTGGAAAATGCAGGCCAGGTCTCGAGGTTTGGGTATAAATGCCAAAGCTGTGAGCTACAGGCTGAACAGACTTTGGCCCTCAGTGAACTTGAAGCCAACTGGAGGCATGCAGTGGTTTGAGTACATAATAAAGTAAGAATATCAGTAACCCTGAATCAGCCCGTGGTCCCAGGTTAGCTTTCATGTAAATAGCCTAGCCCTGTGTTGCTTCCTGGAAGACCAGATTGCTAGATAAAACAATTATCATGCTTATTTTCATGTTGATAATTTGTTGGTACAGGCTTATAGAATCAACGACGACCATAAAAACAAGTATAATTTGAAAATATACACAAAACAAGCTATGACGGTTTAACTTTAACTGTTGGGCTTGAGTCTCGCGTTCTTTAACTCAACAGTTAATACATGTCTTTTCTCAGGATAAAAGAAAGAAAAAAGTCAATGTTATTATTGCAGTAAACATTGAGTTAAATAGGTATCGTTTTTCGAAAAATAAAACCGTAATTAAAAGCTACTTACTTTTTCACTGATAAACCCAGTCGCCAGTCCGACGAGAAACAACAACCACATATTTCTCATTTTAACTTCCGAAAAGAGACGACAGTTGTAAGGGGAAAATATATATATTAAGTTAAACAAAACTAATTATATACACTGAAAAGTTCTTCGTTACGACAATTCCTCGTCGCGTTTAAGGCTGGGGTCTTCGGCTACTTTGTTCAATCTCGACACTTTGATAGACGGTTGGACGCGTTGTGATGTGGAGTTCCTCTGGAAAAGTTGTTTGGACTCGCAGTGCAGCGTGGCTCCGTGGTGACGTCAGCACGGCGTGACGTCAATTGGGGGCGTGTCAACACACACAAACATACACACACACAAGCACACGCACGCACAGACACACAGGCACACACACTTCTACTCGTGTAAACATTCAAAGTAAACATTTATTTTTATAATAGTTATTTATTTCTATATATATATATATATATATATATATATATATATATATATATATATATATATATATATATATATATATATATATATATATATATATATATGCATATTGAAAATCTATGCTTTCACGATTTATGTAACACCTCCACTGCTTCGATGTCCACATTCGGCAAGGAACATTTACAAAGAAACTGTTTCGTGTGATCTGGGTTTTCAAATGTCCATCACTGTGTTGGCTCTAATAATTTCATCCCACTACAGTAATTATAACATTTTCATTCGACAACTTTTACGGTGGAGAAAAGTAAGATTTGTTTAGGGTCAAAGGCTCACCACCTAAAAGCTGCAAGATGTCACACTTTTTTATTGAATTGAGTTTCTGTGAGAAAAGCCAAATCAGATCAACTGTGAGTCAATGTGGTACTAAAAAAATAACAAGAACATTTCCAACAGTGAATATGTTTAAATAGGCATCAAATATGATAAGGGGATACAATAGTCAAAAGGTGAAGTATTTGGCTGGAACTTGAAAAATACACAGTAATATAAGGCTTTCCATCATGTTGGGCTTTTGACCCCTGAAAATAAAGCTTGATCTACAGGTGATTCCTCACTACCTATATCTGTCATTGTCAATCACATCAGATAATTATGTGATAAATTCTTGCTTTTTCCATGGAGTAAATGTTTCTGGAAGTCTTTATTTTCTGACGGATGTTACACTGCAACCACTCAGATTAACACATTCTTAAATGCTGAGCACAGATGAAATAACACTCTATAAACATTGACAATAGATTTTACAACTTCATTGATTCATATTACTTTAAATCAGTTTAACACACTTTTTTTCACCTATGAATGAAATGAGGGACAATAATGTAACCTGCTTTTATGTTAGTTGTATTGTTATCAGTTTAAGTTCCAATGCGGCCACTTTACCACGCACTGATATGAAACCACTCATGGCAGAGTAATACTGATATGATTGGATATGAAGACATTTGAATGACTTTCTGAAACAACCATTAAATAGTGCAACAAATGAGGGGGACACAGAAGCACACACATAACATTGCAGTCTCCAGACAGATTTGAATGCAGTCTCAACCTCTACTTTAGGCATGGCAAAGGAAGTGCGTTACCAAGCTAAAATGTCCAGCCTTTTGCAGAAAACTCGGTCCGGAGGTTGTAAAACAATCGTCTCTAAAGCTGAAGAGTCTGTAGGAGGTCTGTGGAATTTTACAGGGCAGAGGTCAAAATCATCTGATTCCTGACCTGATGTCTGATGCTTTCATATTTCTCTTCCAAACCTGAGGGATCTGTATAACAAACAGAAGATAAGACAATAAGGATTCGATCTTCAAACAATATTTTATATGGCATTATAGTTTGTGTGAGTGTGTGCGTGTGCGTGTGCGTGTGCGTGTGCGTGTGTGTGTGTGTGTGTGTCTCACTAAAGGAGGTACTGAAGGCATTAGGTGTCGCCCTAGGAATGACAGCAGTCTTCTCCATATCAGCCCGCTGCCCAAGAACATGAAGCCGGTCACCAGCCAAAAGACACGAGGGTCCTGGTAATAATCACAAACAGTGTAAGGTTACCCTGTATAAACATACAAATGATGCAGTATGCACATGCAGACCCATGGAACAAAGCTAACAAATACACTCAAAGGATGTTCCACGAACAGAGGAAAGCTAAGAAATGAAACACACAAGTAGACCTGCATCCACATGTCCAAAAACAAAATCTAATGCATAAACCTATAAAGACAATACATACAGCTTTAAAATGAACCTTCAATATAGATTCCTAAACAAAAACATGTGTTGAAAGAATTACATTTATTTTCTGTTAAATTTTTTTTTTTAAAGGAATACCCAATAAAAAAATACCAAGTTTAGTCTTAAAACGGTATCAGGCACAATCATTAATAAAGGCTTTCAAGTATTTCAAGTTAAGGAAAGGAGAAAGTCCTCATATCTGAGAAGTTTCAAACAGGAAACACAACTATCCATCTTCAGATACGATTTAAGTCTTTCACAGGAATCTGACTCACCTCTTCGAAGGAGGACTGCAAATTCATTCCAAAAGCGACCCCTATCAGACCAAATAGGGAAAGGGAGAAGGATCCCATCGCTAGCTGCAGATTCAGGCGCATCATCACGTTACGATGGCTGGAATAAACAGACAGCACATGTAGAGCTCACAAGTTAGTTTTTTTTTTTTTTTTTTAAATGGGAAATATGCCTTTAGTGGGTCAGCAGCTTAGAAAATAGGTTCAGAATTTGTCATGTCTGTATCAAAACAATAGTCAACTGCGCGAATGTATATGAAACCATTATTGTTTGTTTAATTATTCCTCATGTTCATATTAAACAATCCCTTCCTAATGAGCTGTCAAATGTAGTAAAGGGGATACATTACACAGCCCTCGTTTGGGGCAAAAATGTATTTATATTTATATATCTGATGTGATGGCTCAGCAGTCTGAGTTAGACAAAGCAAACGGATATCTTTTGAGGTTACAGTGTTTAGAACAAAGTTCCACATTTTTTCCAGGGAATCACAAACTAAAAACAGGCAGTAACCTTGAAAAAAACCGATACCCACTTGATTTGTAGGACTGAGATAGTGCCACTTCAAGTAAGGTTCCCAAAACATTTTTGAATTTATTTTCGCAAAAAAAGGGATGTGTTTTTATGCGTTTTGTCACCAAGACAGTACATTATGAAAACATCATATAATGATTACAGCAGAAAAAACTGTTTTCATTGTTCTTATGGGCATCTGACTACTGTTTGAAGACAGAGTAAAGAACAATAAAGAGATTTTATACCAAATACAAACATGATTCATTTCAATATATGCGCAGTTCAAACTAAATCCCGTTAACAGTAAGAAATTAAACACATCTCAATTGTTGTATACATGAACAGTCCCTATATTTGTAGGCCATATAATCACCGTGTTCATATTGCCACTATCCCAACATATATAATATATTCACATGTATTGTATAATATACCCAGTATGTGCGCGTGTACCTGTCCAGATTGATGAAGACAACACTCTCAGAGTCGTCTATCAGCCCTTTCAGCTCTCTGGTCTTGTTCGCCAGCTCCTCAGCCTGTATGGAACAGTCCACAGCAGTTAAATATTGTGTGCTAGCGCTTTAGATATAAAACAAACCAGACAAGTGGACAGGTTCAACACTACAATAAATGTGCAAGTACAAATTCATGTTATATTATAGTATTTTAAATTACACTAAGAAAAAGTTAATCATAAATAATGAGTTTATTTTAAAATGGGAATTATAAAATCTTAATCAGAAATCTTAAACATGTTTTATTCTAACTGCTTAAGTAGCACTACCTGCATATAGTAATTTTCCAACAAGAGTTCCATCTCCTCCGCGTGGTCAATACCCAAACTGCTCTCCTCACTGGAAAGGCAGACAGAAAGACAATGTCCATAAACACATTGAATATAGTTCTGGTTCTAGAAATACCTGGATACCAAAACGCGTAAAAATCGGTACGATCATTTATTATTTCTAAGGAATAGCTCAACAGAACGAATTAGTCAAAACCTGTTCATCAATACAATAAGAACCGCCAAAATAATCACGCATTGTCCCATTTACGCATCGCTTTACGGACACATAAATCAGGGCTGCCAACCTTTGAGTTCAGCTTGGAGTGAGATTTTTCTTTTGGTGAACCGAACAAAGAAACGTTCAACAGTGTTACAAATGTATTGAACATGTACAAACTAAGGTTTCCCATTAATGTACCGGGCGCTACAGTGGAATACGCACACACACAGTGTACCCGCGACTCTTACAATGAAGGCTCGAAAATCAGCTCACAGCATATAAAATGGCATATCGGTGTAAGCAGAGGTAAAGTGATGTTTTATGGGGTGGGGGGGGACCTCACCTCCTCTAGGGGGGTCCGGGGGCATGCTCCCCCGGGAAGATTTTTATTTAAATATTGAAGTTAAATTCATCAATCTGGTGCACTTTGAGAAAAAAAATGAAGAGATCTATGGATACATCTCTCAACACCCATATGAAACAGAACTGTACACAGCTTTTCTTTTTCTTTATGGATATTTTACAAATCACTCTCCTTTTAAACTGTATTCTTGTTTTACTGTCATATAATATTTCATAACTGTTTTTCATTTATTCTCATAAATGGTGACCAAACTGTTTGAGACTGACTGAGATAACTAGACTAAAGTTAACTATCTAAACACTCAGAGAGTCCCTTACCTCACTGAGCTGTAGTTATATCTCTCAGTCTGACAGGAGAGAGCTTTCCCTCTCCTTGTTTTAGAAACAGCTTCTAATATCCGTTAGCGCAGCTAGCTAACCAGATGCTAACAACAACAATGCAAATAGTGAGTTTGGTAGAAATATACTGTATAATAGTAAAGTTATTCAAGATAATGCCATATTTATTGAAGATTTTACATTATAAATATTCCCCAATATTATTCAAAAGCATATTCTTCAAAACTCCTTGTTGTAGTATGACCACCAGGAGACTATTGATGTGTGTGGTGAGTTTGGTAGTAATAAGCTGTATAATAGTGATTGAATATTATTGTATTCTCTTTTTTCGGAGTTGCACTTTGCAGACGGTCCCTGAGCACTCGTTTCTTCTCCGGCTGCGGATAGAGACCTAATGTGTCCAGCTCGGAGGACGGCGCGTATTGGCTTTTTTTTATCAAAATGTGATTGTAGTTCGTTGTCAACCTTACCACGGTACTTGGGAGACGTCATTTGTGTCTGAATAACGTTTTGTTCATGAGTTATTGATCCGTGAAATCCGAATCTCCCAATATCGTTCCAACTTTACTGAACTAAGCCAGAAGACTGTCTCATTTCGTAGACGGCTCGGTTTGCTGTTCCTTCACTTTATTTTTATATTTATATACATTTATTTTGGACGAAAACTTAGCGTGAGGAAAGGCATGTGTGGCGCTCAATGCGTGAGGGTTGGCAGCCCTGCATAAATCGATCGGAAAAACAGACATCTCAGGAATCCCGGTACATATAGGCCTACACAATGATCTAATGTAAATGAAAACTTGTTTGTGACAGAAACAAAATACATTCAAACTATTTGGAAGTGTCTCAACTACATACGCTACAAAAAGACCATTATTTCGGAAACACACCTATCGGATGGTGTTGGCATTTGTTTAAGTATCATCCGACCGCGTGGCCTAATGGATAAGGCGTCTGACTTCGAATCAGAAGATTGAGGGTTCGAGTCCCTTCGTGGTCGTCCTTTTGAATTATTTTAGAAGATTCACAATACTTAAGCCCTAAAGATGTTTTGCTTTTTAAAGACGTATTTAATACAGTTTAACATCTTTAAACTTAATTTTTTGCGTTTTATTGCTTATTCTCATCATATTGAACAGATGAGGCATTTTTTTAATTATTCATATTTGTATTTAAAGAATGAATGCATTTTCAGCAAATCAAAATAAATTATGTTCATTTATTCACAATAAGCACAACACTTGTTTTAATAAGGTTATGAGGGAAACATATAAAATAAAATGTTTTTATGATTTTTTTAATTAATTAATCATTAAAAAACAAAAAACATATTTACAACTTTACACATACAGCAGAAACAAATAGGTTGTGTCCTAAAATGTTACTTAGGACAATGCAGTTAATTCTGCCATGCCTGAATGTAACCAAACCAAAGCACCAACCAATTAGTTCATATTTAAAGGGGAAAAAACATTTTTAGAAGGGCAACTACACTACGACACCTTGGGAATCTAAAGTATTCTCCTCCTTCATCTTTTACATAAGCCAGTGACTGCGACATGAATAGAGATTTTAAAATCCTTTAGCATTCATGTTAATGTATGTGATGATAATGTATGTGAGGGTATGCGTAACTTACAAAACTCTCGGGTCTGTCCACTTTGTCAAACACAGTTCTTCAATGATCTCCTCTTCATCCAAAATCTTCAGCAAGGTATCCTTAAAGACTTTTATGTCGGTCTCCAACTCTGATAAGCTGTTAGAGGTACAAGAGGCAGGAGTGAAACTCAGCAAACAGACAAAACTAAACACTTGAATGTTTACTATGAATGTTTATGCCTAACATGTCCAAGTGAGTCCATAGTGCTTGGATCAATTATGAAATACTGTGTGAAAAAACAGCTAAAAGTGACTGAAGAGGTATTTAGGCAAATGGCTGTGCTTTGAAAAAATGAATTTAAAGTGAGACCTAAATAAAAACTGAAAATAGAAGATGGCGGATGAAAACCAGAACAGTCCCAGAACTTATGACACATTTTTTCATATCCATAATTTAGAAACGGCATTGCTATATTGATGCTATGTACCCTAATTTATAAGCACCATTTCAAACCTTTACAATGCATATGGTTGTGTGCTTTACCTCTTGCTGTTCTGCAGCAGAATATGCAGTTTACTTCTATCAACCGATAGGATTTTAGGATCCACCAGTGACTCCAATGTGTCCATCAATACTGGTTCCACATCATTCAGCTGAGCATGTAGAGTGTTTACCTATTGACACAAATACAATAAGTTACATACATGCATAAGCACACATTGCTTTATCTTGGATCATAGACTAATCTATACAGAGACTTAGATTGATTTTGACCAAAGTTGACTACAAAGACACACAGTGTTGCTTTAATCTGTTTCACCTTGTGCTGCAGGATGGCCTCCAGTGCTGTGAACTCAAAGGGCAGAGAGTTCGACTGTGATGCTAGCTGAGGGGCCAGCTCCAGAACCAACCAACGCTCCAATCCAAAACCACGAAAATCCAACACCAAAAGGGACTGCGGGGTCAAGATGGCTTTGAAAGACTGAGGAAAAAACAGAGAGGGGCAGGTTAGCATCTTAAAAAACACTGGAACACGTACACTGATCCCGGATGTTTGCTACATGTATGCTAATCCATTAAGAACCTCATTATTTTAGGACTCGACATCATTGTTTGAGGTTTTTCTGGCAACAAATGCAAGGCTTTGTGTAAGTTGATTTATCTACATGAGAAATTCAAGTAAATGTGCCTGTGCTGAGTGTGTGTGTATACTGTACAGCTGTGTATGCAGAACTACATTTGGATGAGTGCAATCCCAATAGCAGACTCTGATCTGTAAATATTTGCGGTGAGAGACAATCAGATAGTCGCACATATCATAGATAGTGACCAGATTCTGAAACTGTGTCCCCAGAAGCACCCCTTCCATATCGGACTGAACACGTACACTGATCCTGGATGTTTGCTACATGTATGCTAATCCATTAAGAACCTCATTATTTTAGGACTTGACATCATCGTTTGAGGTTTTTCTGGCAACAAATGCAAGGCTTTGTGTAAGTGGATTTATCTACATGAGAAATTCAAGTAAATGTGCCTGTGCTGAGTGTGTGCGTATACTGTACAGCTGTGCAATCCCAATAGCAGACTCTGATCTGTAAATATTTGCGGTGAGAGACAAACACAGATAGAGTCGCACATATCAGAGCTCGTGACCAGATTCTGAAACTGTGTCCCCAGAAGCACCCCTTCCATATAGGACTGAACACTGTCAGTGTGTCACAGTGTGAGGAGACGCAGCTACCGCACAGAAAGCTTCCAGTACTCCAGGTAACGCACCGGCAATGCTCTGTAACTATGTCTTTTGTTTTTAGCACACAATCAACAACAAAAACAGACGCAAAGCGCAAAAACGCAAAGCATTCTGGTATCCAAAAAAAGTCAAATGTTAGCATATATAATTATATGAATCTACTTGTAGCATCAGTCACTTACTAATTATAGTCCAGCCTAAATGTAATGTATTTGTTTATATTTCCAACAGTTGTGGTAGTTTTTTTTCAATTTTATACACATTTAGTTTCTGTTGTCCGTTGTTTTAGTTTAGTTCTGCTCATGTTATTTCTTTATTTAAGTTGTCCGTGACCATTCAAAAGAGGTTATAAGAGATTCATGAGTAATCTACGCACACTATTAATAACTTACAAGAGACAAGACCAGTAAAGAAAGTGAAAATAAATATCCAACGAAAAATACATTTTAGTAAGTTAACTCACTTTTAGCACACACGTATTATATTTATTTATTGATTATGTCAATACTGTAAAGTACATGTCACTGCTTCATTCTAACTGCAGGATGTCGGTGAAGCTGCTCGGTCTCTGCCTGCTGCTGGATCTGTTGTGTCTGAGCTGGGCAGACGATCAAACGTGTCTCACATCTGCCTCCAGCTGTGATGAGTGTATCCAGTCTGGCCCGGAGTGTGCCTGGTGCACCGCCCCTAACTCTAACATCCGCTGTCAGACCTTGAAGGAGCTGCGGAGAGCCGGCTGTCAAAAAAGACACATGTATAACCCTCAGGGCAGGCTGCAGGTTGTCAAGAACGACAGCAGGTAAGTGTCATGGTGTAAAGATGCACTGAAAAACCTATCTTATCAGGTACAACATAGACATAGTTCAAACTACCCCAAACTAAGGCGACACTGGTGCTAGATACAGAGTCAAAACACAAAGACTTCTAAAGTTTTGCTTTTCTCCGGTAGCACCGAACCATCACTTGCCACAGCCATGTTCATCCAGCCCCAGGAGCTCTCCCTCCGTTTGAGGCCAGGTGTGAGCCACTCCTTCCCTCTCACTATCACCATGCCTACAGACCAGCCTATCACAGAGCTGACCATGGACACCAGCCCTTTGCCAGCAGGACTAAACCTCACGTTTAGTAGCATCCTGAAGGGGAACCCTCTGGTCGTACAGGTCAGCAAATTAAGACACCAGGGTATTCGGAAAAACAAGTTATTGTAATCATCAAGTCTGTCTGCTCTAGGTGAATGTTGAGGCTGCTCGGTGTCCCAGTGAGAGGGACGACTCAACCCAGAGGCAGAACAGGACTGGGCCCTGGTCTGTCCTCATCACACCCAGAGGCTTTTCACTGAGTGTGAAGACGGAGATAACTCTGGAGTGTGAGTACAACTTCAGAAACATGCTACAGTCAATATACAGTCAAAGAGCAGGATATCAGGAAGTCCCCATATTTAACAATGGAATAAAATGAGTCCTCCAATGACTGGAAGACTTTAACCCTTGTGACATCATTTAAAGGAGTTTCTCTGATGTCAAAAATATCCACTTCAAAGCACTCCAATATAATTATATTATTTTCTAGTTTAGTTCTGACCAAAAATACCACATATTTCATCCTTTTTTACTCTCAAACTTGCCAAAAGAAATGCCACATATTAAAACACAGCAAAAACAAGAGTCAAAAATATGTACTTTGATGCATAAGGGGTTACTAGTCAGGATGCTTCCAAACAAAGCACACACTTTAGTATTGTAACAAATAGCTTGCGCAAAATATGTAATATCTTTTTTTTCCTTAGGTCAGTGTGACTGCACAAAAAACCGTGAGAAAAATAGCCCTGGCTGCAGTAACCGTGGTGATCTGGTGTGTGGTCAGTGTGAGTGCCAGCAGCCTTATGCTGGACAACAGTGCCAGAGGGACAGCGACTCATTTATTTCCCCAAATGAAGACTTCTGTCGCTCTGGACCGAATGCCCCTGTCTGCAGCGGTAGGGGAAAATGCGTGGAGGGATTCTGTGAGTGTGAGAGACGAGTCAACCCAAAAGAGAGATACAGCGGGCGATACTGCGAGTGCAGCAACTTTGACTGTCCATACCAAAACAGCAGGTATATATATGAGAAGATTAATAAGCCATGAAATATTAACTTCCCTTTTAATCCTGATTTGTTACAGAAACGCACTAAGATTAAAAAGACAAAAACTCTATCCAACAGTATATGTGGAGGCCGTGGGAAGTGTGAGTGTGGACAATGCATTTGTGATGATGACTGGGCTGGTGAGGACTGCGGCTGCTCCATGGAAACTGCTTCCTGTATGGCCACAAATCAGAATCTGTGTAGCAATAAAGGGATGTGTCAGTGTGGGAAATGTATTTGTGAGCCACCATACGCAGGCCCGACCTGTGAGGACTGCCCTGTGTGTCATGGCAGATGTAGGCAGCATGTGGACTGTGTGGAGTGTCGGGCGTTCGGGACGGGGGCGAGGAAGGACAGGTGAGAACCAGGGTCATAATGTAAACTAAAACTTAAAGGACAGTGGGAAATATAATTATGAACTGAAACTAAATTAATAATATCCCTTAGGAAAACTCTCGTAAAATTGAACCACTAAAATGTATCCGAAATAAAAATGATAGCAGATTCTCATCTTAAAACAACTAAACATTAAGGCCATCTCTACAAAATGTCACCAACTATGTATTTTGTATATGTTAAATCATACATCATAATATATACCTGGCCCTATCAAAACAAAAATAAACAGTGCCTTAAGAAAAAAAACTTTAAATGACCTTTAAACTTTAAATGAAAATTTGAAGTTGCAGTTACTGTTTTATTCTTCGTCAGACACATATTAAATGTTACCATACATCTAAATACTTATTGATGTTATCTTATCTTATTGCTGTTAACATTGGCTGTCTCATTAGACCATGGGTATCTTCATCAAAATGCCACTACACTACACACTAGTTACACTTCACTGAGATATAATACCTCTCGACTGCTTTCTCTCACTCATTACAGGTGTGATCAAGAGTGTGGCTACCTCACTGTGACACTTGTGGAGACACAAGATGATATTCCTCAACCAGGAGAATCTATTGCTTTCTGTAAGATGAGGAGCAGTGATGATTGCGTCTTCTACTACACCTTCTCCAGGACGCCCTCTGGAGGAGAGGCCACGGTGGTGCGGGCTAAGGAATGTCCTTGAGGACTGTAAGAGGACATCAGGAGTGTGTGATCCAAGAGTCCAGTTCTTCCTTACGTTGATGGAATGCCTTGTCCAACTGCAACTCCATGCATTGGTTCACTAAACACTTTGCTTTAATGTTTTGTTGTTCTAAATCCCTACATTTGTCTTAATTATGGTAAGAAAAAAAGTAAATTAAATCATTTAAACCTTAAAAATAATTAGAGGATCCTTCTGTTTCTTTTACTTCCTTAAATCATCCTTGGGTCTAATTTACAAGGGGCTGACTACCTCTGCTTTCAAACAATGCAGGTGAATCAGCAGGAGTAGTTGATTTGAGTATAATGCAAAACCATAGTCATATTGGCTGCCATGGAATAACTACTGTTATCAAGGGTTTGAAGTAGACTTATGTTGGCAACATTTTTCTTAATCAACAGCCAGATCAAAATTATCTAGATTTTGTTGAATTAAAGAAATGTCTGATCAATCACAAAGTGAGCGAGCGAAAAAGAGCATACCTGCATCCGTATGATGATGCAGTTGTTCCTGGTTGTGAGGCTGGTACTGTGCTGAAAGCGAAGGTCTCTGGCCTGGAGACTGAGCTCCTGGCAAAGCTCTGTTTTCTTCTTATCTGTAAGAGAAAAAGGGAAGAAGATGAGAAGAAGGAGAGGGTTGGAAAATAGTGACGAGAAAATTATCTGTTTAATTTTTATTTATTGTTTTCATAACAGGGAACATATAAAACTGTGAAAAAAATACTGCTCTCCTAATCTTTTGTTGTTGTTGCTAGATAAAGCTTTTAGCATCTCTTTGGCAAGAAAACTCAGAAAAACAGAGCAAGGGAGAACATATTATTGGATTCAATAGACATACAGAGAAAAACACTGTCACTATTGTGAACGTTGTCTTAGCCCAGGAGAAGACATATTACTAATCATCAGTGTCAACTGAGATGTTTCTCCTCAAATAAAAAGACAGGCAAGTTGATTTAATTTGCAATACTTACCAAATGATGTCACATTTCCCTCTTGGTCAAACTTCATCTATGACAGAAATAAACAAAAAGCTGATCACCTCTAGCAATCACAATTACTCTAACATCAGTACTAATGTACTTTGTACATGTTTGTTTGATAACACCTGGGACATATGGGATATATCCATTTGAAAATCAGCGGTAAAATCAAACACATTTCCTCCAAAAGCATATTCCCATGAAGTGCATTTGACTTATAATCAACGATAGTAACTACTGTTCAGGAACCACTGTAATGTTTAGGCTCTCTTACCACTACAAAAGCTGGAGGCACACTGGAAACGTCTGTCCCTCCGTGGCGGATAAAGGACACTGTTCATAGAAAATACAAAGTTAAACCTTGTGTAAAGCAATATGTTTCCTATATGCAAACAGCAAGGAAAATAACAAAAACAAGTATACACAATATGCATAATCAGCTACAATCGCTGGGGATTTTTAGGTAAACCGGATTTACTAGAAATCTACACTCCTGTACTTACAGTGGTGCACAATTTCAAGGTGCCAGATGCATTTGGAAAAATGAATATTAACAATAGAGTTGCTACCAAATATTGGAAATTAATTTGATGTTAAAAAAACAATCCTTCAGGGAAGTAAACCCAACCTTCTGTCTAGTCACTTTGAATTTTGATAAAAATAAGTAAAGCTTTGATTCAGTTTTATTAAATGTGAATCACTGTCCTCAGTAACATTACAGTAATACCATTACTGTACCAGTGACAAACTAATATAGGAGAATGATATATAGCCTATACATTTATCAGAGAGGTTACAGTGTGGACATATATTGAAATAAGGGCTTTATAATCTGAAACAATTTAGTAATTGTGATTTCTTTGACTGAAATTGGAATTTCAATATGACTACCATTGTGAAAATAATGATTTTGCATTATTATTTTATTTTCCTTAAAAAATACATAATAAAACAACGTTTTTTTTCTCCAAGTTGTACTAGAAAAATATTTGTTCTTAATTGTGTTGAATATAATTTCTGAACGAAGGAAAACAAATTGCATTTTGACGTATGTTGCATTATATCACCTCCTGTCTTTTGGATATATTGTACTAATCAATATGGCATTAAAATACAATGATACATTATGATTAATTGTTATACCCTTATTGAAAAACATGTAGTACTGGAATCAGGATAATTTGGTGTTAATCAACAAATAAAAGACTGAATTGTGAACAATATAATGGTGTGGAAACAGACCAAATCAACTCGTCAACATGCTCACTATCTGTCACTCTTACCAGGCCATGCTGCACCTCCTTCTTGTAGCAGCTTCTCTTTCCTGACCGCAGCAGACTGAGATCTTCTGGGTTGACATGTTGACACCCACTGTGTTTGACTGCAGATGGCATTTGGACCAACACCACTGTAAGTCCGGATGAACAGTCCCAGTTTTGTATTTCCAAGAGGCACAGTGTACTTCAGTGGGTAGAGTAATGCACGAGCACTCCAAAGGACAAAGGTTCGAGTCCCACCGATTCTTGAAGACAAAAACCTAACAGAGCTCAAATGGCGATTTGGATAAAAGTTCCTTCCAAATGGCAGATACATCCTAGTGCAGTTCATACAGCCAGCCAGAAGCAGCCTGTGTAGTTTCATCCACACACAGCCACTACAGCAGCAAGGAAATATTAAGACATACAACCACAGTGAAGGGTGGAGGAGAAAAGGAAGGCAAGCTTTAGCCTACATAAGCAAAGGAACAAGGTAACACAGTTTTGGCGTCAAAAGCTGAAAGTGTGTTCCTAGGTCATATTGATAGTGGTTCTTCAAGTTGAATGTCAGTTTTTTAGACAAGACAGTCCATATCCGCATGTAGAAAAATGACACTTAGTAATATGCTATAGTTTAATTATGCGCAAATATTGGCTAACGTAGGCAACTTAAATGTCATACTTTCCTCACATTGTTTGTAAGAGTGCTGCAGTAAGTATGTAAGTTGTGCTAGTTATCTCAGCTAACGTCACTAGTATTAGTTTAATGTGTTCTTAGATAATTATCTATTTAATTCGTGACAGTAGCCACAATTACATGTAACACATGTCAGTTACCTGCCGCTAACTACATACTTTCCTCAACCAAAACATTGTGATTGTAATCCAAAAAACAAGTTGTCCAAGTTAGCAAACTAGCAAACAACAAGAGGACATGCAAGAGCAATGTAGGAGACCACAATGCACCGCGGCGCGGTGAAGCACCGGCTGCCGAAGATCGTCTCTGGTGAAGACAATCACTCGTACTGAAAAAAGTTAACCAACTAAATCCAATATTTTGAGCTGAAGAGGTCAGCAAAAAATGCATTAAATAATAAATACATAAAAAGGTAAGTCAAAATTAGAGATAGATAGTAAGTGAAACGCAATAAATATGAAGTCATCATTATTATAATTAAGTAAATTCTTCCCTATTAATGAATTATGAGATTATGAGAGAGTAAATAACAGTTATTTCAAAGAATCTGAGTATGAAAATCATAATTTAAAAAAAAACCTCATCGAAATAATGACTTTAATTAAAAAGTGTATTGGAATTTTTAGATATCTTTTTATTATTTCAAACAATTTTTTTTAGATAGTAGGCTACTTTTGTCCTGTAGGCTACTGGCGGAAATGGGCTTCCAAAGACAGACATGCCCCGTGCCAAAAAGACGATAATTATTTGCGTGCATTATTTCAGGTTTTGGTGGCACCCGGAACAAACCATGCTGTGGATTTATTGCTAAGGCTTCGCGAGATTTGCACTCTGACTTATTAAAAACGGTGCAGTCAGCATCAGCATCTCTGATAACCGGAAGGATGCTGTGGCGGGGAGGAAGCGTGGGGATTTCATTGTGTTTACGCTATATCCGATTATAAACAGCTCCGTGCTCAAACCAGGTCCCATATATAGTTATTTTTATTTTATAATTTCGTTGTTTAGGATCTGTATTAGCTGCTGCCATGTTTCCATCGTGTCAGTCCAAGGCTCCCGCCGGGGACAGCGGCGACTCCTCCACCAAGAGAAGCTCCATCGCGAAGATGCTGCTCGGGGTCTTCGTGGTGTACATGCTGCACACCGCCTGGCTGCTGTACGGCTTCCTCAACACCAAGCCCTGCGATAGAAGCAAAGGAGAGCTCTGCATCTCCTCCTACCTGACAGCAAGACCCAGGCTTCAGGTGAGCACAGGCCTCTGTCTCTTATCCACTACTCCTCATTATCAGGGATACCAGATTACTGAGAGATCCAGAAAAAGACCCTCCTGCATGCAGGTGGGTTCAGAATAACTAAACTCACTGCCCCTGCTCCTTCGTTAATGATATTAGCCAGTGCTGCTAAGAATAAACCCTCTTTTTAATAATGTCCTTTTCCTGCAAAGCATGATACAAAAACGACTTTTGGTTATGGCCTTTAGTTTTTTTCAGATAAAAAGTGTATTGACTGTGTCATCATGCCCAGCTTGTAAGTGTGTCCTCTTTCATAACCCAGAACAATTTGCTCAACAGCTATTTTGCACGAGTATAATATTCAATCCCATGCCATTATGTGTCTATTTATATATTCCTGTAACCTAGTGAGACTGTATATTGAGTATACTCCATTTATTCAATATTTCGTATTATTTAGATATAGGATATATGTATTTTATGTTGTGAATTTGTATACTTGCTGCTAGTGTCAATTTAGCATTTACATTTTAAATGTTTAAATGTTCTTACTATTTATACTTGCCGCAAATGTTAATTTTTATTTTATTATATTTGTATCTTATTGTATCTTTTACATTTTTTAATCTTGTTTAATGGTTGGCACTGCTGCTTGAACCAAATCATTTCCAAATTTTGGATAAATAAAGTAAATATCTAGTTATCTTAAATAAAAAGGAATGATGTGTGTGTCAGGCTGAATCAATAAATACTTTAAATACTGATTTACATGGGGGGGGGGGGGGTTACAACATAAAGTCGTTTTTTTTTAGTTCTCACTTTTTCCATTTTTGCATGTATTTTTGGACACAAAGGTTTTTTGAAATAGAAAACGCTGCTTTGAATCTTCTCTTCTTCTGTTTTTACAGCTGAGTGTCTTCACCTGCCTCGTGCCAGACAACAGCCAACTCAACCTGGTTGTAAGAATAGACCAATTTGACCCACACTCTTCATTTGAGAGGTGGGTTTGACATGTTATACATCTGTTAATCATGCAAATGTCAATTAGGAGACTTTCTGCTCATTGCCACTAAAAGGTAAACACTGTAGAAACAATGCTGCTTTAATTTACTATCTCACTTATATCTTCTCTCTCGCTGTCCCTTCTCTCACTCCTTAGGGAAGTGAATGTCTCCCTGCCAGAGCAAACTCGGGATAATGGCACTCTGTTTGCAGTCGTGTATATTCACAAAGCTGGTGTTTCACCTCTGGAGGACGGCAGAGAAGTGCACTATGCAGCTCAGCTCACCACCTACATCGCTCCCCCCCATACAGAGGGACAAAGAGACACGCACAAGGTAAAATGTGACTCAATATCTGCTAAAGTCCTATCATATTTCAGCCACTTGTCACCTTTACAGCAGATATAAGTGATTTGTATGGCTCCATCAGAGGGCGAGTCCCAGATCAGAAAATCCCGTATCCCACTGGAGACCTCACCTGTCAGTCACTATGATGTCAGAGGACTTCACCTTCAACAAGGCGGGGCTTCCCAGTGATGTGCGGCGCTACATGAGAGTGTAAGTCACATGTGGCTTTGGAGGTCAAATCTACTGACTACTGCTTGTTCTGTGTGACGAAAGCTTTCAGCCAGTGCTCTTCTTAAAGCATACATTTTATCTGTAAAATCGTTTTTTACACAATTACAAAATAAATTAATCCCCTAAAGGACATCAATGAATAAACTAACATAGTTGTTTAGAAAAAGAAGCAAACATTAGAAACAAAGAAAGGTGACAATTGTGTTCATGTACCTTAGTCTTAACCATTGCTATATTTTTTTCCTTTATTCTTCTCAACATCCCATTTCTAAGGCAACTAAAAGGGCAATCAAAAGGCCCAGGCCTCCAATAATACCATTATCATTAATACAAAATAATGTGGGTTACCGATAAGCGATTGGGATTCTTTCCAAAATGTAAATTTTCTTTCACTTTCTCACAAAGTTTAAGGAAAATCAGGCCAGTGTTTTTCCTGTTATTCTGCTGACAAACACACACACAAATAAACAAACCACAAACATCATTTCTTGATAGTTAATAAAGATGCTGAAGCATTGCCAGCATGACTGTCACTCTGTAGAAATACACTTGTGAGTGGGAAGGTGACTGTTCATCATTTGTAAAGCAAACACAATGACTGTTGCTTAATAAACCATTTAAATGCATGTGGGTTATGTTTGATTATAATCTTCTTGCATCTCCACCCTGCTGTAAATAATGAATCTGCCCCAGGCCAACGTTTTTGTGTGTGTGTGTGTGTGTGTGTGTTTAGATTAAACCGTCTCCCTGTTTGTCCCTGCAGCTCTCAGGAAGGCCGACAGATGATCTACCTCCCTCTGCTGCTGGTGAACGAGATCAGCTTCAGAGTCAGAGACCTCGTGGTAGGACAACTTTACCCATGAAGTTAAAATCATACTTCATAAAACACAGTTTGGGTTTGATTTGAATGATCTAACATCTACCTTTTCACTCATCAACAGGAGATCAGCAGCAGCACTATCCGGCTGCCTCTGACTGTGTCCTACGAGGGCATCTCTTTGAGGGGGTTCAGGTTCTGGGTGCATCTGCAGGACATCGTTTATTCTCTGCGACAGTTTGGTGAGCTGATAAGATGCGATAATAACACAATACATATTTCAGCATGTGGCTATTCACATCACATAACCAGTGGATTGAAATGCATCTTGTTATTTCTCCAGGCTTCACTGAGGAGAACGTGGATGAGATTAAAGAGACTTTGGTGGGCTCCAACCTCTACCTGTTAGTGTTGACTGCACTCATCACAGCTCTGCAAGTAAGATCATGCAACACCATAAAAGAAAAACCATGCCATACATATTAGATCCCCCTGATTTTTAAATTTAAATTTCAATCTCTATATGTAAGTTTCATGAGAGCACGTTTATTGCAAATGAAGCATTGTAAAGTTAAAGTATGTTTCTATCTACAGCTCATATGTGAGTTCTTGGCTCTTAAAAATGACTTCTGCTCGTGGAGAAAAAAGAAGACCATGGCGGGAATGTCCAGGAAATCAGGCAAGACATGTTTTTAATTATTAAACATTTGTGACTTAAAAATAGTCTTTAAAGGTTTTTTTTTGCACTGACAATTGTTTTCAGTCAAGGTAGTAGAGCTTGTGGCAAATATAAACAACATTAAATCATAGTTTTAATGTATATGTCGGAACGAACAGTAAACCAAAGCCTGGAAAATATTAAAGTGTTTCTGTGTTTCTCCCCTTTCTGTTTGTAGTTCTGTGGCGTAGTCTGAGCACTTTGCTGATTTTCCTCCATCTGCTAGAGGAGACAAGTCTGCTGGTGCTGCTGCCTGTTGGACTGGGAGCATTTTTGGAGGTATTTCGAATAACAGGAAAATCCAAATAACAGAAAAGGTAAAAGAAACATTATAGCCGACAGTTTTAACCAACGAACATTTCCTCCTGCCAGGTATGGAAGTTGTTTGCAGTATATAAGGTCCAGTTTCAATGGAGAAGCTCCAAGCTCCATGTGAGTATGTGCCATTCAACATCCGTTCACTGTAGATTTAATATCTAAAGTGATATCATTTGTTTCAATGTATTTTAATAATAAACTTTTACTTCCAGCCCTGATGCAGACTGTCATTAACTTTCTTTCTAACGTAAGTCTGCCTCCTCTCTCACTGTGAAGGTCATTAAGCTGGACGAAGAAGAGAGAAAGACAGTGGAGTATGACAAACAGGTGTGTTTATCTATCTTTTTCTAATATGTTAGAGTTCTGATTTAATATGCTCTGCTTCAGGATTTAATTAGAATATTTGCTTTTCTCTCCAGGCGTCAAGATACTTGTCCTACTTGGTCTATCCTCTGTGCATCAGCGGAGCTATTTTCTCCCTGGCCTACTTACGCCAAAAGAGGTAAGAGCTCTGCTACGTAGCTTAAAGGCATACTATGCAGGATTTGTCGGCTGCTGATGTAAACACACCATTCATAGTTGGCCCTCCCCTGCTCAATGAACAAGAGAGAGTGTGTGCAACGGGGTTCGAGCGAGCTAGGAAAGTGAATTAAGAGATGGAGCAACATCAGCGAGAATAAAGCAGGGAATTTGAAAGAATTAAATGTTATTCCTAGTAGGCGGTTACGCTGTACAGCTCAAATAAACATGGCTATACATCTCAGAAACAACCTGAACACAGCAAAACAAGAACAACAAAAGAAAATGCCGTATTAGTCTATACATTTTTTTAGGGAAAACCTGCATAGTATACTTTCAAATGATGCTACGAAATGTCACACACTCATCTGTTGAGTGTACTTGTAACATTTCGATACAAACTCTCTCCTGGTTACATCTTGGTTCCTCTCCACCTACTATACTGAAGTGTTTTAAGCAGTCAGATTCAAATCAGACCTGAATTTTTCTTGAAATAAAGTAAGATGTTTTTTGGATTTATGTATGAATATGATCTAATATTACTTGTTATTACGTACATACACGTAGCAGCTATTTCTATTAACAATAAATTGCATTATGTTGACAGTTACTATTCCTGGTTGGTCAACAGCCTGGTGACTGGTGAGTTGACTCCAATTATTCATCACAGAGAAATAAGCTTATCTGTTTGTTTGTTTCCACAACATACATTATTGATTATTTGTCAGTTTTTCTTATTCAATTAAGATGATGCCTTCACTTAAACCACTATTGTACTGCATTGACCCTCTTCCTCTTCTCCTCTCAGGAGTGTATGCCTTTGGCTTCCTGTCCATGGCCCCACAGCTGTTCATTAACCACAAGGTCTGTCCTGTATACAAGTGTATTGACTACCAAATGTTCTGATTGTAGTGAAATGAAATAACCTGAATATTTGTAAGTTGCTGCTTGAACTTTCCTTGGCTGTAGAAAGTACATTTACTCAAATACTCAATGTTTAGTTTACTTACTCGTAATTTAACTGAGTATTTCCTGCTACTATATACTTCTACTTAAATGCAACTCTTATATCAATCCACTTCATTTATTTAATACATTGAGCTACTAGCAGCATTACAGATTCAGGAAATAAATACAAAATGTAATTAACAAATACATTATGATTGATTATTATGGATGAATATAAGACTTTATTGATCATTTGGAGGAATTCCCAAGGTCCCGAGCAGGACATAGTGATACAATAGCCCCACCTGTATGTGATTTACATTAATACTTCAGAAAATATTCAGTAAAATAAAATACATTATTCAGAAATTGACCATTCTGCATAACGATTACTTTTACTTAAGTAGATGTTTGAAAGTAGGCCTATACGCTGTGGTATAGGTACTTTGACTATTTAAAGATCCCAATACCTCACCCCCTCTGCTGTCTCTCTCTGTTCCTCCCTCTCTCTCTGGATCAGTTGAAGTCTGTGAGCCACCTGCAGGGGACAGTGTTGATGTACAGAGTGAGTGTGACTGTCTCTCTGGTTCTTTCACAAACTGAAACAGTAACATCATTTGTGCAGATTATCTTTGTCTTTTCATTCTCATTTTTTTCTTGAAACTTTCTAGTAAATGCACTTTAAATATTATTTATCACTCGGCAATCAGAAAACGACTTATATTCTTTCCAACAAGTTGCTAGTGGACAATTTCTTTTTTCTCTCCCTCCTTAACCCTCCTCTCTGTCTACACCAGGGAGTGAACACGCTGATCTCAGACCTGTGCTCCTGTGCCACCTTTTTCTCCTCTTCTGGATCCTTCTCTTCCTCTCATCAACTTTCCTGCTTCAGAGATGAGCTCTTGTTCTTCCTCTACCTCTACCAGCGAAGGTAGGACACCCCACACAAAATACTACAACACAAACACACATACACTGAACATGTTAAAGCTGTGGGACTCTAGTGTATCTCTTGAGAGGACAAATACTCAAACACTACAAAACACAGCATGAATGTGGACACAATGAATGGGACTAGTAGAGTTGAATGTATGTCTATTTACATATAAAATATACAGTTTACAATCTTCTTGCTGCTGATGATAGCTTTCCTTTAATTCACAAGTGTGTTCTATTCACCATGCACCTAAATGCTTTTGTGAGGACTATTGTAACATAACCTTGTTATCATCTCATGTCTCCAACAGGCGTTTCGCACTCAGGGCACGGAGGCGAGAGTCTGGGACTCACAGCAAGAAAGTAAAGACTCAATGAAAAAGAACATTCCTCTCCTACCCTTTGTTCCGAAATGAATGCACAAACACACACAAACTGATCTTCCAAACAAATATGAAGATGTAAAATGGAGGCTCAGGCAGGAGACCTGGCCGTGTGCACCATAGCAGATGAAACTGATCCAAGATGAGCCGTTTGCCGACCAACTCTTCACTTCTGTACACTCATGGTGCTGCAAAAAGGAATTTCCCCCTTTACTGCTACAGTGATTCAACACATCTATCTACAGACTGATGCACGCTTTGCAAGAAGAATATCAAAGGCATCATATCACCAGTTAGAATTTGTGTTTGCACATTGTTTTGTACACATGGGGCGGGGGTCCAGAAGGTGTGGTACATTGTGAAGGATGTAGCCTTCAGACTCCACATAATCGTCTGCTTAACTGCATTTCAACTTTAGGACTTGACCCAACATGACTTTCATAAAGCTGTCTGAAAAGTTTGAACCATGATTCTTTAAATTCACTTTTAAACATGCCGTTTTTACCTAATAAAAGCTTGGAAAGCCTCTTAACAAAGGCATAGAATGCTGTATGAAGCCTTGTATGAACTGAAACAACCCAAAACAGCCCTTATTTTTAGGCTTGCACCATTACCACCATGATTTAAATGATTCTGCACGTTTCACCCATCTCAGCAAAACATATCTGGTTTCTTTGGAAACTTATTTGGAATTTAAAAGAGTGTCCTGTAGTTTGAACATTGCATGAATATGCAGCAGAAGATTGTAATGATGAACATGAGGGTCCTTCAACATGACCACTAATGAGGAAATCTGCAACATAATGCAGTTTTCCTTCTTCATCCAGTGTAGGGTACATGCTAGCTGTTAGATTTAATATTAGTCTTGTATGTTTTATTTTAGTAAAGCTCCCCTTCATGTATTACATATTTAGTTAGTAGAACTGTCAGTGTACTGTACAAGTATTTTATAAAGCCTTGCAATGCTAACATATAAAAAGAGACTACACTTTTATCTACAAATACTCTGACGGCATGTGTCTAAGAAATCCCTGCAATGCATTTTGACTCACAACATACAATATAGCTGCTTAATCAAAGTTTGTAGTCACCTTTCACTCAGCACACAAACGCATCACATAGTATTGAACAACATGTCTACAGAAGGTCTACATACATGCCACATTTTACATGAACCATTTTATCAAGCTGTTTGTTGTGTTTGTATTATGCTGATCTAATTACTGCTTCTTTGCTTACTGAACTGCTTGAGCTGAAGAATCTTTTACAAACCTTGATTGAAGTTATTTTATTTATTATTGTTTCGGCAATGCAAGCTGCTTGTTAATTGTTTATCATGTTTTTTTACAAATTCAATAAAAATGAAACTTGCTTTAAGGTTCATGCAAATAGAAATAAAAATGGTGGGTGGATATGCATGTGTGCGTGCCGGTGTTTCTATCAATGCGTGCAATTAGGAGACAAATCAAGACAGACAGCAGACTGGTCACTATGGAAACGGCTTGTCTGGTTACTGTTATGGAAAATTCCTATACGCAGTGTGTGTTTGTTTGTTGTCTTAGGACTTGAGGAAATAGTTTATATTTTCACAATGCCTCGTTAAGTTTCAGGTTTGGTATCAGCACAAAAACGTTGACAGAGCATCTTAAGAGACAAATAGAAAAAGTGTGTTAATGTACGTGTGCTAGATGTGTACTGTGTGTGTGTGTGTGTGTGTGTGTGTGTGTGTGTGTGTGTGTGTGTGTGTGTGTGTATGCTGGGTGTGTATGCTGGGTGTGTGCGCTGGGTGTGTGCGCTGGGTGTGTATGTGCATTCCTCTGTTAACACAGAACATATGCGACATGACAGATATGAGGATGACATGAGTGATATGAGTCCTGCAAATGTTTTCAAGTAATACATTATTTTTTCAATTCACATATATCTAGTGAAAACATTTGATGTATTTATTTATTTGACAGGGAGGGACTATATGATGTGTTTTTTTTTCAAAGTATTTAGGATCACAGTCAATGTTCAGGGGTGGGGTGGTGTTATTGGTTAGTAAAGGTATGTTCTTATCTTTTCAAAGTTGCAAGATGTAGTTCATTTAAGATGGAAATAGTTGTGCTATAATGCTTCTAAGAGCCAGTGTAAGGTCAAATAATTTCAGGCATCTGGCCTTCATCAAAATGTTGTCAATAAAAGAGCACCTTCATAGACCAGCATATCTACAACCTTAGATTTTAGTTTTGTGTCGGGCTGCAAGATCGTTTCAGAAATGTTGTCAGCGGTTTCATGTTAATTAAAAAAGTGCAATAACATGGTTTTTTTTGCCACTAAAGAGCATCGAAAACAAGCTGTAAGCACAACATTTAAATATAAATTTGGAATTGGTATCAGGGCGACAACTCACAAATATATTCATTATTGAATATTCTTGGTCTATGAAATTGGTGAATGACAGCAGAGGTGTAAAGTAACTAAGTACATTTACTTAAGTACAGTACTTAAGAACAATTTTGAGGTACTTATACTTTACTTGAGTATTTAAATGTTTTGCTACTTTGTACTTCCACCCTGCAGATTTTGATTAATTATGTGAAACATTTAATCAGACTTTAGTTACACCTCGAGTAAATTCACAAGCTACCCTGCAGTATACAAAGGAATGAAAACTAGCTGCACCTTCACTAGCTTTGATAAACACTGTAATGCATCAATAATTCTAATAAAAACACATCATATATTATTCTGAAAAGGACCAATCTGCATAATAAGTACTTTTACTCATTGATAATTATGTTGTTACTTCACTATGAGCAACAACTTTCACTTTGTCATGCATATCCGTACAAGTTTTGATAATAGCCTGTTTAATGTCTAAACCTTACTCCTGTTTTTCTTATTTCTGTACTTTCTCATACTACATGTATTTATTCAGGCTATTATTAGATATAAAAGGGAGAGCCAGCTTTATAAAGAATAAAGACAATAATAAATAAAAATAAAATAAAGTCAACACGTGAAGAAGCCCTGCAGCACAGGTTGAGCTGAACATACTGAAAGTCATAATGTAATACTTGTTTCACCACCACAAGAAAACACTTGGTTTAAAAGGTGAAGTATCTGTGAAACCACAGCGAGGTCAAGGAATGTCCTACACACACGCTTCCAGTAACAGTACGGTAGTTGAAGATGTGGGAAGAACTGCTGTGACGTGGTGCTTCTGCAAAACAAACAATAGATACCACGAACACACACACACACACACACACACACTCAGCTTCCTGAGTTGGTTTATGTTTTGTCTGATAGCTTTCAAGTAGTTATTAAGAATCTGTCCAGATGGCTCAGCATGTTAAATCAAAGTGTAGTGTCATTTGTAAGCTTGTTGGCAACTCTATCTCTGTTATTATTTTTATTTAGTTTAACCAACTTAGACTAAATGTTTCTCTGTTCTTTTATTCCCTCACCCCTTTGTTCTGTAGAAACGGACGACTATGCTGAAATCATAGATGAAGAGGACACCTATACCATGCCTTCAAGTAAGTGTACACACACACACACACACACACACACACACACACACACACACACACACACACACACACACACACACACACACACACACACACACACACACACACACACACACACACACACACACACACACACACACACACACACACACACACACACACACACACACACACACACACACACACACACACACACACACACACACACACACACACACACACACAGCTTCTGACTCACCCTTTCTTTATGAAGGTCCAGGTCTACAAAGACTATTTCAGAAATATGTGTGTACAAGAAGATTTAAACTGCAGTTTGCATTCAGCTGATGGAGCTGTGCACAAAAACAAATACTTCCTCCGTATTGCGCGTCCTAAGCTTTGTGCATCTGGTGTTGTTTTTCTTTCTCTGAATTTCAAGCGGCTGATGTGTGAAGAGACGGCAGAGTCGAGTGTTTTCCAGACAGAAAATATCCAATTCAACAAAGAGCAGATAAGATGTGTGGAGAATGGGTTTCTCCATGCTTGTAAAGCGTGATGAATATTGACAGTGCACAGGTACAAGGGGGGTGAACTGTCAATTTTGGCTCTTGATATCCACAGATTATGTGAGAAATGACAATCAATTTGAAACAAGGCGCATATTTCCCCTTTTAAATTCACTAGCAGTTCATTGTAATTTGAGGTATTGAAGCTGCAGCTGGAGGCATGGTAAAGAGGTTTTGTTATGCCTCTAAACCTCTGGGTTTATAAAACAAAGTTAATGTGTTCATTGAAGTTACCTAAACTTGCCTTTTCTCTTTTTTCAGCGAGGTGCAAAAATAGTTAACATTTTATTAATAGGTTTTCGGTCTCAATCGCAACGCTAACGTCTTTTTCAATACGGCATAATGTTTATTTTATTTAGGTACAAAATGTATAAAATCTATGGTTTGAAGTAGATTTCTCCTTTGATAATGAAGCTACTCAGTATAGCACAAACAACACTGCGGCCAACAGATATACTAACATGGACTCAAGCATGTAGCAAAAACTAATCCATGTTCGAGGACTCAGAGTACACACACATGGGTGTTTCCAGGGCACCGTATTGGGGCCATCAGAGGAATGCTTGGCTAGGGTAGAAAATTGGTTGTATTACCGGTGAGAGCGGGGATAATCCTGCTTCTATTCCAGTCTGAATCTGTAAAACACACTACCAGATGTGGGGTATTACCTCTCAGGAACACACACACCTGGCTTTGGGCCTACACAGATACACTGTCTCCCACTAAAGTACTGAAGCACACAAACAGATCCAACTTGTCAGGCCTGTGGTAAGGGACTCCTTCAAAATAATGAATCATATACGGAGACATCACGCCTTGAACCTCTAAATGTTTCCTTCTTTCTGTTTGAAGACATGCCAGTACTTCCAAATAGCAGCTAGTGCTTCCGCATTGAACATAACGTCTCTTTAGGCGCGTTCACACCAAGTACTTTTCCCACAATAGTTCATGAGAACTTTAGTTCATGAGAGCTCTTTTAGTTCTGATGAACTAAAGCAGATCGCGTTCACACCAAAATGAGTTCCTGGGGGTGGATTAGGCAAATGAGCCGCTGACGTCACTTCTTCTTCTTCTGCTTTGGGTTTACTGGCAGGTCGCAAACAACTTCACGGCGAGTACAGTAGGTGGCGGTATGCACCTTAAAGTTGCAATTCGCCAAAAAACCGAGAGAAGAAGAAGAGAAAAAAGTTCCGCTTCCGCTGTATGCTTCTGTTTACCTTCCGACCTCAGACACGGTATGGAGTTGACGTTTTGGTGCTCGTGTTATACAGCTTCGTAACTGAGTTATTTAAGCCAATAACTCAGCCACAAATACAAATACAGATCGACCATTCAAATGCAATAGAAATGCTGAGTGATGCTCGGATCCAAACACTCACACACCAAAGAAAATTCCTCGGTCTGTTGCTGCAGCGGTGTAAGCATCTAACACTGCTTTCACAAATAAAAAATAGCACAGTCGGAGAAACATGGGCAGAAATATAAAAACGCAGTCCAATATCACACACACACACACACACACACACACACACACACACACACACACACACACACACACACACACACACACACACACACACACACACACACACACACACACACACACACACACACACACACACACACACACACACACACACACACACACACACACACACACACACACAGACACACAGACACACCCACAGCATGAGACACCAGGTTTGACAGCAGAGGTTCAGGTGGTGAAGCACACTCACCGCTGACATGAAGATGCTGCTCAGCTTTGTGCTCCTCTCCGTCCTCGTCCCTTCAGGTAAGCTAAGATCAGACTGTTTGGACTGTAGGTTGAAGGGTTAGGGGCTTGTCTCACCAACACACTCATTTGTGGCTACACATTTTTGGTTACACACCCGGGGCTTAGCTCAGAGGATGTGACATTATAAATAGTTCTTGTAGGTGATCACCAGAGGGCTTTAGCCTAAGGTTTGCAAAAAACTAAAATCATCACTCTGAAAAAGTCATTTTCAGTTGCAAACGAAAATATAGAATGCTTTAAGATGAAAAATGTGAATTATATAGGAGTGAAGTCAAACAGACTTGGTTAAAAGTTATCATCATTGTTAATATTTTTAAAAAATGTCTTCATATATGAATTTACATTAAGATATACACTACCTGAATGCACTACTGTTTTTATGGTTTTGTTCATCATGTCTCTATTGTGTAGCATAGATTGACTGTATGCTACTGCTGCATCTCGTTGTACAACCTGTTTTAAAAAAAATGACAATAAATGATCCTTAAATGTGTCCAAACTATTTAAAGGAACATAAGCTGAGAGGGGATTTAATATCTTGTAATATGTAATATTGCTAAAGATGATTGGTGCCCTTTTCACACTGTGATAAAGTACTGATCTTATTTAGTTATTAAATGATTAATAATGAACTTGTGTAAGTGATTAAGTATGTTTTCTAAGACACAGAGTCTTTAGCGCCTTTGGTCTCTTGCTTTGAGGTAAGAAAGCAGAACAATAACCTGAATGGGAGGAACAGTATGTTGCCTTGTTTTCAATAATCTTTATAATTATAGAAGCAAGCCTGACAAGTTTTAACAATGCTGTCATTGGGAGTTGCCGTCTTTCTAGTTTGGGGATTTTTGTATGTGACTTTATAGTCTATCATAAACATTTCTGTAGTTCTATAATTGTCTTGCTCTTTAGGCAGAGTGAACATGTCTAGCAGTCCCATTCTGTCATTGTGCATATTCAATTTGGGCTTTTTTCCACGAGCAGACAACAGGAGCCTTATTTTGGGGGCGGCGCCAGGGGGTAGCTTTGAGTTGCTATAGCAACTCCAACAATTGGCCTAGCAACGGCTTAGCAACCCCATTGTTTTGTTATGAAAATGTATCTATATATATGTATACACATTCTCGCGAGATCTATCAGGGGTCGTAAGTTAAAGCGCGAACTGTTACTTGGTTAATGTTGTTATAATTCTCAGTATGTGAACACAGATCGAAAATGGAAAGATTTCTCACAAGTCAGCATAAACGACCGCGATCTCCAACGGAGCCGGTCCAGCCGGACAACCCTGTGTGTGTGTGTGTGTGTGTGTGTGTGTGTGTGTGTGTGTGTGTGTGTGTGTGTGTGTGTGTGTGTGTGTGTGTGTGCTTGCGGTGTGGTGATGAGGTTAAATGCCACAGCATGCCAGTTGAAAGAGTGAACGATCGCTATTGTACTTGTACGCTTAGGGTGTAATGGTATTATACACAAATATTGTAGGAGCACAGAAACAGTGTTCAAATTCTGCTTTTACAAACTTATTTTGGTTGTGCTTACCTTGCAAAGTAATGTTATAAGTGTCAAAGGAATGTTTTAATGTAAATATTAATGATAATATTGTAGCGTGTCCAAGTTAATAGTTATTTCAGTTATCAGATGTGCACAGTTTAGTACATTTGTAAAGTTATTTAGGCAATGTTGTTGGTGGGAGTAGGGAGAGACCGCCCCTTCCAGGTGCAGGTGTGTGTGTGCGTTTTCCGGTGTGTGTGGAGGGAGTACGAGACGGTAGGAGTTGTGTTCGAGTGTGGGGAAAAGTCATAATGAGTGTTATACTATTGATTGGTTCTGTAAGGCGTGGCTGTGGCCGTCAATACCAGAAAATAAAGAGAACGTTTTCGACATTGAAGGCTCGTGATCTGTGATCTTGAATAGCGGTGAACGCTACAATATGAACAGGCTCGTGCTTGGCCCACTGGTATTGTTTGTTTATTTATTTAGAAAATTAACTAGTAGCAACGCCGTGCTGTCATATAGCAACTGCTAAGCTACTGCAGCAAAAAAAATCCTGGCGCCGTTAGAGAAGGGGAAATGAAGTAATATCTGCATTCCTGTCACAAAGACTAGACTATTACGTTTATTAAATGCTTGTCTATTATTATATTTCATACCAATTCTCAAAATATGTTCAAGTAGACCCTAACAACTCTTGACTAAGATCGTCACATTCTCAGAAAAAACGAAACCGAAGACAATTGTGGCTATAAAGCATCATGACCTACGATTGTCTGAATGAACATACAAATTAAGTTCAAGACCTAATTATACAGATCAGGATTTCCCCTGGACTCTAGTATAATTACATTTCAGGAATATGCAACTTGTACCAGTGATAAGCAACCATACCAAACAGCAACTTGATATATACATGTCAAAACGTGGCATTTTAAAACTGCTTGTCTTGGCTTACTTCGGTTAGCATGACCTTATGCTTTTATATAACGTTTTTATTTATTTATCAAGAGACGTACGGTACTATATCATGGTGTGTACTGTAAATCTCATATTTCTGTCTATCTGTTGTCCTATGTCTGCAGGGCTGTCACTCTCTTGCTATTTGTGCACTGCTGCGCCGACGAATGAAGATTGCAACGGCAGCAACACCACTCAGATATGTTTGGCGCCATTGGAAATATGCATGACTGTCGTCGACATTTCAGGTAACAATGAAAAACTAAATTACTCTGGTCATAATCCTGTCAATGAATGTAAAGAACCGCAGATTTTTGGGATCCAGTTATTACGTAAAATATGTTATGGAACCTAAATCTGGAGTAGGGTTTGTTTTACAGCTGTAATTACAGCTTTGGTCTATGGTATATTTTCAACTTTAGCATGTGCAAAATGTGGGAAACTATAATGACTCACTCCAATAACCTGCTGTGTCTCAGGCACTAAGAAAACCATATCAAAGTCGTGTGCCAGTAAGGCGACCTGCAACGGAGCGGCCGGGTCCGCCTCGGTCGACTCCAACGGGAACGGGAACACCGTGAACTGCTGCAACACTTTCAACTTCTGTAACTTCAGCGGAGCAGAGTCCATGCACACACACACCGCCCTGCTGCTGCTGCTGACTGCAGCTGCTTTATTACTGCTGTCACACTGAGTCAGCGGGTCGTACCAATGCTGTCAGACGATGTGGGAGTTACACTGCTGCTCTGTATAGAAAAGTATTTTTATAAATGTCTATGTCTCAATAGTGATTTTATGTAATGTATGCTCTTTAGTTGGAGTTGGAGCTTTAAACACACAAAGCTTCTTATTAAGACTGTCTTCACAAGTATAACATATATATTACATCCTGACCTTCCTATGAATACTGATTAATATATTTGAAAGCCTTCATAGATGATGCAATATGGCTCTTATATATTTCCTTTGAAATCTGAGGAATTTCAGGCTGTACTATTCTTACAAAACTACAGCTCGAAAGTGAATTCAGAGGGTCATAAACTATGCAGCAGTTTGTCTTGCCTATATGCAACCTTACATTTTATATGCAGAATTTTCTAGGAAGACCTCATTCTCCCTTTTGAAAACCATACTGCAATCATGGGATTACCAAATTCTAATTTTTGGTAATAAAAGACTTCAAATAATTCCTATTCCTGATACAAAATTGCAACTTCGAAACCAGAGAAGGAAATTTTCAGGTTTTACAATTCATTTAAATCTGTGGAAAACTTCTAGAATTGAAGGTTTGAAGGCAACTCAAATAACTTAAAGTAACCCACTGTAGAACTTACAAGTAAGAACATGCATTTAAATGAGAATAATAAAATGGTCTTCATCAAAGTGACTCTTCTCCAAATGGCCACATGTACATTAGACAACATATATATAGCTTATCTACTGGAGATATAAAGCTTAAAATGTAACGTTTTCAAATAAACCTCTTAATGGAAAATAATGTGTACAATCTGACTTCAATTTCGTCATAATTTTTTTTTTATTTCATTGTTTTTTCCTCCTCCTATTTGACAAGATGGCTGATTTAGCCCAGAAGACAAAATAAAAACCAGTGTTTACTAGTTCTGTACAATTCACCAGTGATTCACACCAGTATAGCTTACAAGATACCAACATGAGCAGATTTACGCAACGACAAGATAAAATAGATAGTTTTTTTAACCTTTTTTTCAACCCCTATAACACCCAGATATTTGACAGTGTAATTGCTGCCTAAACCTGGAGATCAAATCTGGGTAAAATAGGGTTAAAAAAAAGTACGATATTTTTTTTGGTGCTGTGCAAATATGCTCTTCTTCATACCAGTATACCATGCTATACCAGTACAGCCACCAGTATATTTCATATAGAAGTATGTCATACTCCATGTGGGGTCACTATTAACAAAGACACGACGTGTGGGCTGCTGTTTTTTCAGTTCAGTGTTTTGTGTCCGCAAGACAAGTTCCAGTCATGTGGCTCCACTGTGTGTGTGTGTGTGTGTGTGTGTGTGTGTGTGTGTGTGTGTGTGTGTGTGTGTGTGTGTGTGTGTGTGTTTCCCTGGGGACTGTTTTCAGAGGAACATATTTTAAGAGTTACACCTGACAGTAACTTCGAAACTCAAAGCACAGAAGTTCCAGTTGTGAGGTTTATTTGTGTCCCCAGTAAATTCACTTTGTGACACCAATGGGTGAGGGGACAGCATGACACCAGTCTTGTTTGATGAACTGAATGAAATTGGGATTGTCGATGAGGAGGAAGAAACGAGATGAGACACCCAGTGACTAGTCTGAGACATGATGTCCTTTTCTGCCTCCAGGACAAATTGGAAGTATTAAGTCACTCAGAGTGAATCCTCAAAATCCACCTTCTTTTTTTTTTCAGTTTGAACTCTCATCAGAGTCAATGCTGGGATTGAATATCTGCTTGTTACAAACAGTTTTCAGTAAAAAGGAAGAAGATTGTGAACACGTAAAACATGGAGCCAGCTAATAAAAAGAGTAAACTAAATTGAGTGCGAGGCGGGTGTTTCCTGACTGCGGTGTTTACACAGACAGAGTTGGATTCTTCACATTTTGGAGTCTTTAAAAACCGGCTCAGAGAGGAGCTGAGGAAGACGTCACTACAGAGAGGAACAGTGATAACAAAAAGTCAAAAGGAAGTGAGTGAAATAGAGAAAAAAGAAGATAAAAGTGTGTTTTTTCTTCTTCAGGCAGCAGACCGCCGCTAGAACTGTCCTCAATACCCATCTCTCCCTCCGTCTCCTCCTCTGCAATGTCTGAGTCTATAAATAAAACCTGGTGGGACGGAGGGAAGACGGGAGTGGATGGAGGAGAGAAACGGGAGGAGCGATGGAGGCTGCTTCTCCAAACCAAGCCTTCGCTGTCTTTACTGTGAATGTCCTTGTTGCATCCACTCAAAGCACCGGGAGCTGAACATGTGATTGGAAGTGCCCGTTCAGAAGAATCAAAGACGATGTGGAGGTATTTCAACAAAGGAAAAATGTCACATCCAGGGGTCACAACACACGATATCCACACATGTACTGATAATGGCTGCTGGCTGACGGCTCATGCAGATATGGTGCAGATCAAACGCAGTCTGATCAGGGTCTGATGGCTTTGAGTGTTATCCGACGAAGACTAATTCACCAGGTGTCAACATTTCCAGATCCAAATAGATCCCATGATAGTGTTTCTGTTGGTGGTCTTTGAACCCCAGGAATCAGGCTCTTCTCAGTCTCATAATTCTAAAGTCTTCTCCTTTTTGCTTTTCCTCCTCTCATCATTATATTACAGTCCAGAGAGTGCGAAGCTGCCAGGTCCCTGATTCAGGAAGTGATTTGCACTGTTCTTGTGTTACAAAAGTCACAGTGGTGGAGAGAAGACCTCGGCTTACACAGGATACAACATCTAATGATTCTTCATGGACAAAGATCAGAGCCGTTCTCCTTTGACATAAAGCAGTCAGCTCCGATAACTCTCACTTGACGTAACTCTAATTCTCCATTGATAACAGTTACCAGAATGATGCTTTCTCTTTTAAATAATAGACCAAGTCCTGTTGGTCAGCTCAGCTGTCATAGGGCTAGTGTGGGCGGGACTGGGACATCATTTTGAGCCTTGATTGGTCAATGACATCCAATAGGTTCTTGGCGTCAACTGCAAGAGCGTGAGCCGCTGTCAACATCTGCTTCTTATAGTCCTGCTGCAGACTGGGACAGAGCAGAAGAACACACACACACACACACACACAAAGATTACTTATTCAGATACAACTAATGGGAGACATGACTAGTACAATATTAAAGCCACTGTTTATACAGTTTTCTCTAAAATATGTCCTCTAAAAGCATAATGAGTTTCCTTTTTATTAAAGTGCCTCCATTCCAGATACTTATTTTGGAAGCTTCTGAAGCTTTTGCACCATTGCTTGAGTTTAAAGTTTGTGTCTTGTTAGTACATTGACATAGAGGATAGTCTCTCCCCCCTGTTTCTGCCCCCATTTAACTCAGGCTGGTTGAAGGTTCAAAGGTTTTAATGTCATATACACAGTGAGGTTGTGTTATATAAAAACTTCAGATATCTCAAACAATGCAATATAAATATGTACAAGACTTAAAACAAATATATTTAAAAAAACAATAAAAAAGGGCATCTCAGGAATGTGTGCTTCACCAGTGCGCAGACTAGGAGCAACTTCATGATGTCAACATTAAGCACTGCAATGAGGCATTACTAATACAATATTGTAACTAGTTAAGCTACCTGGTCATCACATATTGTTGGGCTAACTTCATCTTCCCAATCAGCTCGGCCAAGTCAGAGTTCAGGAGCTTCTGTGCCATCTCGATCTGTAGAAGAAAACCAGATCATTAAGTATCAATCTGGTTTAATGATACTATTCCAATATAAATGATACCAAACTACTCAAGCGTTTTACAAAAATACACAAGAGTGTGTAATTACCTCTCTGTGTGTACTGGCTGGAAGCTGTGGTAGAGTCTCATCCACTGTGGCCAACAGTGTCCTCAACGCCAGACCCACATCCTGAAACACACACACAGACCGTAGTACTTTAAAATGATACCTTCGAAACAGAACATTAGGAAGTGAATCAACTCACATGGTGTTAAAAAAAATATATACCTTTTTACTGTATATATATGAAGAAATATAAAATAAATATGATTAAGTGATTAAGTAAACACCAGGTTAAGATGAGAATTTAAGTAATATTTCCTACACATATAGAGATAACCAGGGTGGAGAAATAAATTAAGTACAAGCAAAGATACCACAACTGAAAGCAACCTCTTGTGAGGCTAAAAGGACCGATCTGTTGTCTGGTTACCGGGTGAGTCAAAAATGATTAATAAGCACCAATATGTTAATACTTTAAAATCTTTAAGGCAGAGGTCTGCGGCTCAAGAGGGTGAAACTGTAAATTCAGCGACCCTCTGAGAAATAGTGATGAATATGAAAATGAGAGCTTGACGGCTTCGACTACCTTAACCATAGGAACGTATTCCTCTGGAGGAGCTGGCTGGATCTTGCTCGACATCTCGATCACAGCTTTGACCAATCCCGTCACGTTCTCGTACACTTTGTCGTTGGAGCGGTCCAGGTTGGCGGTGGGGGGCGGGCTGATCTCTTGAGGCTGCAGCTGAACCAGGAGAGCACAAAGGAAGCAATGAGTCACAGGCGGAGTGATTCAAAAAAACACCCACAGGTCTGTGTGAGGGCATCGACACACAGATAACAAGTTGAGACAATGATGATGAGAAATATGAGTCTGTACAAATGTAAAAATCCTGAATGATTTTAGAGACACACATGAATCATGCCTTTGGTTAACCTTGCTGCACATATGGTGGTAGAAATTGAAAGACAAAACACTTCTTAAATATCTGAGTAAATAAACAGCTCAAAATAAAAAACAAACCCTAATATAGGTGAACTATTAGAGAAGATATTAGATGTAGATCTATGACACAAAATACTTGTAATTCTCTGTTTTTGCCACTAGATGGCAGTAGCACACTGGTATAGATATACGTAACTAATGAGTCCATTTAACCCTGACCTTGCTCTACCCAATGATCCGTTTACTTTCAAATTGTGAAGACAAATACTATTGCTTGAACTGCTACTGAATTAGATTTTCAGCACTGCTAAAAGAAATTCTGTGAACCAAAATAAGTCTATTACCTTAACGCAGGTTTTTCTACATGCTTTGTTTACCTTTACCTCTTCCCTTTAGAGGGATGTCTCTTTTGCATTATCTGTTTCAGACACCTCCTGTTGCCAAAACACTGCAGCTCTGAACCTTGCACACATAATGGCCAGCTTCTACTTCAAATACAATTCTAATAAATACAAATTGAAAAAGTACTACTATCCGATTCTTGTGTACAACATTAAGATTTGACATGCTACAAGAAGGAAGGAACTTTAAAAAATAAAAAACAGAGGAGGAGGGATCTCTCTTTCATTTATATTACTATTTTGGATCCTACTCTGACAAAGTATTTCACCATGGCGTAGAAAACAAAATACTAAGTGCATCCTTTGTTCAAAATGTTAAACAATGGACAATTTCATATTAGTACAAGACAACAAGCAAAACTATTTGGATTTGGATGTTAGGTAGAGTTAAAAAAACAGTAAAACAAGAAACCTGATTGGTATTTACACAAGAATTGGCACTGGGTGATAAATGTGTTTATGTGTTTATATGATAACAACAATCTGTTGGACAGAGAGATCAAAGATTTGATTGAAAGAGGAATCAAATGGGCATGACAGACTAGCAGACGAGACGCACAGTCACACACACAGACAGTGTGCTGCTTACCCGCCAGGGCTAGAGGCCGACAGTAAGGCAGAGTGCAGGAGGAAGAGGAGGAGGAGGTAGCAGCCAAAGGAAAAGAAGATAAAAGGAAAATATTAAAGCATTAAAAACATGCAAACCATATATTTAGTAAATGTATCCTTGTCTGTGCGTGCTCTCCTTTGAGGTGTGTTTTATATTAGTATGTATGTGTGCTCTGATCTGTGTGTTACTGTACCTTGACTCCATCGTTGTAGCTGTCTCCGGTGTTTAGACAGGCCAGACTGCTCTGGGCTCCGGGTCGGGGGGGCTTCTTTGGGGGAGCTGCATGCTCTGCAGGAAACGACATATAAAAGTGAAAATTATTCTTCCTCACAGTTTTACAGTCTCCAAACCACTACTGGACAAATAGTACTTTCTTAAGCAGCTCTTTCTGAGGGAACATCCAGCTACTGTATGAGTTCGTACTCGTACAAACTGGTATTTGGATCTCCAACTGAAAAACATTTTCATTATCCATTTATAGTCAAGTCTATGAAAACAAAATGTGACGTCGTTAAAGTTTTGTTTTTACCACAAATAATACATTCCTAGTGACTAGTGATTCCTCACATTTGAAAATCTGATTTTGCTAGACTAAACACCTTCAACTATTTCTTCATAATCAAAAAATGTTGCCCATTCACTTCCTCTAGATCAGGGCTATTCAATTGGCGGCCCGCGGGCCAAATCCGGCCCCGGGGTGATATTTACTGGCCCTTTAAGTATAATGTTAAAAAGTAATCTACTTTTTTTCTTTTTTTAAAGATTTTCTTTTGGGCCAGAGTGCCTTTATTCCAGAGAGGGTGTTACATTGAGATATAGAGGGGAAGACAATGCCTGACAACTTCGGCGGGCTCGGGTTTCGAACCCACCTACTAGCTACTGTAGTGACAACTCCTGTCATTGATTGCATCTCTGCGTGAATGATTAGATAATTTCACCTAAATCAAATCAAATTAAATGATGTTGATGGTTAAATTAGCTTCACATGTACTAAGTTCTGAACTTGCCATTTAGATCTATAAAGGCCTTGGGGCTATGTTGTTTGATTTAATGAAACACAATATATGCACTCCACTATGCTGTTGTAGTATTTACTGTATCTGAAGCTCTTAATACGATTGCTCATATTTCAAGCCATCTTTTTCCCGGCCCCTTGCTTTGGATCATTTTCCTAAACCGGCCCCCATTCCAAACTAATTGAATAGCCCTGGGCTAGTCTATTACCTGCTTTCCCAACGGGCTGGTATATGTGCTGGTTTCCCGTCTGCACAAACAAACACAACAACAAAACATTTGGTTAACACATATGAAGAAAGTATAAAATAGCAATTTAGAACTTCACACGCAAAAACCCACAGGCGGGTTGTGAAAAATGTAGAGAATCCAGTTTAATGTACTTGTCACGTGACGCAGCATCTCAACTTGTTCTTGTAAAACCCACAACCTCATCTCCGGTCGAGGAGTTGTTTCTGTTCTCAGCAGTGTGTGGTCTAGCACTGTGTTACTTATGTTAACAAAAATATTCTAGGAGAAAGAAAAAAATGTACCTCTTTTGTTAGTGCTACCCTTTCAAAACCAGATAAAACCCACAGCATGTCTTTTTGATTTGATGCTTGTGAGCAAGCAATGATGCCACATAACTCTGTATGGGTGCCAGACATGGTATATATTTACTCTTGAATATCTGTTGTTTTTTCTGTGTGAGAAATCATTTCAGAGTGTTGCGGTCTGCCAACCACAAACACCCCAAAATACTACAGCATTCAGCATTCAGCATTACACACACACACACACACACACACACACACACACACACACACACACACACACACACACACACACACACACACACACACACACACACACACACACACACACACCACACACACACACACACACACACACACACACACACACACACACACACACAACACACACACACACACACACACACACACACACACACACACACACACACACACACACACACACACACACACACACACACACACCACACACACACACACACACACACACACACACACACACACACACACACACACACACACACACACACACACACACACACACACACACACACACACACACACACACACACACACACAAAAGGGAGATTTACCACCACAAACCACAGCCATGCAAAGGGAGGAGGACAAGCAGAGAGATGAATTACAGAGACAGAAATATCTGGCCCGTGGCAAAACAACGTTTGCTGGCATCAAAAACACAGCCGTGTTCTCAGCTCTTGTGATTCCAACTCCGGGATAAAGTAACAATAAAGCTCTGATCGACAAAACTATTTCGTTTTAGGAGAAAAAAACGTAATCGCAGAAGGGCAAAACACTGATGACTGAGGATCTAAAAGAAACAACACTACAGGAGGGAAGAAAGAGATGGAGTTACTTTTAATACCATCTGTGTTAAAAGGTATGATCACCATTATGTTTTGCTCAGTAAAAACATCTTTGAGTGAAAAATGTGCATCTGTCACTGCAAATCATTCAGTTACACCACAGTGCTCAAAGAAATAACTGCTAATCTCTTAAGTGAAGGCTACGAAACGTCTTTTTTGTCTTCCTTTACAAACACTGATGTTGTAGCAGGTCTGAACACAATCATACTGAGGTTGTAGCTAGTGATTATTTTAATGCAGTAAAGCTTGAAGACAAAGAAAGCAGTGTTCCAAGTAAGTACGTTATAAAGTAAGCAAGCAAGTTAAGTAAGAAACTAAGTATTGAAAACTACATCCAGTTAAAGTGGCACTCATATTTTTAGCTGCAGCTGCAAGACTTGCATGATAAGACAAGATCCACAATATTGTCCTCTCATGGTACTTTTGACGCTCTTAAGAGTGTGGATAGTCTTTAGCAGAGACTACAGACTGCCAGCATGCTGAGGTACTGGGAGTAACACTGGGATAGAAAGAAGATAAAAAGATGGCGACTTGTTTTCTTGCAACAGTGCCCTATTAATAACTGGTGATATTGTGGGAATTCATTGACCCCTCTGTGGTGACCCCGCCCCCGACAGGTTACTTCCTGTCCCTGGATCAGTGCCCCCTAGCTCTAATCCAAACAAACAGCCAATCACAGTGAGTCCAACCAGAATGTGGACTTCCGTCAACATTTGTCGTTATCAGACATCCTTCTCTCTTAAAAACACAAACTGTTAAGAAAAATAACTTCCCTTTTTAATGTGTGGCAAATGGTCATGAGGGTGACAGTAAAAATTAGAAGGATGTGAGGCACAGTTCGTTAAGGGGAAAAATATGAACTCCTTGTCAAAATGTTTCTGTGTGAATGACTGTTATTGTCCCGCTGCCTGCATAAATAACACCAACTAACAGTGAGCTGGATGGAGAAATCAGATGGAGAAAGTAACTTACCGGTGGTTGAGGTCCACCGTCTTCTCTGTCCAGACTCCCTCTAGAGCTTCTAGAGTCTGGTTTCTAAACACACAAACAAATAAACATAAAAATAAAATCTACATAATTCAAGTAACTAAGCACTAGACTGGTTTTACATCAATTAGATATTAAACAAGGCAGATTCAAAGCTCTATATTAACACTTAGGAAATTCTTTTTCCAAATGACACTAAGTCACATTGCTTTTATTTGAGTGTATTCAAAGGAAGTATTGCAGTTTTATTCCTGGGAGTTTTTCTGAGACAAATACCCTTTCATGGCATGCCACCAGCTCCAAATCACATGCTGTCGTAAGACTGGTGCAATACAGTATACGGTGCAATTTTAGTCACTTAAACCAGTAGATTAGAAGTCATCTTGCATTTAAATAAATATGTTTTCCCATCGAAGAACTGCCATGTACAGCCTTTATACTGAAAGACTAAATGGAAATAAAAACACCCTTAAATGAATAATTAAAAGACAGTTTATACTCTACTTTGATATTTAAAAAAGGGAGAAAGTGACTCCCAGCTCTTGAAATCAAAGTTTACTCTGTAGTGTTACAATGATTATGCGAATGAGAAAATGAATGAGTGAAACACAGCAGTGAAACTCACATTAAAAATAAACGTACTAACTTATGCATCCAAAACAAAGTCTCCGCGTACAAAGCTGCAGGATCAAACAAGCCTTTTCCAATTTAAGTAAAACATTTGAGGTTGACAAAAATCCCTAGAAAAAACGCCAAAATAAAACACACAAATATCCCCCACACACAACTTTCACACTGTCTACTCCTACCAGTTTTCCAAGACAGGACTTGAAGACCAGCATTGCCCTTGAGTTCATCAAAGTTGTCTGATGAAGCGTTTGTGTCCGATTTGTTGCGTCTGTGTTGCTATCAGCTTCTGATCTTACTGTATCTCTCTCTATAAGCCCCGTGTGCCTCTATGACTGTGCCAGTAGTTTCATCAAGACATGAATTCAGATATAACTCCGGCTTCCTGCCTGCAGCACACTTATATCTGACGCATGGAGAGAGGGAAGGAGAGGAGGAGGGAGGAGGGATGGAGCATGCTGCCAAGGAGCCGTCAGAGTGTAAGTGCACGTCTTCACCCTTCTTTCCCAAACTATTCTGTTTTCTCCTCCCTTTCTCCCCCCTCTCTCTCGCCCCTCCCTGAAGTAACAGTGTGATAAAAACCAACCAGCCTCCAACACACACACTCACTCACACACATAAATATACGCCTTCCTAGCTTTTCAGTAATCTTGTGTGTTGTCAGTTAGTGGTTGTGGGTCAAAGACAGACTGTTGACTGGGCTGTCAGATTGTCTAAGCCTATCATTAGCCTGGAATTCACACAGGCCACACCTGCCTTCAGACTCTCTCCCTCTCAAGCATGTACAATAAAATACTTGAGCAAAAACCCCAGAGATCCTTCAATCAGTGTTCACAGAAAAATGCATCCTACATGAAATCGTTCTCCTTCACCTCCCCCTCTTTTTGTCAGAGGGTCTCCATCAGAAGCAACTAGCTCCATCAGACAGCAATACACACTACATTCATTTTTCTTTGTATGATAATTTTACTAGAATAGTTAGCTGTAATATTGTATGTATGTAAAACCATAGTGCTGAGAATCACACACACTATTAGATATGTTTTTTCCCGAGGTCGTTTGAATGTACCATATGTTTGATGTTTTTTCACTAAATGTTGTATGTCTTATTTATCGCAATGAAAAAAAAGAACATGTTTTATAACAGCGTATCCAAATGAAGTTGGTGTCTGGTCACAGATTATTGTGTTGCTTTGGCTCCAATAGGAATGCAATGCAATACTCGTAACCTCTGAGGGAGTTAACTCATATTGATATGTTGATTTCCAAAATGACTTTAGTTTGTTTTATATTTATCAAATGTATGGAAATGTGATTGTCCTTGAGGAGCATGTGATGTATTCCAGAGAGTCCATTAACACATGTACAAAAACACAACAACATGCATCGTGGAACTTAAATGAAAAGAATCAACAGCACAACTGACAAGTCAAGGATGGCAAATAAGAGAGAAAGCTTTGCATCAAAAACAACACTTCCCCATGCACAACAATATCTAACAAAAAATACTTAGGGATATTAAAAATGTAGCCATTCACTATACTCTACTGTTTTTCAGTGAAATATATATACGTACCCTCCATTGTTTTATAATAAAAAGGATGCATCTGATCTTACATTTATTTGAAGTAGTAATAAAAAAAATCAAAATGGTCTTATAATAAACTTGAATGACATTGTCTAAATCTTTGTTTACTTGCCTCTGAAGTTTATGCTAACAGAGTTCAGTGTATCAAACGAAATCTTATGTTAAATGAACCGTTACATTCTTAGTATATGTGTGTCTGAGAGTGCTCTGAGTGTTACCAGCAGCCTTTCCTCCTGCTCCAGCCACCTCTGGTCCTCCTCCATCTGCTGTTGTTGTATCATCAGCTGTTCCTCCATAAACAGGCACTGCTGGCCTACACACTGCTGCATGTCTACTGCCCTGTCCTACACACCGACACAAACAAACACAGTACAAGCATGCAACAAAAGACAAGCATAGCAACAGACGTGCACACCAACACAGACACACACACACAGACACATACACCAGACAGATGAGAGGCTGAACTGAGATGATGGACACACACTGAAAATAATGGGTGTAAATGGGCCGTAGAATAGGACCATTTAAATATAATATTGTAAATGTGTGCCCTGGACTCATTATGCAGGTAGGGCTTTTTATTCACTATGTCTTTTGAGGATGTAAAATTATCCTAATCATTTTTAATCTTTAAGCGTTCGACTGGTATATTCAATATTGTATGACTGTTAACACTTGCAAATTATATACCTTTAAATAACAAACAAAAACAGCTTTATAAAATACCTTTTTCCTGTCATTGAGGGGTAATGAATGCAAGCTAGCTGAATAACCTGCTGTGTCTTAACCAAAAATAATAAATCTGTGTGAGTTTAAGTTGTATCCTCTTAATTTACCCGTGTGTATATGTGTGAGTGTTTGAGTGTAAAATGTGTCTCCTACCTCCATCGCTGAGCCCCATAGTGCCATGTCTTGTCCATGCGGAACGGGAAGGTGCTGAGAGTGTGTGTGGACGTGGTGGCGGGGGTGTGTGTGCGCATGGTGTGTGTCCAGCATGGTGGCCTGTGGCGGGTACAGGGCGCTGGGCACCGAGGGGAGGGTGTGAGGGCCGGGGTATCCTGCCATCTGATCCAGAGAGGGAGGACGGAGAGAAAGACACACGGTTAGCCGGTTTTCAGTTCTCTTTTGATTACATCTTCACCTTTGTTATTAGTAACTATAGGTCATTTAGCACCCTTACATCCTTTCAAATGTGCTATACATTATATCTTTCAATGTTATAAGTGGTGGACAAATCACTCAGATCCTTTACTTAAGTAAAAGCATAAAGACCATCCTCTACAAATACTCCTTTAGAACTTAAAGTCCTGAATTCGAAATAGTACTTAAGAAAGAAAGTATTTTGAGCAAATTGTAATTTAAGTAAAAGTAAAAAGTAGTATGTCTCTTTCAAAAGTTTAAAATGATTATAGAATACAATATTATATTGTTTAAATAAAAAAAAAACGATGTAGTTTGTCAATGCAGAGCAGATATGAGGTACTTTGAAACAATTGGCTGGGTAGTATTAAATATGGGTGTCTTACTATTTTATATCCCAGTAAAATGTTACTTTTATATACACGGTCTCTGCCACTGGCGTACCTGGTAGTGTCCAGGATGTTGGGGACTGGGATAAAAACCTTCACTGGAGCGAGGACTAGGATATCCTGGTCTGCTAGGCTACAGTCAGAGAGAGAGAAAGAGAGAGAGAGAGAGAGAGGAATAAAAAAGACAGGGGGAAAAAACAATAACACAGTTAGAACACTTGTTCATCGTTTTCCCAAGATAAACGTTAGAGGACGGATACCGGGGTCATTCAGTCAATCCACACACAAACCCCTCGGTGCTGTTTGTGTGGCTGGGTTAGCTGTCAATCAAAACAAAGGGAACACCCACTGGGCTGCAAGTCCAGCAAGCTGTTAGTCGAAATGGCACTACATAGTTTCCCTATGTTACAAACAATGAAATCCAAGGATTATTGTTATAAAGTATGTGATGTTCCTGTTCTACTCATCCCTGGGGTCTGCGGTTAGATGTGATGCAGAGTGTACGAGGTGTTATGGTTGCAAGTTCACCAAAGACTTCTCTTTAAAGCACAGTTGTTCTTCTTATTTGGAAGTATTTGTGTTGAAAAGGTTAAAAAGTAATGTAAAACATAAGAAATTGTTTTACTATCTTGTGCCAACTACTGATGGTTAAAGAGGAGCGTGAGTCGGCTTCTCGTCTCTATCTATTTGATTTGTATTCCTTTGCATTGGGCTAGTAGCTAAAAACAGAAGTGCTTGGTGAACACACACCCTTGTTGCTTCTCTTGGTTTCTGGTGATTTGTTGTGATGAAGCTGTTGAAAGTTGATTTAACCCTCTCTAACACAGAGCTCATTAGCACAGCAGTGATGTAACCTCTACCTTCCACAGGCTCTCATAGTAGCTTTCTCTGGACCACACCTCCGACAGCAAGACAAGACACAAAGACACACAGGGAGGGAGACAGACAGCAAAGAAAGACGGGGAGGGAGGGAGAGAAGGGGAGAGAAAAGGAAAAACAGTAGGAAGGGAGGGAGGACATAGAGAAGCAGACAAGACAGAGAAACTAAAGACCAGACATACAGGAGATTTAAAAACTCTCAGAGCGGCAGACACAGGGAAACGTACAGCATGTTGTGAACATGCTCACACATGGAAGGACACAGGGCTCCTTCACAAGAACAAAATGATATCTTAAATCGTCCCGAAACTGATTCACAGGCCTGTGGTAGTCTATCCAAGTAGAGGGAGGTTTACCGGGGGAATACCCAGTTTAAAAATGGCAAAATAAACACAGGGACAACAGACAGATAGGAAGGTTAATGAGGAAGTAGTTGCACTAGGGTAAGACAGCTATGGGTAACTATCTGTTCCACTTTGGATGAATATTTGAATGTAAGAATGAATGACCAAATAAATAAATAATGCAATGTTGAAAAACGGTTCCTGCTTTTTTGATAGCTGAGTTTTGGGGTCCCTGTTTTTACCACTACGTCAGCTTAGGGTGTATTTTCAGCATCTGATCAAAATGTATATCTATGGCTTGCCACAACACATCTTAATCCACAGGTATGTGGGACAAATAGATTACTTTAAAATACACATTTTGTGGAGGGAAAGGTCAATGTTACCAGATAAAACTAGGCATCACTTACACAACCTGTATTTATATTTACAGTACTGGTACTTGTCTTTTTACAATCTATTTTCTTTAATCTTTTTCTGTTTGCACACCATGTTGTTTTCTTGTGCACTGGGACAAAGGAAACTGAATTTAGTTATGCATTTTGATGGATGACATTAAAGTATCCATTGTGTCTTATATTTGGGGTTTTAAGAAACTGTTTTTAAACACGGCGCTTGACAAAAGAAAATCTATTTTTCATTATCTTGAGCATTTTAACTATTTCAGGGCAGTATATTTTGTAGACCGTAATTGCGATTCCTTTCAAAATGAACTTGTTGTTGTGAGACACATACTGCTATTACTAATATGTAGACCCATGGCATAACTCTAGGAAGAATTTTAAGTATGTTGAGCAGCACAATGTAATTAAGGTTTTCTTTTGACTTGTGCCCCCACTCTGGGGCACAATTCATCGACTCCCACACATTCATCCATCATCAGAAAAAAGACTCACAACAGGAATTTATTCCAGCTGTTGTAAAGATTTAACATGTTATGCAGCTAAGGGCCCAACAGAACATTGACTAAAGGCACATCTTATTTTATGCAGCTATTTTTGTTATGTACCTATGGTACCAGAAATATCTTTGATTTTAGCAGTATTTCCTATATGTTTACATGAAAGTGTGTTTTAAACACTTTACAAGCATTGAAAGTAATACTTTTTTCCATGTAGGAGGTAGGGTGAAGTTACAGCTCAGTGGGAGGACTAAACGCTCCTTCCAAAAACAGGGTCACCTACCAAAACAAACTCATGTGTAGTACTACTGGCCAGAGGTCAAGGTGACAGAGAGCCAGCTCTGAATAAACAGGCTGGTAGAGACAGAACGTTGAGGTAACTCTTAGAGTGTATTCATAGTAACTGTTTATCCTAGCCATCACAAATGATTACAAACTTCAATTTGACTTAATTCAAAACAGAATGTAGTACGAGTTAAACTATATCAAATGGTTATAGCTTTCCTCCTTAACAAGGCTGAGACCCGGTCCTGTGGAGTGGAAAAGTTGTTGAATTATAGCAGCATTAGTTCTGGACTTTGGGTTCCCCCTAGTGTAAAGAAAAGTGTTTCAATTTTGTTTTGACCTTGCTCTATGTCATTTTAGTTTGATTGAAATGTCAAAGCAGGTTAAAGGTAGTTTAGATAAATGATATGCATATTTGTCTTCTGGCTTATCCATGATTTACTGTATCTAAGTCCTACGTGTGTGCGAGGTGTCTGACTGTTGGTCACAGGATTTAGGATTTATGTGGGGCACCCTGAACAGGCTAGAAATAGGTTACACTAATCCCAGGACACATCAACACAATGCCCGACACAAACATAAATATCTGAAACTACATTCAATCACGACAGAGGACCTTCAGCAGCATGTCCAACACAAATAAAACATGTCATGCAAAAACATGCTCATTTTAAAAGTCACTGGTGTTGTCAAGCATTGTTTTAAAAACCACTGCACTCAGTACAATTCAATGATTCACAAATGAGTTTGCATTTGTTGATTCATTCAACAAAAACCGTTGCAACATTTCTTAAAATATGTGTAGTTCAGACTGGGCTTATTTTTGGACCGAATGTGGTAAAGATAAAGAAGGAAATGAGAAGGTAAGGAAAGTCAAGGGACTGATTGCAGTGACGCACCAAATGATACTTTTAATAAATAATACCTAAGAATGTCTTTATTCTGAATTTTAAACATTGCTTATGTAGAAAATAGATTGATAGGAAATTTAATTTCAAGATTCTTGCTTTTGAGTTTTGGCTCTTTATGGTTGAATGCAGTTATTGTAAGTCCCTTTGGATAATATAATGTAATGTAATGTTAAATAGATTACAGGTACAAAAGAGGCCATTTTTAATCTATCCAATGTATCAGCAGTCTGTAATCAATTCTTTGAATCTGGAATTTCTCCCCTTGGATATTCATCAAAGGGGCTACACTCTTGAATGTTGCAACTTTTTTGATAAAGACACACACGTTTGTTTTAGTAGTTATAAAAACAGCTTTAGCTTAGGTTAACAGTACACCACCTGCCTTCGTGTGTCTTTCAGAGCAGGGGATGGGGAAAGCTGTGTTGGTAGCTACAGGGAGGCGTGGCATTCGACTGGGTGGATGGTGGTGGGCGGAGGACAGAGAGCAGGCAGAGGGTCTCGCTGTACGTGGAAGAGTGAGGGGGGCAGGAGAGACGAGCGGGGGCCTCCCACATGACTGCACAGCAGGGTGTTGGTGCTGGGGGTCACAGTCAGTTTGTAATGGAGTGCTGGGATTAGTTTGGCAGCCGGGGTGAAAGCTGCGCGGCAGAGTTAGAGTTTTAGGATTAGAATTTGACTCTGGCTGGATGTTTTGGATGGTGTGGGGACAAATATTTGACAGGCTGCGGGGAAGAGAGTTTAAGTTAGGACTCGATTGGGAGAGGAGTGGGGAGGAGAGCCAGGGATGGGAGATGTTTGACTTTGGCTGGGATGAACAGAGCAGGTGACCGTTAGTGGGGGGATTTGTCTTGTGTGGACAGCTGCCATTGGACCAGCTCTCTGAACTGTTGTGAGGTGGAAAGTAGAAGTTAGGATGAGACCGTAGGGATAAGCCGGGTTTGGATTCAGGGTTAAACTTATTGTTGTGCTGAGAGAAAGAGTGATTGTAAAAAGTGGAGTTTTGAAGTGATTGAGGCTGAGGGTTGGGAGCAGAGGAAAAGTGATGGGGAAATTGCAGAGATGATAAGTAGAGCGGAGGAGCGGGTAGGTGAGAAGAGGTGAAGGGAGACGAAGGATGAGGGTTTCCAAGGCAGAGGGAAAGCTGTGAGGCAGAGCGTTGGTTTTGATGGCAATGGTGGAGAGGTGAAGGAGCAGAAAGACAGTCCAGACTGAAGGTGGGCTGCAGGGAGGGGCGACGGCTGGGCTGCAAACAGATAGACAAGGGTAGAGGACGAACACAAGGAAATAAAAAAGGTATCATAGAAGATAGAGATATGTAGTAGACAGGTGAGACAGACAGGGAAGAGCTGAAGCCAAGACTGTAACCAAAGCCATACAGCAAGTGTGCCTCTGTAGGGCATAACATGTTTTACAAACACAAGTAAAAACCTTTCCCTCCAAGCAGAGCATTTACATTAATGTTGTTCTCAATGAAACAAAATGCAGCATTTACTAAAACCTGCAACAAAAAACAGCATGATTAAACTAGCAAATCTCTCAATCCTAAAACTGCTCTGCAACACATATGGCTTTAGTTATGACCAAGAGTAGCAGTTAGCAGATGCTAACAGCAGGGGCATGAAGGGGGGCAGCATGAGAGGGAGAAGCAGCCAGCAGCTGGGGAAACAAGCTGTGAGTTGGGATGGCGCCAGTGGGGGTGGTCATTATGAACAAATTAAGAAGTACATGTATTTTTTTCAGGAAACTGACCATCATTACACATTTGAAGGTAATGGTTTAATTTTATAAAAAAATAAAAGTAAGATAACCGATCCAGTGCTTATATATGTATATAACACAAATCAAATATGTCTCCCTTGTTCTAATATACTAGAATGTTTTATGAACAATAACCTTCCCACTGCAAGATCACCATAATACGTGATCACAAGAAGAAATGCCTGGAAATGCATGTCAAAACATAAGCTTTTCAGATAAAACATATTCAATTTATCAAAAACATGTCAATGCTGCAAAAGGCCAGAGTCAATGGACCCACATTTGCTTATTTGTGTGAAAGCGCATTTCCCCTATAATATGGAACTTTAACTACATGCATCAAACATTCCTTGAAAAGTTGTGATTCAAAAGCATGAACCCATTAACATGTATAGTTTTCAATTTGATCATAGTAAGAAAACCATACTTTACAACTGACTTCAGAAATAATTTAACATTACAGGGGTTCTGCAGAAACCTTGCATGTTCAAACTAGAGGACTTATTAAATCAAAGAGTTACCAGTTGAATAATTTCAATGTCTCGATATGAAATGGTGAACAGTCACAATCATGTGTGATGCAGCAAAAACAGACAACAGAAAATATGTCACCAACTCAACATGGAAGCATATCAGAGAGGCTAACGGAAGAGAGCATGGGTCACAATGATCAGGGCGTCTCATTGCCAACAGTACAAACACAACAGACACTTTATTACTACACCTGTTGCACTCATACCAACATAAACACACACACAGACAGAGACACAAACATGTGGTGTGGTGGTGCCTTACTTTTGGTGGTGCTTCATCAGACCCTCCGGAGTCCCAAGATACAGTGACCTGCCTCCTCATCTCCATCCTGCTCCTCTCCTTCTGCTGGAGCTTCTCCTCCTCTAGTATAGTGCTGGAAAAGAGACCAAATACACAAGATGATCAAACACAAAACAGTACTGGTACCTTGTTGAATTGATTTTGATCTAGCACTGGAAAATAAAAAAAAGAATAACTGGGAGAAATAAGTAGATAGTGTTGTCTCTGTGACCACCTACAGCATAAATTAACATTTAGCATTTATCATTAACACATATTGTAGTTATCTTAAAACAATATTATGGTACAGCATATTCTGCTATTGTGTTAGAATAGATTGTATATTTATTGTCCACCAGGTTGGAAATGTTATATTGGCTCACCATAAAAACCAGGCCATCAGTTAGTAAAAAACACATAGCAAAAGACCACACACAACAAACATTAAACAAGTCAATTAAATCATCTTAGTCGCTTTAAAAGGTTAAGAATAGGCCATGTATAATGTGTACAAGTGTATAAGGACTTAAATGAACCAGCCAGATGATGAAAATACCTACCGCTTACAAAAAGTACTAAATGAAACAAGCACCTACCTGACCCACCAAAGAAAATACGAGGTACTGAGTTTTGCATTTATTACTTTATATCCTAGTTCACACTACTATGTAAACACATCACAGGGTTTTTGCAAAAAAAGGTGTTTTTAAATGTGAACTGTCAGCTTGGGTGGTTTTCTGTCCCCTAGAAATAAGAAAACTCACAGACTCTGACTCCATGAACACACACAGCATTAATGATGTCAGCTTATTCACTGTGTGCTGCTGTGACACACACACACACTAACTCAGGCATAAGGGACATTCATCCCACTCTTTGTACAGAGCATCAAAACAGACACTACTAACATCATAAGAGGAACAGATTCCTTTTTTGTTATGTCTTGCTGCTAAGGCATCTACGCCAAAAAAATATATTTTACAGCAACTCAAGTAATACATTTATGTGCATAAGATTCTATTGAAACACATTCAAGTTTAAGCAATGTCCCACGGCCCAAACCCAACATTTTTAAGGTCTTATTTCGCCAAAGATACCACACTGAATTTACCCGCTAAAATTATCCTTACTGACCTGTTCCCTGGGAAAACTGCTGCTGAATCAAACCCAGACACCCAGAGGAACGAGCTGCTGCTGGTTCCTCACACAAGACTGACTGGATGAACAATTCAACACACACTGTCACACACTCTTTCTACTCTCCTTTATTCAACAAGAGCTATTTCTGGTAACAGCATTACCCTTCTGTTCTGTTGTCTCCCGCTGTGTGTGTGTGTGTGTGTGTGTGTGTGTGTGTGTGTGTGTGTGTGTGTGTGTGTGTGTGTGTGTGTGTGTGTGTGTGTGTGTGTTCATGCACCTGTCAAAGTCAGTCTCCTGTCAGCTCCTCTTCCATCACAACACACATATGTACAACAATCTCAGTTTTCCACTAAATTATTAAGCAGTTAAAAGTAAAACATATGAACACAGGCTTAAACAACTACAATAATCAGATAGAAAAAGTCATACAAATCTGAATATTAGTTAGTAATTATTATTATTATTATTATTTTGGTTTACATTTCCCATTGTTTCTCTTGATCAGCCTTCAGGCTTTAGTGCTGAACTGTACTGATCCTATGAGTTGAAGGAATAAAGACAACACAAAAAAAACACACGGTTTGCAACAAAATAAAAAGATATACAGGAGAGTAGAGTATTTAAAGGTCACCTATTATGAAAAATCCACTTTTTTATGTCTTTTATACATAAACATGTGTCCCCTCTGTGTAAAGAGATTCTGAAAGTTTCAGGAAAAAAGATTTGCTCACTTTTTGTCCTGATCCATTTATATAAAAACCTGCCTGAAAATGAGCTGATCAGAATTTGGCCACTTTATGATGTCATAACGATTTTTTGGCTTGTGTAACCATTAGCCAATCACCAACCAAGGTAACCCCCCCACCTTATCACCTGCATCTCCTCCTAGAGCACTATTGTGTTCTTTTTAACCAAATCTCTCTCAGAGGGGCGTGGGGAGTGGCTCCTTATTTTCATCTAAAGTAACAGACAGAGAATCAGCACTTTTGAAACAGTGCTGAAACAGAGGGGATTATGGGATGCTACAATGCATGATCTGTTTGGTATTTCGAGCCAAACACTTCAGAGACATGTTTTGTATATATTCGAGACCTATAATATATTGATGAAAAAGAGTATAATAGGGGACCTTTAAAGCATAGCTGCATTGTAACACTTTTTGTATCTCTTTGTTCTCCTTTTCATCCAGACAACCAGTCATGTATAAATCCGCCAGCCTTGCATCACAGTCCTAACGGTAAATTGCATCAAGCATTAATCTGCGTGACGACAATAACTTCACCTGGCAACATCAACGCATTCTCCCCCACCTCCACCACACTCTGACACCTGGAAAAACAAGGCCTGCTTAGATTATTTACTCAGGCTGGGCTGACAGGACAATCCTGGACTTTTCAGCACCGCCCTGCTTTACTCTCACGTACTTCTCACCTGAGAGCTGCCCTGTACGACCTCATCTAAACTGAGCAGCATGATCTAGATGTCTGAGTCCAGGTACACTGAGATGTAAACCAGACATTCGAGGATATCTGCATAAAAAGCACACTGAAAACTAATCCCAAATTCCCCCTTTGATTTGTAAAAGGTTATTACCGGGAAATGTCTTTGAATATCCTTGTTTGAGAATAAAGGATTCCCTTAAAGTGTTACTACCCAACAACTGCAGCAAGAAAATAAACAACTGTAACTTGTGAATTTGTCTAATCAGGATTTATTTTAAGCTTCAGCTGAACTTCGGAATTTATTTTGCAACAGAATAAGGAGGATGGATCTTGTTCTCCATCACTTACATTGAAAACACCGGACAAAGGAATCTCAGGACACAAATATTACAACGTCCAAAAGCTGTGTCATTGGGTTTTAAGACAGACTTGATGAAATTGTAGTCGTTTTTTTTTTTATGAGAACATGAAAAGAAGCACAACCGACTTATTATGTTTAAGAGAAACTGCTCCAAAACAGCTACGGATCTAACCCTTTGACGCAGCAGCATCTAGTGAATGCAGCACACATTAAGCTGTGTACAGTTAAATAGAAAGAAATTACAATTTATCAGATAACAGACCCCCACCACAACTTTAAGAAATCCTGATAAAACAAAAAAGGCAGAATATAAAAGAGACAATACTTTACCTTTAAAACAAGCAGATCCAAAAGCTCTGGAGAATATCCAGACAAGCTCTTTTAGTGAAATAACATCAGCACCAAAGGGATGATAGGCCAGCTGCACTCAGCACTGAGATGCTGCAGAAAGTTAACACGAGTAGCCACAAAAGATCCCAGCAACGCTAAAAGGGTAAAATGTACTATTCCTGGCAGGGTGACACAGACAGTTGTAGCTGAACACAAAGACTGCAGGCTACGCTAGTTCTGCTTATCCTTCTTTCATTCTCTCAGTCTTTATTCTCTCTCTCTCTCTCTCTCTCTCTCTCTCTCTGTTCTTTGGAAAGCTGTAGCTGCTGGTAGCTGCCCACTGTTTACACACGTACACATACACACACACACACACTCACGTTGGTCCACCGTGTAGGAAAGCTGAGAGCTGCATATTTGGCAGGAGAGACCTATAATTGATATTATGATATAAAGGCCAGCCAGACCCAAAGTAAACCAAACTGTATATCCTTATATGGCAGGACTTTTCCCTATTAATAGCCAGCGACCACATTTAACGTGGTCAATATTGACTTGGTTTCCAAGACACTGAATGAGGCACATCGGGGGTTCCTCACTATTTCTTCATGCCAACATATCACAGTCAATTAAAATAATTGTTCTACATTTTGTCGGATTAGCACTCAAATGCAGTTTGATGTACTTTTCCACACTGGGTTGTAAGCCCATTACAACACGTAACCACACTCAAACTGTACATTTGTCGGACTGATGAGTAGACCGCCTTTATTATACTATTATTTGTTTGAAACCAAAATAAAAAAAGGGTAAGATTAAGAGGACACAATGAAAAGGTGGAAGAGGATAGGAGAAGATAAGAGCACAGAAAGTGCAGTTTGAAAGAGAGAATAGGAAGAGTAAAATTGGGGTAAAAGAGGAAAGCTGACATCGAGAACATTGGCAGTGTAATTGTGATGGAATTTAAGGTGTTGGTCACGCTGGTTTTTAGCAAACTCGTAAAAACCACAGGAGTGAAATGTGCACTCTTATTTTCCTGTTTCTGTGTTTTAGAGACAGAGAGAGAGAGAGAGAGAGAGAGAGAGAGAGAGAGAGAGAGAGAGAGAGAGAGAGAGAGAACAAGAGGAAGAATGTGCATGTTGAATTGATTTTAAGGCATTTAGCTGTGCTGTTGTTTTATCTAAATATGTATATACAAGTGCAAGCCTCAAAATTAGCATCATGGTGTAAAATGTAAACAAATAAAATCAGCGCCTTGTGTTGTGTACCTCGTTCAACCAGTTTAGTTACAGTTTACATCCATGTTTGTCCAGACTCACTAACTCACATTCAGTAAGTGCTGTAAAAGGTATTTTAAATAGATTATATATGGAAGGATTTCATAATAATACATTAACAATACATGAATGAACCTTTAGACGACACATTCATGTATTAATGAATAAACGGGGGAATATCTTGGCACATCAATCTGCAAACCAACAGTTCATATTTTGAAAAATCATAAAAGGCAGACTGGTTTTGGTGTAAATAAAGTGGCAGCTAACATCTGGAATGCTGCTGTCGTGTTTAAGAACAGGATCTGTTACAGGATGTGTATTTTGTAAATTGTGTAATTGTTTTTATTTGTAATCTTTTTTTATGTTTCTTGGTTAATATTGGCCGTCTTTGGCTCTTTTCTTGCTGTAACAAATGCACATTTCCCCTCTGTGGAACGAATAAATGTATTCTGATTCTGAAGAAATATAAAAGAGCAAGCAAACTGTGCACAAAATGTAATCCAAGTAGTGTCCTATTGTCTCAGCTGACGTTCATATCCTGTTGTTAATTTAATGAATGTATGATCTGTGTTGCAAGAATACATCATCAGCTGATTCCACTGTAGAGCTACAGGATCACTTACAAAAAACTGCAGGTCTGTTCCTGTCTGTATGATTATGAATTGTTGAGTCATGGTGGCTGGGAAAAGCTCTACTCCTACTCTAAGCCTACATAAATCTAATCTAAATCTAAAAATAAATAGTGCTAACTCTTCTTACAATTCTGCCTTCGGAAAAACTTTACTTTATTCTACAAATCTATTGATTATAACTGCATAGTTTTACGGGTCGTCACAAGGAGGGTGTTAGAATTCAAATCTGTAGCACATAGCAGAGCCAAAATTCTGATGAAGCATTACAACACTGGAGCGAAATTGAAATTGACTAATATTCAACATGTTGGTGGGCCGGATTTGTGAAGGTGTGTTGGGGGGAAATTATGATCTGAGAGCTGTGGGTGTTATTTTGGCTGCCAGCATGCTGTGATTAGCAATAATTGTAATCACATACTGTAACCCCACACTGGCAGATATAAATCATCAAACATGTCAGATTTATGGAGTTTCTCTCCTTTGCCACTGGCACAAGATGACGACTGACACAATGTTACCTTATTCCTCAAAGTTGCCCTTCCTATCGACCCTCAATACATTAATAAAACAGTTTACAAATTGTGAACGGTCTTGCCAAGTTATTTGCGACATAATATGACTCATGAATACGTTGGACTCTTCCTACTGAAAGGGGAACATCACGGTGATGACTGACTCAGGGACTACCGCTGCAAATTGTTTAAAATGTGTACAGTGTTGTCTAGCTCCGCCTTATCTGATCAAACCGTGGGCGGCATATTGTCTCCTGATGGATAAGATCTCTCTGTTTCCTAATCTGTCTCCGGGAAAAGATGGTAACAAGGCAGTGATGTATCATTTAACAAGGAGGCGAGGCGTGACTGAGATATCTCATTTAATCTATCTCTGTCATTATCATATCTTTGTTGCCATACCAACCATACAGTCATCAGCCCAAACAGGATGTTAAGTATTTGGACAGTTTAGTTTTGACTCCATTTGAAAAGAAACATTAATGACTTTGAGGTTAAAGAGCTCACATAAAGGTTAATGTGAGGGTGTTAAAACATGTAGAAACGGCTGTCCTCTGTATACAAGGGTACAAATTAACTTAAATACTAGACTATATATTATTCAACCAGTGTGGATTTAAACAACGCCAAACACACGTATAGGTGAAGATAATGAACTTCACAAACTTCAACTTTTAAAAAAATCTGCAAGTTAGGATATTCTTAATATTTGTTGAAAATGATAAGATGCATTTTTATCTGGAGAATTTAGTGGAGTGACAAGATTTATGCCGTCATTTCCGTAAATTAAGATAATTAAATTGAATCTAGTATATAAAACTGGATTAAATCAGAGCAGACAAAAAGCCAGGACAATAAAATGATCCAGTCTGCCTGTTCAATGAACAAATTAGAAGACATGTAAATGAGACCGCAGATGGATAAAATCTCCGTCCCTCTGCCTGTATCTGAACGGTGAAAAAGACAAAAGCCAGAGTATGTGGCCTAATTGTAAATGTAAAATACTTCCACTGATTTGGTTTGATTATATAACTAATACAGACAGTGACCCCTGCTGGCAGGAAGGTGTAAGGAGCAAAAGTAATTAACTGTGGCACAGTCCTTTATCTTAACTACAACTGAGAAAATAGTATAGATTAACATGCAGAAGGATCAAATGTAACAACTTAACTTTTAAAAGACAGGCAGGCTGGTAGTATCATTTTGAAAACAAACTAATACTGTCGTTATTGGGGTAGATATAGGGGGAGGCTATCTTAGAAAAAACGTGCATTTTAAAATTTCGTTTTACTATGTCCAGGTTCTTTAACTCAATGCATTACACCTTAACATTTCTGCAAGGGACACAAAAATGCCTATTTTGCTTCTTCATTTGAGGTAAAGTAAATATTCAGATACGATAAATTATCTTTCTGGCAAAGAAGAAAAGAGAGAAAAGAGAAAGAGCATCAGTGGTTTGTGTCCTTGAGCAAGACACTGAACCCCACATTTCTCCAACTTAAAGACATAAAAAAAAGTAAACCACAATATGTTTGCACTTACAGATACACAGAAAGACACTCCCACACTCCATTAAGTACCTCAGTTGTGTTTTGAGTTCAGTGAAGCGTGGCCTCTTGCTGGGATCATACGACCAACACTTTGTCATCAAGCTGTACAGAGTAGGAGGGCACTGAGGGGGCATCGCCAGGCGCTCGCCGTTCTCTATCCTGCCGATGACGTCGTTGTTCTTCACACCTTGGAAAGGCTTGATGCCGAACATGAGGATCTCCCACATACAGACGCCTATGGAAAGACAGAAAAACAGAAAAAGTCAGTCACTATGAGACTGAGACGGCAAGAAATTGGCTCTTAAATGCTGCAAAATGCTGAGAGTAAAGAGTGCAAAAGATTCAATCTAAACATTTTTATTAAAACTTTACATTTGAACCCACATAAATGCAAAGAAGAAAGCATGTCAACACATTTAACTCACCAAACATCCAGACGTCACTGGCTGTGGTAAATCGCCTGAAGTTGATGGATTCAGGAGCCATCCATTTAATAGGTAGTTTACCTTTAGAAGCTGAAAAACAGAAATCAGAAGGACGGTGTTACACTTTAATGATCAGCTAAAATCATGTCAGTCCAATGAATAATAATGCTGATTTGCTCCATAGGTTATGAGGATCAAAGATGGTTAAAAGGACACGGTTAAGTGAGGAATTATCAGGAAATGGTGTCTTTTTAAAAGGTGTTGTATTTACCTTTATAATAAGAGCTATCTTCCATGTATCGAGACAAACCAAAGTCCCCCAGTTTTACACAGTCGGCTGTGGACACCAATACGTTCCGTGCTGCGATGTCCCTGAGGAGCATAGAACACAAATGGGAGGAAATCCAAAACACTTCGACATTTATTTACATGACCAGACATTTCTCACCTGTGGCTTCTTGAAAAACATCATGATAATATCATTATTTTAGATTTTTGGGAAACCACATGCTTGGAGTTGGTGACAATATTTGTTTCCCCATTTCCCAATTTGTCTCCATTTTATTTAAAAATAATTATTAAATGAGACATACGCACGTGATCTTCCAATAAGGTTGCAATGCTGGACTATGGTTCGAAGGGAATATCTATTTTCCATAAACTAATATTGTTTCTTTATAGGTTGAATCAAGCCCAATTTAAAAAGCAACTATATCATTGTAAATGTATATTATATGAGACTTTTATACATACCTGTGTACAAAGCGCTTGCTCTCCAGATATGCCAGTGCCGTGCTGAGCTGGGATGAGTATAAGATGAGAGAGGCCAAGTCCAGACTGTACTTCCTCACCTGGAGGAAGGACCGCAACTGTGGAGGAGGAAGAAAACAAACACAAACAAAGGGATGAGAGAAGGAGAGGGAGAGAGGAACAATTAGATGGTGACAGAGTTACAGAAATCAGGAAAAGTAGGGGTAGACAGGGATATGAGAAAATTGAGAAATTGAGATAGAGGGGCAGAACGAGAGGAATAATAACAACAGTTATCAAACAGTTTTATAAATCAAACTGTGCCATTACCAGAATAAAAAGGAACTATGCAAGATAAATGAACGGGGACATTATCGTTTATGTCAACAACAGATTGTGTGACGTGGTCCATGTGGGTGTATTTGACTTAGGCAGTAGATGACCAGTTGGCAGCTTTTCTGCTGCAGATACATGTGTTGTGATGCATCATAAGCTCAGATGTTCCTTATAATGTGCATATAAGGAAAACCAATATCACAAACTAATGAAAACAGAAATATAAACAAAACAAATGTGTTTGTACTTGCTTTGAAGCTAGACTACAAATTTGTTTGTACTTATTAACATACTTTCACAGAGGAATCTTCTTACTTTCCTGCTCGATTGTTGTCCCTACATCCCAATGTTGTTGTTTAATGCTAGAAGACACTTATCTAAACAACTGAACGAAGAATTTTAGACATACATTTATTTCAAAAACAGACTAAGGGTTTTGTGCTGCAATTTATTGTATAATCTGAATTCTGCCATAAAGTTTAACCTGATAAATTCTCTCTTGCTGTTTGACAAATACTGAAAAAATGTGTCAAAACAAGAAACACTTTCGAGGTATATTTTGTACAAAACGATTACTCCAATAATATTTTAAACACATGCACATCCATGTAATCCAGCGGATAATGAACACCCTTATAGGAGTTGATATCAGTGTCGTACCTCTCCGAGTGTGCAGAGCTCCATGATGATCCACACTGGATTCTCTGTGATGACTCCCACCAGCTTCACGATGTGCGGGTGGTCAAACTGACGCATGGTCACTGCATGGAGAGAAGTTCAGATCATTAGCAGCCTGCATGATTTTCTGTAGTATTCTGAAAATTCTTGAGTGAATTGTTAGCAGGTAACATTTGAGAAACACACACGAGGCCCTTACATGCTTCTTGGAGAAACTTTTCCCTGACGCTGTCCGACGTTGAGTTCTTACACGTCTTCACGGCCACAGAGAGGGCCGGGTTCTCCTGCAAAAAACAGAAGTGAAGAAAATGATCAGCATTACAACAGAAGCAGCTGTATTCAGCAAATTCACTGCCTATTCAAATACACTGAGCCTATTATTTGTTTGTTTATCATATAATAACATGTAATGATGAGATTTGTAGGTTAATCCTCATGGTTTATGAGTGGCAAGTCCATCCAATCACTTCCTTTTTCTACAACTATACAGTGCAGTTATTGTAACGTGAGTTCAAACTCAGTTTATTCTTTGTAGTCTAGCTTCAAAGCGACTTTGCAAGAGGGTGAGAGAGAGAACAAAGATAAAAGAGGTTAGTAAAAGACTGCATTAATTAAACACACAAACGTATAATAAGGTCAGAAGCAGATTTGTATTTCTTTCGTAAGATGTTTTTTAAAATCTACTACTATTGTACATTTGCAATGAGTTTGAATGTATAATGTATGCAGAATAATGCATGTACATGTAAAGGGAATTCTATAATAGGCTGTTTTAATTATATTATTCAGATATAAAGCTACTATTCATCAAGGGCTACAGATATTAAAGATATTGCATAGTGTGTGTGTGTGTGTGTTTCTGTGAGAAAGAGACATACCGGGCTGTTGTAGACTCCTTGATGGACGTCTCCAAACTGACCCTCTCCTATGCAGCGTCCCAACTCAATACGATCTCGCTGAATCTCATAGTCCCTTGCTATATACACAATAAACATAGACATGAACACAAAGATACAGACACACAAACAGATAGGACCTTTAGATGCAAAAAAAACACAGCAGCTTAATCAGCCCTTGCATTTACTAAGCTTGCTAGAGTGATAAACAATGTGCAGAACAAACTTTTTTAATCTGAGCGACATTATCTGGTTTCATCGTTGTTATTCAAATGTAATTATTTCCAGATGCATAAAGTTAATTAACCTTTCTCCTCTGACAAGCTTAGTTTTAAAGCAATTAGCATAGCTCAATGTCATCAGCATGCAACAACAGCATCAGCAAACCACATCCAACATGCCATTTAACACCGAGGAACTACAGCCAGTAACACTCAGGGTATGTATGAACACAAATGTCCACATTAAATGAAATGTAATATGGATAAAGTCAGGCAAATTGTACAACAGACAGGTTGGGCAGGGGTTCAAATCTCACAGAATAATCCAGGACAAGTTGTACATTTGCTTGGTCCAAAAGGAATATGTAGTGAGGCTAGTAAAGGTTAAAAGTCGAAAAGCACCATTTTTGTATTCAGGTTTGAGGAAATATGAATGAATGGGTCTGTGAAGGGTTGGCTGCTGAGAGGCTGGTGGTTTGCAGACACTGTTGACCTGACTTTGTCCATGTAATCAGCATATGAAAATAGCATATATGAGCATAAGGGATTTGACAAATCTCTGACTTCTCTTTTACTGTTTCGAAATGCCCAGCAAATGTGCGCCTTGAGACAACTACAGTACGCTGCGCAATAAAACGTCTGTAGTGGGAAGGAGACTAAATGGAGTTGCAACATACAGTAAGAGAAATGTACAGCCAGCCATAATTAATGCCTGTGGGCCCGGTCTCCAAATGTCGCCCATGTAACCTGATCTTAAAATAAGTCGATCTCTATGGTTAAACAATAGTGTGAGACTATCCTGTTTGTTTGTGGTTTGGCTTTTAAATGTTTTGGCATGAATATATATGTTTCTTTTTTAAACCTTTCCTTCTAATTGCACTTCCTCCTCCTGACCAAAGTTGTAAATAGGAACATGCTCTCAGTCAACTTGCCTGCTTCAACGATATATAAAATGCTTTTAGTAGCTTAAATGAGCAGTCAGTGTTTCAACAGCTTGCCTCAAGTCAAGCGTGTATTAACTTTGCAATAATGTAAACTGAATAAAGTTGCAATATTTTCTTTGAAAACAAGATCAATGTCCAACCACTGGGGTTCAGTTCTAAAGCTACCATCAACACCAGAGGGTGGGTGGGGGTCTTATCAACAGGGCAAGGAAATAAATCGAGTATTACGTTTAGGTTTACAGCAAGCAAACATAAAAGAAGGATCACAACAACCACCAAATCAAAGTGCCATCACAAAACAACCAGACTTAAGGTGCGTTCCAATCATTACCTTGATCTAGTCCATAGTATTCTGGGAAACATGGGTTAGTGATAGGAGACAGAAATAACTAGCTGTGAGTACAGAGATCCAGAAACTGTGACTGCAGTTGATAATTGCTATGATTTTACTTTTGATAGTTTAGTTATGGGTACTGTCAGTAACTATAGCCAGCACAACATTTTAATATCTAAAATAACTTGGCTTAGACTTTTGACGTATTTTGTCTGAAAGGGGTTATTTTTGTTATGTGAATAAAAGAAAAATAGCTAGCAACAAACACGCACACCCTCAGTCACCCCTAGCTGTGTTTTATCATACAAACCCAACTTTAACCCCAAAAGGACCTCCTTTAAATTTGATGGCAACCTGTGGTTTACCAATACGGATACTGCCACCCTGAGTCGAGACATGAACAGCTTAACGTTACCTTGGCTGACTTATGTGTGTTTGAGTGTATTTAATAAATTAGATAACTTTTAACTAAATCAGCCATTTGTTTATCTAAATGAATCCATTCAACATGTTTATCAAACTAGTAAATATCATGGACACAGTGCTGTGTAGAGAACACATTTAGCTGTTTTCTGTTTCGACTTGCTTGTTCTGTGTTTGTGAGTTTACATCTGCCCACAGGGCTTTGGTGAAAGCTATAATTTATGAATGGACAAAAAGCAAAGCCATGTTGATATTTTGCTTGCATGTATCAACTTAAGCTCGTGATAGCCAGGCAACATTTTAAGGCAGTTAACATCCCAGCTCCTTTTCGGTCATACATTAATGTGTTAAATCTCCTCTGCCTGCGAATGTTGCCTTTTTAGCATCACCTCTCAGCGTTTCGGTGAGCTTAATATGAAAAATCCTAAACCTGGTGGGCAGGCTCCACATGGCAGCAACAGCAGCACAGCAGGCCCTCTTAATGTGTACTCTCATACATAATCCCATTTTCCGCAAAAATGCAGAGACCCCACTTCAAAAGACCCAAGCTATCCCTTTAACGCCAAATACAACTCTACGTTGTAGCTGTCGAGATGAACACTTATCTTAAAAAGGTGAATAGCAGGAGACGGAGCCTGTGAGAAAATGTTTACTGTACCGTAAACATAGCAGCGGGATAATATCTCAAAGCAGTTTGAGGAAGCCGAGACATCTCACTGACACAAATACAGTTTGCAGACCTATTAATATGAAGCAAAATGTGATTCAAGTGGTTTCCTCTTTTGTATAAGATAGCTACATGTGACCACGGAAAATGTTCATTCATTCAAGCGTCTGTCATTATCTTGCCTGCCATCCCTTTATACACCAATCTAAAGAGCATAATTTATAGCTAAAGTGTGAATAGATTTATAATTAGGTCCAACTTATCATTAGATCCACCAGTAATGTGGAGTATGATGAAACATTTTGAACAGCTCATTTAAAGTATTTCAGGATACTCTTTATACTCTGAATAATGTATATCCGGTTGCACTACAGTTGTAACGCTAATCACTTGATTGAATAAAAGATTAGTTATCGTGTTTCCTTGTCAGTGGAAGATGTTTTGATTGAATATTAACAACCACGAGGAAATGCCTGATAAAACATGCATACATAATCTCTTTTCACAAACACAGACACACAAATTCATGTCCTGAGATATCGCTCACTTTCACTCTCTACCCATTCTCGCATGTCTCAAGAGGTCCAACAGGTGCACAATGATGACCAGGGGTGTTTTTTCTCAACACCAGCTGCCTACAATGTTGTGTGTGTGTGTGTGTGTGTGTGTGTGTGTGTGTGTGTGTGTGTGTGTGTGTGTGTGTGTGTGTGTGTGTGTGTGTGTGTGTGTGTGTGTGTGTGTGTGTGTACTTACTTGAAGGCATGGTATAGGTGTCCTCTTCATCTATGATTTCAGCATAGTCGTCCGTTTCTACAGAACAAAGGGGTGAGGGAATAAAAGAACAGAGGAACATTTAGTCTAAGTTGGTTAAACTAAATAAAAATAATAACAGAGATAGAGTTGCCAACAAGCTTACAAATGACACTACACTTTGATTTAACATGCTGAGCCATCTGGACAGATTCTTAATAACTACTTGAAAGCTATCAGACAAAACATAAACCAACTCAGGAAGCTCTGTGAACACATACAAAAAATGAGTGAAAAAGGCAAAAGTAACCATCATCACACAGATGTACCTTTCCAAAAGATCCTCAATATGCCCAAATCCAAACACATTAACAGCAATTTCAAAATGCATGTACTATAAAACAGCCAGAGTGAGAATGTAGGACAGAAGAGTACAACAGAGAGAGAGGGACAGAAAAGAGGAAAGGGGAGGGATGGAAAAGTCATTCTTTCCACAGAAACAAGTTACAGAATAACAGGTTGAGTCATGGATAAGGCTGAAACAGTTACAGGCTACAGAGATATAGTACGCACATACAGTAGGCTCAAAATACTATTGAGTCACTAAATCGGGTTAATAGAAAGAGTGTTTACCATCGCCACTAGTCTGACCTGCAGAAGCAGCATGAAATACACACAGGGGGAAAGAAAGTATTAGTTTTATTGTTAAAATGTATGAGAAAAAGGTCAGTTAGTTAGTTAGCAGTGATATGATTTATTAACTCAGTGCTATAGCTAGTGCTATGGTCTTTTTCATTTAACTGTGTGTAACGTTGAGTTAGTCAGAGGTCAGTAGGCAGTCAGAGGAAGAGACAGTGACTAAAGCTCTCCATGGGGACATCTGGCGAGACAAGGACTCTTCACTGCACACACAGATGAGGCTTTATAGAGGGAGCAGCATGCATATCTATGTGGCCTTTATCTGACTGCTTGTCACTGTCATTCCTGACATTTAGAGCAGAAGACAGACAGGAAAATCGACAGGGGAAAAACAGACCAACAGGAAAGGAGAAAGCGGGACAAGCATTTATACCTGAGACACAAACAGCTCGGGTCCGTACTCCTTCCATCCGCTTTTCCATCCGCCTCTCATGATTTGAAACTCTGAACAAGAGATGAGAAAATCAGTTTTTGGACTTATGTTAACCAAAACATAAAGTATACAGTTGCAGCTATAGTAGATACAAGCAGAGGAATGAGAGCTCTTTCACATCCTGTCATGTGTGTAACTTGACAATGTAGAAGATCAGACAATTAAGGACAAAAAGTGTCTATTTCTTATAAAGGAAATTCCCTTCACTATACTGAAGGTGAACTAAATGTCCTAACATTTTAATTTTTTTAAATGCTGGTCTGGACTCGGGCCGTGGAATAAAAAGAAAATACTAATGTCTCCACAGATTCCCATTCATATTCTGGATGTTTTCTAATGCACCACCTGAACATTGACTTCATGTTTTGTGTTTCTCAGGAAACTGACGCCTTATTGATTATTGATAAAGCAACTGATGTAACAAAATGAGTCTGGTGACTTACTTGGGGATGGATGGCAGGGCTCTGTCCCCCTCTGCAGAAACAAAATAAAAACATTCATTAGATCCAGGACATCACCGCAGCCATTTCTTTGTAGCCATAGCTATTTATAGAAGCCCTAGCTTAACATCTGCTGGTTATTCAAAGTGACATGTGTAAAGCCTCATCAGCCGCAATATGACTTGTATACTGTTTGAAAGACGGCTGACAGCAAACCAGAATACTATTTATAGTACACAGACATTTTTCTTTGCTTCACGATATTATTACCAATCGTAAACATAAAAATAATCACAATCATCATGTTACTGCAAAACGATATGTAAGAGGAGTTGTGCGTCCTACCTTTGTGGACTCTGACGATGAAAGAGTGAGAAGTTAAGGAGACGAGCCGACAGTAGCCGTCAATCAAGTCAGCCATGTTTTCTGCCGTAGTCAGCGATGCCGTTGTGACTGTGAGGGGCTTCACGCACACAAATACACACTCGGGATTAGTGGGACAGAGCGTTTCTTCACAGTGACACAATGAGAGCTTTATTAGGGATAACGTCTACCAGTACACACACACACACTCAGTCTTCTACGCACTCACACACATCCTTACACAGACACTCTTGCACTGAGGCACACATGCTTCTCCACTAGTAAGGCCTGCTGCAAGGCACACACTCAATCCTGACAACACACTCACACTGACACTCAAGTGCAGATGGCAACACCCGCTTCACCCTACTGGGTGATGTTTCCCTCTTTTCTACATCCTTTTGAGGTTTTCTTGTAGAATGTTTATTACTACTCATTAGAAAACAATGTTTAACAAAGTAGAATCTCCTTCATGTAAAAAAAAGGGACATTTATCAACAAATGTAATACAGCACGAGGTATAACTGCAAACCCTATATCCAAATAGACAATGCAATAATACTATGTAAGGTGTGTGTGTGTGTGTTCACCTCTGGCGCTCCTGCTACGTTGAGCTGCAACATGCCTTTCCTGTCCTTCTCTTCCAAAGGAGAGTACTGGATGGACTGCACCTGGTTGAAGTTAGCTAAATGTGTTGGCTGCTGAAACAAAGACAAATACATAAAGACATAAATACAAATCAATAAGGTACAACTTTCCATAAAATCATGCTGCCCTTTATTCAGCTCAGTGGACATTATCTACTCAAAGAACTGTATACATATTTTTTACCAGTTGGTCATGTATTTCTATTTTTACACACAACAATAGCAACCACAGAATTTATACATTTCTAACACTGAGCATGAGGAAGAAAATGTCACCAAGTTTCAATGTGTTTATAAAAGGTCAAACAGTACGAGCTCTGTTTAATTATCATGCAATAATCAACTTAATTCATTCTAGATATGTTGACGGACAGTTATCATTAAGTAGAATTTTAATAACTCAATGTCAGCACTGGATTTACAGGTGTGCAGCTGCTTCCTTCATCCCTGTACCAAGCACATCCTTAATGAGGTTGTGTATATGTGTAATCATGTCCCCAGGTGCTCAAACATATGGCTTTAATGGATTCATTTACAGAGTCATTTCAACTCGAACAAGGGTGAAGAGAACTCGGTCCCCTGTAGCTGAAAACCAGTAGATGGCAGTATGGTGGATTGCCACTCTGGCCTTCAAATTACAAGTATGCCTAAAGCAGTAGTTAGCATTCAACACCAATGCAGTATGAAATAGTGAAGAAAGAACGGAACTCGATCATGTCTTTGCTGGAAAAAATGAAATCTCAAAAGAATAAACCTAAACTGAGGATGACCTTGTGAGATGAGTCATATCTTAAGTAAATACTTACCATTGAGCCCTTATCTGTGAGGTAGCTGATTCCTTCTTCTGGTCCGATAGCTAACTCTACCGATATTACCCAACTAGACTAGAGGGGGAGAAATAAAAACAGATGGAAGAATACAGCATTAAAAGAGATGTCACATTTCATCATATCAACTGCTTTTTTAAGTACTTGCACAAATGTAATATTGATAGCATAGAACTATTTTAACGTTCTCTTCTGTTTTAAGTACTTTTACCATTATATTCCCTCTAGGACAGAGAAGGGTTTGCATTATGCAGAGGACAGTGATAATGCATTGCTGTAGAGAAAAGTATAATAAGAACACTGGACTGTGGGACAAATGCAGAAAACACAATTGCTAACCTCTCTTTGTATGGTTCTGACAAGCAATCTAAATAAAAAATGACTTTCCACTTTAGATATTTCTACCCTGTGAATTTTTAATAGGCTTAACCCTCCTGACTGAGAGTGAATTTTCAGGTATGGAAAATGTATGAACGGATCCCACCATTTATCTTTACATTCTCTGAGCAGGCTTTCCTACACGATCTGGCGGAGGTTAAATGGCACTTCACAGCGTTAATTCCATCTGTTGATGTTGCCGTCCAATTTTTTATTGATCACTTTTTATCGATTATTAATAGACATGCCCCCCTTAGAAAATTCAGAGTTAAGAATAGGAACACTCCATGGTTTACTAGAGAACTATCTGATCTCATTCATGATCGAAATAAGCAATGGTCCTTAGCTAGAAAGTCTAACACTAGTGATGACTGGCTTCTTTTTCGTGTCCTCAGAAATAAATGTTCTGCCCTTATTAAAAAAGCTAAAGCTGATTACTATCTGAGCTTAACCACTGATTGTTTTAATGACCATTCCAAATTCTGGAAAACAATTAAATCACTTCAGAACAAGAAGGTTTCTAGTTTCCCACAAAAACTGAAGGTCAATGATTCTTTTATTTCAGATTCAGATGGTATGTCTAATGCCTTTAATGCTCACTTCAAAAAGGCTGGTCACATTTTTGATGAGCAAAGTCATGACTCTCTAAATGGTCGTACTCACAGCCATAGTCAAGAGTTGAACTCCCCTGTTTTTGATTTAGCTTATTTCTCGGTCTCTGAAGTCTTACAGGGTTTGCACTCGATTGATCCTAAAAAGTCTGCCGGGCCTGACGGCCTTGACCCGTTCTTTTTAAAAATTGCAGCTCAGATTATAGCACAACCAGTAACTGATATTTTTAATCTCTCCCTGTCCACTCACACACTGCCAGCTGTGTGGAAGCAAGCTCTGGTATCGCCCCTCTTGAAAGCTGGTGATCCCACGGAGTTGAATAACTATCGTCCTATCTCAAATCTTTCTGTGTTATCAAAGATTCTTGAGTCCCTTGTTTCTACTCAGCTAAAACTTTTTTTAAATTCACACAACATCCTTAACCCTATGCAATCTGGATTCAGATCAAAGCACAGTACTGTGACTGCCAGTCTGAAAGTCTTAGACGATATTAAGGCTGCTTTGGATAAGAAATCAGTTTGTGTTGCATTGTTTATTGACCTAGCCAAAGCATTTGACACTGTAGATCACCACATTATGTCTAATGTTATGTTGGTGTCTCGTTTCGGTCACAATGCCATTTGCTGGTTTCAGAGTTATCTAACCGACCGCACTCAATGCGTCAGGTTGGGTAGTACTGTCTCTGACCCTGTCACCTTGGAGAAGGGAGTTCCACAGGGCTCTATCTTGGGGCCCTTGCTCTTTTCATTATATGTAAACACTATTTGTAATCAGATGCAATTTTCTACCTATCATATGTATGCTGATGACACTATTGTATACTCGTGTGCTCCTTCTCTGGATATGGCCGTTTCCAATTTAAAATCAGATTTTATCCCGCTGCAGCATGCGCTTCTTGATTCTAAACTGCTATTGAACAGTAAGAAAACCAAAGCAATGCTTTTTGCTCCCAAGTCAGCGTCCTCCTCTTGCCTCTCCATTGACACCCTTGATGGCGTTTCTGTTGAATTTGTTGATACCTACAAATATCTGGGCTTTTGGTTGGACAGTAATCTGAACTTTAAACACCATATTGAAGTTTTAACAAAGAAATTGAAATTCACTCTTGGCTTCCTTTTCAGATTTAAATGTTGTTTTTCAATTTCATCCCGTAAAAGGTTGGTCTCTGGCTTATTCCTGTCCCAGCTGGACTACGGTGATACCATTTATAGATTTGCCTGTCCCACTGTTTTGGCCAAACTTGACCCACTTTACCATGCTGCACTGCGTTATATATCAAATGCACCCTATAGGACTCATCATTGCACACTGTATAGCCTAACTGGATGGTCCTCACTTAGTATGCGTAGGATGCAGCACTGGTTTTTATTAATGTATAAAGCCATTTTAGGTAAGCTTCCACTCTACATATGTGTCAGATTTGCTCCAGTTTGTGACTCTTACAAACTCAGATCCAGTGCCTGGATACGGTTCCAGGTTCCTACTGTACGGACTGAGGCTGGAAAAAGGAGTCTTTCTTATTATGGTCCTTGGTCTTGGAATGACCTTCAATCACGCCTTAAACTGAGGGCACTTGTCTCTATTTCATGTTTTAAATTGAAGTTGTCTGAAGTCCTCACCACCAGCTGCTCTTGCAGTAACAAGTAGTCTACTTTTTTTATTGTCCTAATGTGCACAATGTAGTGACTGCTTTTTCGTCTTTTGTTTTCTTTATGTTCTCTGTATTTTATATGTTTGTGTTATGTGTTATGTGTAACGTTGCTGCCTTCTTGGCCAGGTCAGCATTGAAAATGAGATTTTATCTCAATGTTTTTTATCTGGTTAAATAAAGGTTAAATAAAAAAAAAAAAAAAAAAAAATGTCTTTATGAACGGAGTGTTGCCCTACCCCCAAAGCACATTTGAAGCACTCCTTGTCGAAGCGGTAGATGGGAGAGAGTATCTCAAAGAACTTGTGGATGCTCTGCTCATCGTTGAGGTTAGCAAACTGCTTAAAGGTTTGTTGGATCTGCTTACGAAGAGTCTTCGCCTGAGAGAGAGGGAGCAAAAAAACAACAAAGGTTAAGTCTTTCTGGGAGGAAGTTGATGCAGAGCCAAGAAAACGGACACTGGGAGTGACAACAGGACGTTTAACTAATTCAATACGATGAGATTATCTGACAATCGGCCAGACATCCACTCAGTCATCAAGATCTGGCTGTCACTCAGCCGGTCGCTCAGTCAAACAGCCATTAGCTCATCCAGCCGACTAAGCCAGGCTGGGATTCACAAGACATTTCAACACGGTCACTTCTGCCATATGGAAATGTAATTTAAATGAGAGGCCATGTCCAGTTTAAGTCACTAATTCTGTTAAATACACCGACAGTAGTTTAACCTCACCTTTAGGGAGTCCAACAGGCTTTTGGGGAAGAACCTTCTTAAGCCAACGTCTTTCCTAAAAGATAAAAGAATAACATTTAACTTTGAATAGGTAAAATCTACCATCACACAATTTCTTCAGTTTGAACCGAATGACATCTTACTCTAGTAGTTCATAATTGGATTTCTTGTCTAGGGCGTTGCCTGGCATCTCTCTGAAGAACCTCCTGTAGGATTCAGAGAGAAAAGGGGAAACGGTATTAAATGGTCATCTATAGATTGAATTTAAGTTCAGATATTCTGGAAAGCTTTTCTGATATACGCAGTGACTAATAGTCAATGTTTGTTTAAGTCCACAGAATAATTGTGTTGATTTTCTCATGCTGTTGGCATAACAGCTATTGTTGGTACAGTATGTTCTCACCTAATTTCCAAGCAGCCCAGTTTTAGAGCTACATCTTGATCCACCTGATCAGCTATATGGTGCATGTAGTCACTTTTTACCTGGAGAGAAACAGTGGAACAGAGCAATGTTTAATAACAACAATGGTGTTAGGACAAAGTCGTACAGACTCATGTGAGAGCAGAATGAAATGGGTTTTTAAGTTACATGTATCAAGGTATGTCTGCCTTGTTAGATGTAAAAGCGATAAGGAGGAAGTGACAGAGCAGATTTTTTCTATTTTTTACTGGTTAATATTATTTCATAAAGAGGACACCTTTCTATCTCATCTTTTTTACGTGATCCTGCCATGTTGCCTCACCTGGTGATAGAGGTAGTTAAGAGAGGGTTTGTCTTCCGAGAAATGACTGAGGTAACCTTTAGGAAGGTACCGCATCCGCAACTCATACCTGAAAACGACAGAGACAATTTTGGCTAAAATAACCATACAGTCAGCCCGCACACCCACAGAGAGAGAAAATAACCTGCAGCATTTAAATTCAGTGGCTGTTGGAGGCCTCGAGCAAGAACGAACATAATCACTCGTACATACAGATGACGCATACAGACCTAAATAAATGTTAAACCCCCACTTTGGCCGAGAATGAAAGGCCTAAACAACCTGGAGCCTCACTTATATAAGCACAGTGTTATTCACTTGCACACAAAACAACCTTCACTTTAAAAAAAAATTCTAAAAGTTGGATTGAGCATTTTCCAATATTATAATGTGACAGAAAATGTACCACATCATTTTTGAATGTTTAAAAACAGGTAAGCCTGGAGCATTTGAAAACAGAACACTTAAATATTTGTGCATCTGACTTGCCAATGTAAAAGACTTGGATGACAAACAGATATCTGAGAGGATATCACAGAATCTACAACGTAGTCCTGATTCGAAAAATCTAGAGATTAGGAAAATACTATATCTTGCATAACGTAAGGCTTTAAAACAAACCAAAAAAAAGAGTTTTAGCTTTATCACACAGCTCTGCTATATACAGATCTTGAGTCATTGTAATGCACACATTGTGGCCCTGACGAGTTTGCTTCTTGCTCTTTTCTCTTAATCACTTGCTTGGGTTTAAAGTATGTGTTGGCTACATAATAGCACCAAAGGAGCAGTAGATTCAATTTCTTGCTCAAAGTCACCTCGGCAGCGTGGCTGTTTGCCAACACTGGGCTTGAAACAGTTGAAACTGAAAGTTGCCCTTCCTATGCACCGTATATCTGTCTAGTGGAACTGTAAGACAGGATTTCATATTTAGCTGACAGTGAACTAACTGAAAGTGATAACCTTGTAATGTCATAAAGCAGAATGCCATTCCTCGTGTTACACTTGCCAGTTATCTGTGCCCCAGAAGTACCCAGATGGGCCATCATAGTTTATAGTGATATATTATTTTATGACTGGCATATTGCAGTGACTACAGCGGAGAGAAATGGGTCAGGAGAGTTGAGCTTCAAGCTGCTGTGATGGGACAGGACTGTTAGATAACAAAGGAAATCAAGGCTGAAGACAAAATGAATAAAACATCCTCGTTCTATAATGAATGAACCAAAAAGAGTGTGAGAAGGGATAAAACAGTGCGTGTTTGAGAGAAAAGAGAGAGCTGGATAAGAAAGAAAGGACAGATGTGAGAGATGAGAGAAAGAAGGATAGAGGGAAACATCAAAGGGAAAAACGAGTGTGACTGCGAGCGCACGAGACACTAGAGAAAACACGCGAGGGAGCGAGAGATCGGGGAGAGAGTCAGTCCATCCCCTGGGCTACTTCTGCTGATCTAACAATAGCTCGGCAGCAGCAGAAGCTCCTGTGGGCTCGCAGCTCTGCAGCCGTCTGAGGCAAAGTTGCAACAACTGGCAGAGCTGCTCCGCTGCATGTTAGCCGTGTGAACAACCCCTTCATATTGAACTCATTTCAATTTTAATGACTTTGGGTGTAAGAAATAGACTGCAGGACAAAAGACTGAATTGTAAAGAGAGCTGTGACAACTGAAGATGGCCAAGAGCCAGCATAGTTTGCGTGTAGGACGAAAACAGACAAAGCAGCTTTCAAATAACAAGCAGCTTAACCCCCTTCATCAAACAGGGCAAATCATCCCTACATGGCTTATTGGGCTACTGTATCAAATAAAGGGATAGAATAAGGCTCTATAAATGATAGTTTATAGGGAAAAAATACAACAAATACACCAGCAACAACTACTCACTGCATGAAAGTTATGTAATTGACCATTCAAATTTAGATAAACATCATCCATCATGTGAATGAGTGTGGAAAAACCCATTATATTGAGACTTCTGAATCTCAAGAAAGACAAGGACGGTGGTAAAAGTGAGCAATATGAAAGACTTTGTTGTTACTTTTATTACTGCCTGTGTACAGGCGATCACATAAGTATGATTCAGGTTTATTGAAGCCATAAAGTCGTTTCATTGGGGCCATATGTTATGTAGCTGTAGCTTTTAAGGGAGGATTACAAATACTCTTGGTTGGAAGTTGTGTAGCTTAAACAAGTGGTGGCCCTTTACAGCCCAATGGGGCATTTATAAAGATGACATGTTTGTATTAATAATGCGCCTTGGAGGAGAAGAAAATAATGTTATGTTTTTTGGCCTGTTGCTACATATTAGCACAACATTAAGGATGAAGGGAGCTCACTTAATAATCTGGAACCTCAATCACAGCTAGCTTTAGTATGCCTTATGGTAACAGAAAAACAATTGAAGAAATGGCAGACAAGTAGTGGGAGCAGACAGTGAGGGCTAAACATTGCTTTTTGTTGTAATTCTACCTCCACTCCTCCTGGGGGTGCTGTTTCTCATATTTCTCCCTGACGTGACACACGCCTAAATCAGGGTGTAACCAATGGAGAGCATCAGAGTGCAGATGGCTGAGACGGAGGCCCAGAGAGGACACACAGCGCAATTTGTGGATCTCTGCTATCTTCTGGATAACACCCTGTTGAAACAAGAGACAGTTTGAGACAAAGAAACAAGGAAGCATCAGGGAAAAGATGATGATGGAGAGCTACAAATGTACAACATGTTTGTTTGACTTACCCGGACGTCTGTAGCATCTCCATGCCTGATATTACTAGCCCAGGTGCACGGTTCGCTGTTTGTTTCAAAATAATGGAAGATCTTCAGAACCCGGTCCATGGAGGCTGTGGGCCGCTCAAGGCCTGCAGCCGGGCCGCTGGTACCAACACCCGTACCTCCAGGCATCCCAGACCGGGATTTAACCCCACAGCCACTCGCTGCCGAGTGATTGAGGTTTGGTTCCAGGTAGGAAGACGACGCCATGCCTGACTCAGATGCTCCGGCAGGGGCTAACTTGCCGTCATATTCTGAAAAAGAGAGAGGAGAGAGATTACATTTGACTGCATAGTTAGAGCATTCTGTAATCTTGCTACTCACTCGACATAAATTCAGTCAAGGACAATAAAAACCAACTGGTTAAGAACATTTACATAAAGAAAACGTCCTTAACTAAACCCTTGGAACACATTGCTGAGAGAATAGCTGACAGTAAATCATTCACAACCTCTCACTCACCACCAGTCTGTCATTCTGACTGCACATCTGTTATGACATAGATCAGGCTACATTAATAGTCATAAGGATATGAAAGAGAACTTGCGCAAATCTACACTCACTCAAAAACAAATCCAAGGTTGAGACATGATAATAGGACTGTAATCACACATCAACAAATAACTGTAGAAGGAGAGGCTACCAACCAGTCAGTCATTCAGTCAGGGAAGAGTCGATACAAACCAGCAAAACACTGACACAAGGCCTTTTTAGAAGGACCAAATGGATTCACAGCTCAGCATAAATCAGATTAGTTTAAATAAATAAATAAATCCCCAGTGTCAGACTGAAAAAGCTTCTGCTAAATCAACCAGGCTGCCAGTCTTGTAAAGCAGCGAGTTTAACAACAAGCCACTCAAACACCAGTTAGTAAACCAGTCTGTCAGTGGACTGGTCATTCAGTACTACATGCAACGCAGAGTGCAAATGGCCGACAGCCATACGACAATCTCTGGATATCTACTGTTCTCAATGAGTTGCATGGCTGCTAGGCTAGAGTTTATAATCTGATGGTTAATACAAATATGGCCAGACACAATAAGGTTTGCTGAATGAGGATTAGTACATTTTTCTGGAAATACTTTTGTTCAATGGCTGTAGTTGTTTATTTAGCAACTATTGTAGCACCTATTCTTCTTACGGTCCATACATAAAAACACAACAGCCCCAGCAAACATACAGTTGAGGCCTAAATGATTAGCCCCCCAGGAGTTATGGAACATTTTCCTAAAATTCTTCCCAATGTTTCCAGCATTGATAAAACTTGATATAATCAAACATTCACCAGTGCTATTTAGTAGCTTTTGGTACATTTTGGGAAATAAAATAAGTTTTTAGGCTTGCTTTATATCAAATATAGTGAAAAATGGGTTGGTCAAAAATATTAGCCCCCATGTGAATTTTTGCTTTCAAACCACACCTAATCAATCAATCAGCTTTCAAACCACACCTAATCAACCAATCAGCTTTCAAGCCACACCTGAGCATTCAATCAGCATAAAAGGACTCCAAGAAACAGGCACTTGAATACCTTATTGAGAGGGACTATACTACTACTCCTACTCACCATGCCAAAGACAAAGGAAATCAGTCTTGAGCTCAGAAAGAAGATAGTGGAGGCTCATGATAAGGGGGAAGGCTATACTGCTATTTCCAAGCGCTTCACTGGTGAATGTTTGATTATATCAAGTTTTATCAATGCTGGAAACATTGGGAAGAATCTTAGGAAAATGTACCATAACTCCTGGGGGGCTAATAATTTAGGCCTCAACTGTACATCTAACAACCCATTACTATAGATCCCCCACAACTGCAACAATTAAAACTATACAGTCCCTCCGAATAAACTGAGAAAACAGAGCTTAGTACACCTGAAATAAAGAAAAAGAACAAAACAAAGCAGGATGCACCTTTACTATATTATTCTTAATAATGATAGAAAGATAAACACATAAAACCACAAGAAGCTTAATAGAAAAAAGGAGTTAAACAATTAAACCCTTAGAATTCTTAGTAACAGCACACCTTTTCCCCGTATTTTGATTATATACAGACACTGGATAATACTAAAGTGAAATGGACTATTTTTAAACTAAATTCTGTTTTGTCTCAGACTTTTTCTTTCACATATTCACCCTCTTGTAACAGTTGTTTCTAGTGTAGGTTCATCTCCACACATCTTATTCTTGGTGGAGACACACACTCTGCTGTTTCCCATGTCATACTGTCACTTCCTGGGTTTCCCTGCAGGCTTTGTTGAGTCATCATCACCACAGTGACTTTCAGCTGACTGTGAACGCTGGCTACATAATGTGGTGACAAAAGAGACACAAGTAAATCAAATCCCATTGAGTGACTAATTTCATGGCTCATCTCCAATAACTGGGTTGTAATTTACAACTAAATAGGGTTATTCAGGGTTGAAAGATCTGCTTATTTACATGTGACTAATTCTGGGATAATGAATCCAGCTGACAAACATGTGTTTCCAGTTATTGTTACTGTCGACCGTGGTTGTTTCCGCCTGAAGCAAGCCCAAAAATCATTGCCGTTAACAACAAATCACTTCATTCAGCATTTTTCCGTGTTGTGTTCAGGTCACGGTCAGATCACTTCACACTGAGAACAAAGGGAGAAAGAAGCAAGGACTGAAAAACGAAGAGTGATCCTGGGATAGTTTGTTCAGCACTTTTGACAGCTTGACCTACAGTTGCCTCTTCAAAGTAACACTCTGTGTGTGTGTGTGTGTGCTCACAATTACTGCATCAGAAGTGTAAAGGAGGACATTATGCATCTGATAACTTGACTCAGCACTCTCTCGGAAAAATGTGCTGTATCAATAATGTGTGTGTGAAACTGTGCAGAAGGTTGTTTCCTTAAACTTAGACTCTCTGCCGCCACTTCGGCTGTTCATAGCTATTTTGTTTTTCAAGCATTATTTTACATATCCACACAACTGTAAATAAATGAATTAATATATATAGGTTTAATCTAATCTAACCTATGTATCATTACTTTTCTTCATTATTAACCCTCAAGGCTTTAACACAAGTGATTAGTGAAGATCAGAAAACACATGTCACTCTCACAGTCTTACTGTCACCATCCAATTATAATGATACCACTGTGGCATGATACTACTGGATTATTAGGTGGTTTGTTACAATCCCCAGTGCACTGCTGCTCTAATCCCATTGCAAAAACCAACATATCATCTCAGTGTAACAATACCAGGCGCCATGCTAATGACTACAGATCAGCCTGGGATGAAAAATGATGATAACATCTATCATCATTAGGAATAGTTGGAAATAAACTGGCTCTTTGCACAATCATGAACATATAAACAGGGTTTTGCAGTGAAAATCAGTCAGGTCACTCTTTTGTCAATTGCTACAGATACAGTATGTTAAGCTTTTTAAACAGGCAGAGACAGGTTGCAGGGACAGGTTGTTGGGAATGCTTCAAATTAGAAAACTTTGTGAACTTTAACTCACATTACCCCCGTACATTAGATAGCCAACACACTGATCATATTCTGATGTTGATCAAGTACCATTGTCATGTCATTTCAGTTACTGTCTGAGAACAAATGAGCATTTACACTAAAAATAATGTCCTTTAAATGCAGTTCACCAATGTTTGCTCTACTGTTGGGTGTTAATGATACATGTATATGAAAACAAGCCCTATGGATGTTGGGTTGTTATAACAGCAGCTCTCTTAGTTCAAAACCCAGCCGTAGTGCTTGGTCTCCGAGGGCCACACAAAAAAATGTATTGAGGACAATATTTGAACTGCAACTCGTTTTTAAATAGCAGCAGTGTCACCAGAGGAGCCAAAAAGTCACAAAACACGGTCAGCCATCTGCTACTGCCCACTCCGTCGGTGCGTAATCAGATTAGATCTTAAGCACTAAATAGTTGTAACACCCCACTGCATACACTGACACATAACACAATAATGACGCAAAATCACACACACGTAACCTTAACCTAAATACTAGTTGGATGAAATCCTATTAGAAAAGCATACTGACCGTGTTTTAGTACCATCCATCAAAAGAGGTTGTAGTAACATCGCCCCTAAATACTGCAGCTACTAACCAGTGTGTGAATGCATGCAAATTGGGAAAATGTTATATTTTGTTTGTCGGTCTGCAAAGAAAATCTTAAAAAAGTATTGAATATATGTTACTGAATGGGTGAACATACAGCCAAAGTATCAATTTCTTACATAACCATTATGTAAAGGTCTGACACCTGGACGTTTTTTAAAGATGGCCCCTTTTAAGCACTGCATTAGTGTGCATTAAGCCATCACAACAAACAATTAACATGCATAGACCATCAACAGCATATATATATATAACAAAATGCTTTCCATTAGTTACCTGTCAGTTTTGGGGCAATATAAAATATGGATCTCATAGCACATACAATACTGTTTTGAAATAGGAACACTACACAGCAGCACGGGACAAATGAAGCCATATCTCACTGCACCAATTCCTCTCAAATGACTAAATCCTCACATGCATGCCCTCACACACAGAAAAAGTGAGGAATCAAATCAACTAGGCCATGCAGGCAGCAAGCAGGGGAGCAGGCGGCTGCCAGGCCCACATCCCCCTTGCTCAGCGGGGCTCTGGTTACTGACAGTTAGCCTGTGAAACCACAGAAGGCTGGAGTTGAGCTCTGTCCCGTAGCAGCAGCAGAAGGACGGTTTATCTCCTAGTCTAACTGGTATCTGGGTTACTGGGGTTAGCCCAATCCTAGGGGAGCCTATTCCTCTCTGTCTTTTCCCTGTCATCCCATTCCCTTGCTATTTTCCTTTGTTGCTAATTTTTCAAAATTCATCACCATCTTTATTCTTTGAAAAGCCTTCGTCTTCTGCTTTAGTTTTTTTACCCCGCCTCATATGCTAAACCTCCTGTATACTTCTTTCTCCATCCTTTACCCCCTTCATCTGCATCTCCCTTTTCTCTCCCCTCTCTTAATCTGCTCCAGTCACTCATCTCAAATGCTCATAGACCTTTGAGTTCCCGCTTTCCGTCTCCATTTGATCCTCCTGTGCTATTGAACCATCTTTCTTCCTTCCTCCCTCTCCTCTTTCTCTCATCCTCCAACAATTTCCTCTGCCCTCCCCCTTCCCCCACACTGCTACACTCTCTCTTCCCTCTTCTGCAAACGATGCGCATTATCTATACCAGGGGACGGGGAAGAAAAAGTCTAAAGATCTGTATAAATATGTGACTGTCACAGCCATATAAATACAATGCTTTTCCATTATGAGCCTAAAGAAAAACCCCAAAGGACTAGCACAAAGAGTGTGTGTTGGTGTACGCATGTGTGTGTTCTGCGCTGTTCCAGTGACATCAGAGCTGCCAGGGTAACTTATAACCAACATGTCCCCATTCACCAACCTCATTAGTACGACTGTAGCCCAGGCAGATGAAAAGCAACAGCAGTTCAGTAGGGTTGAACTGGGCTTGAACCAAAGCGAACAAATATTGATTCTTGCGATAAAGTTCAGTACATTTCATGTTCACGCATATTATCAAGTGCTGTAAATAAAAAAAGCTACATTGATGAACAAGTCGCTCAATCATTGGACAGTTTGCAGTGTTTTTGCATCGCTTCATGGGCTGGCTTTGGAAATAAAAAGTATATTCTTGTGACTGACAGCAGGTCATGCAGCTCTTCACTGTGCGTTTGTTCATTCATTTGGTTAAAAAGAGTTTAAGAAGTCAAAATTATTAATGAGTTTTTATTAATGACCCTAACCTGACCTCATCTGTCATAAATGATGATAGACAGTGGATAGTCTCTTTTAAAGCATTTTCATAATGTTGCGATCAAAACTCCCAGGGTGAGGAAACGCCCACATCTGTCTGATTTAGAAATCAAAGAGCATACTCAGGAAAATGAAATACTGCCAGCCTGACAATACATAGTATGTTTAGCAGAATAAGGAAATGCTACCAAGTAGAGAGAGCGAGGGTAAACAAGATGGAGAAGTCACAAGGATGACTTTTCTATTTAATTGCAAATAATGATACAAAGAAAGAGGAAGGTAAAGGAATATTTTATATTTGATAAACATGATATGGATCTTATACTTTGTAGTATTGAATCAAAAGGATTTCATTATATTCAGAAGCACATATCTAACTGCATATGGTATTTGTCGTTACATAATATGATGTGTTGATTGATACTCTTTTTTGATATTCGTACATACTTGGCAAGGGGTGCTGTGCGTAGATGCAGGCCCCCTTGCTCCAGCAGAGAGGGATGCAGCCGCTGTTCTCCATTTGTTTTGTAGGCGGGGCTGTTTAAGGTCCGGCCACAGGGCCCAGACAAACCTGTCGGGCTCCGAAAACAGCATAGAGCCAGGGACTAGGACGGGCTCCTAACCTGGCGTTATGCTACTATAAGAATGTCCTTTTGTGAAATGTTGAATAACGTGAGGAAAAACAAAAAATGGGATCCTAAAATATCCCCCAAAAAGTTAGAAATGGTGTCCTGCTGTGCTGGTAACTGGGCTGTCATTTGTTGGAGGGGTGATATCATCCAGTGTGCAACTTTTAGCCGCCTCAGAAGATAGCCACAGGAAACTCAATAGAGAAAAAATCAATCAAAGCCAGAGTCCCGGGGCTCGAGGTAACTCTAGAGAAGAAAAGAGCCCAGTAAGAGGAAACAGAGGATGTGAAATATCCTTTGTACTGTAAAATCTGATGACTCAGCAAGTATCCCCACAGGAGGTAGAGAATATACCAGTCCGTAACTCTCTATGCTTGAGCAGCAACTACATGCAATCACCAGGGTCCAAGTCCAGTTGATAAAGAGATTTAAATACAGCGATACAAATATTACTCAGCTTCTCACATCCAGAGAATCCGTCCAAAACAACCAAGTCAAATCTTCGTCTGCAACAAAAGACAAACCAATGCGTGATGATAAAGCTGGAAGTGCAGTATCTGGTTCTGTAATCCAAGATCGTGATCACAAGACTTCCTGTCACTCTCTCCGAAAGCTTGCTGAAACATCCTATTACATCAGGACTGGAGGAAGTGGCTCTGCGTCCAGGTATTAGTAATCAATCTGTCCAATACATGTCATGACCTTTAACCCTGCAAAATACCTAAACCATTGTGCAATTTGATATGTACCGATTTCTGTTAGGAAGTTATTTTTTTCCCTTCTTCACTCCAAGGAGATAGAGCCTTGGTGGGAGGAGAAGGTTCAGTAAGTTGCTCGAGGACACTTCAGCAGAAAAGCTTCCCAAAACAGACATTCATGCTCTCTGTGGCCGGGGGAGAATTGCTCTACCAATTAGACTCTCCTGCAGTCCAATGAATCCTCAGAAAATATCAAATTCTGGTCTTCGTTGCGGAGCTTTTGATCCAATTAATCAGCCCTTGATGTGAAAATCAAAGAAGGAGGCTTCCCTGCAGCCATCAATCTTAAGTCACATGGTACGGCATTGTATGTCAGAAATCCAGGTTACAAAACACTGCAGACAAACTAATACTTTGTGTAATGACATCAAAGTACCATTTTCCAAGAAAGGTTGTCGTTTTGTTCTGTTAATCCAAAATGTTGTCCAAAGAAGATGGTAAGAAGAAAAGAGAAACTTGCACCAGAGAAGAAAAGAGATCAAAAATGTAGGGCAAAGAGGGGCGTAGAGAAATGGAGCAAAGTGAGGGAGAGGTAGGTAGAGTGACCGACGCAGGAGGGAGAAAGGAAAGCAAGAGGAAACGGATGAAGAAATACAAGATAGAGACTAAAAGAAGAGTTGAAAAAGAACAGAATGATCAAGAAGAAAAAGGAGAAATAAAGGTAACTGGATAAAAAGAGAAAGTGGAGAAACCCCAGGGAGAAGCTGAGCCTCGCATCCTCCAAAGCTTTCTCACAATGCTCTGAGCCTGCAGGAGTTAACCAGGTCAGAGCAGGTGTCTGATGTCAGAGAGAGACATAAAGGGACAGAGACAAAAATAAAAAGTAAAGATCCAAAAAAGCTGTGATGCAAAGCCAGGCAAGAAGGGAGAACGACTATGTGGAGGAAATAACGTTGCAGGATTTGGTTTGAGGAGAAAAATTGATGCAGTAAATCCGTTTTGAAAGTCATTCAGCCGTGTGTAGCTCAGTCTGGCTTCCGAAGGCTTTCATCTGGAGCAGCGGAAAGGGGAACTGGATCACAACATCCCAATCTCTCTCTCTCGCACACTAATACACACACACACACACACACACAGTACATCCAGCGCAAACCTTGAGCAGTCGCGATAAGTGCACCAAAGAGGCTATACAGTGAGAGAGTTATGTGTGAAAGCCAGAGAGAGGCTGTACGTATACAAGAGTGTGTGTGCATGTGACTAAGCAGGTAGACGACTGCATGCATGTGTGTTTGTTGAAAGTCTGTAAAAAGCAGAAGAAGTGTGTGCGCAAAATCAAAAAGTGAGTGTGTGCCAAGTGCTTCTTCTCTGCTGTGTTTTCGGTATACGCTGCTGTGACCACGCTGCGAAAAAGCTGCACGGCTAGCTCACAGGCAGAAGCAGCAAGGGTGTGTGTGTGTGTGTGTGTGTGTGTGTGTGTGTGTGTGTGTGTGTGTGTGTGTGTGTGTGTGTGTGTGTGTGTGTGTGTGTGTGTGTGTGTGTGTGTGTGTGTGTGTGTGTGTGTGTGTGTGTGTGTGTGTGTGTGTGTGTGTGTGTGTGTGTGTGTGTAGGGCAGAGAAGGAGACTAGAGGAAAACATATTCTAATTGACACTTAATGCTGTGGAAAGTAGGCAAGGCGAGTGGACAGGACTTATAAATATGCTAATAGGACACCACTGCTAATCAACACTCCAACTTGAATAAACAGCCGCATGAACACAAAACCAACACACACACACAACAACACACTTGGTTTTACCAGGATTAATGTTTAGCCACTGAAAACATACATTCCACTGTATGACCCCTAATAACACTTCCCCTTTCTCCTCTGTTTGTATTATCCGTGGGCAGGTCTCTGCTGCCCTCTGTCCTGCCTCTCTGTGGTCTCTCCTCCTCTACAAACACATTTCATCTGCTCTCCTGCAGCATGCCATCTCTTCAATAAAGCACTCTGACATTATATTCCTCTGATGTGCCAGAGCATGAGATGAATGTGCATGCTTTCTAGCTAAGCTTCCAGCGGGAAAACACTGACAACTAACATGCTGTGATTTATTCATGACACAAACTAATATAGAGCATATAGGCATATATTCAGTTATTTAATAATTAAAACCTCATGCTCCTAAAGGATCTTGGTCAGGTATAAATGAAACCAGTGTCTGCTTGCGTCAGGAAATAAAGAGTGGCCCACCCTGTTTAAGTGGACCAACATCCAATATGCAGACATACTGTATGTGCTCTAGAAACATGTTTAACTAAAGGTTACATTTTAAGTGAGATCTCCTGTTTTCGTTATGAAGCAGGTCTAGCTGCTACATATAAACTAGGAAGTTACCTAAATGCACAAAGCCTGTATTCAGAAACTGTGCCTTTAAAACAGGCCTTGAGGACTAGCGTATTCTATATACAGGTAGAAAGGGCCGCTACAGTCTGTCTCCAGCTGCATTGAGAGTGCAAAGAGGACTCGTGTAAAATAACATAAAAATGGACAATATAAAATGATCAGGACAAAATAACTACAGCACTCTTGAATACATTTATGCTGTTATTTGTATGTCTTTTATATCAGTTATTTTGCCTTAGTTTTCATTAGAATTTGAACCGCATGGTGCTTATGAGTTCAGCTAAATTGTGAGCTATAACTCCGTCTGATCTGTCTTCTGTCTTTATATTTCATATCATGCAACACAAAATGATTGTATGATATAAATGATGACAGAGATACAGAAGCTGGATGTTATGTTCAGTGTGCTCTCCACTAAAACTGAGCTGGTGATCCTTTCAGCAGTACTGAGAATGAGTATGTTCAGTTTACAGATGTTCAGTTGACCCGGTCACCTGTACACTGTGTGGCGTGCTACTGTCATTTTGTCAGCAAAGTTAGAAAGCAGCATCTCATTATGAGTTTCAGTTAACCTCAACCTCAACTTTGGCAACACGTATCCCACTGGAGTTCTGCCAAAGTTAAGGTCAGGAAATGTAAAATATGCGTTTGTCCTTTTCAGGAATGACAAGTTCTCTTTTCTGAGGTATACAACATCCTCCTTGAAAACATAGGATCAACGGTTACCTAGCAACACCAACGAAGAGAGACTGGTGCTTAGAGGTAATGATCTTATCTATACTTGACATTATTTAACCCTAGCAGTCCTCTTTAGGTGTGAGTCAAGACTAATACCAAAGAATATCATGCTTTGTGAATACGAAATAGAAGGATACATCTCTCTTAGACCATGAAAATCAAACGGAAAGGATTCTGTGTCATTCCCATTAAGTAGTTGACAATATTTCTGTCCATATCAAAGTTACATTAGAGAGCAAATTCAGCAAAACAAAGCTGTATACAATGAGTGGGCAAAGGAAACCTTTACATTTTAAGGTTGATGCAATAACTCATACACATCACTAGGGCTGAACGATTAATCGATTTTAAATCGAAATCGTGATTTGAAATGATGCAATTATCAAATCGCAAAGCCTGCGATTTTGTTTTGTTTTGTTCTTCTTGTGTGTCAGTCATCCACACCAATCAGAAGTGCTGTGCTCCACATGTACCAGTCATTGTTAACCAATCAGAAGTGGCCCATGATAGTAGGTGATAGACAGATTGATCCAATCACCTGCCAAGTATTTTTGAAATACTTTTCCAAATGGCTTCCAATGGAGCTTTCCTAGATGGTTTGGTGAAACAAAGCATCTGAGTCAGGTTAGTAATGCTCCATCACACGTTCTACATCTATTACAGGGTGAATCTTAAACTGAAGCTTGACTTTAAAGCAACCCAACGGAAGTTTCATGTAAGTTTAATTCTTTCACTCGTAGCTCGGGCTGCGGGGGTGCTAGAGACGGGAGCATGTTGATACGACCTTCCTAGCCGGAGATATGGCCGCATTTTACAATACACTTCCGTTGGGTCGCTTAAAAACAAATATCGCAAATAGAATCGCAATATCTGTCAGAAAAATCGCAATTCGATTATTTCCCCAAATCGTGCAGCCCTACACATCACACACACAAATCTCTATTGTTAGTTCAGAGGACGTTCAGCAATACCTCGCCTGTATTTAACAAAAATAAATAGATACTCACCAGCGTAGTATGATATTCTGGAAATATCTGGAACAGAGAAAAAGAGAAAACAACATTTTAGTCAGATAAATGACATGTATATTACACATACTTGGAAGTGAAACTCAAACTGGCCATAAGTATTGGGGGTGTGGTGTTTCTTCCTGACCCTGACCATCTTGCAACAAATTCTACTTATACATTTATTGCAAGTATCTTACACTTGATAGCTACATATTTGTCTTGGATGCACAGATAAAATGAATCTACTTTCATATATTATAAGGGATTACTGCTCGTAATTTACTACTTCAAGTCCTATATATCTATTTAAGTTGTGTAGAAAGAGTTGTAGGAGAGCATCGTTGAGAATTTGAGTTATTGACAGGAACAACATTTCCATTAGTTGAAATGACTAACATTATCAAAACGATACTTCACACATTTTCTATTTAGTCAATGACAAATCACGACTAACCAAAACATCAAAGAGGACATTCATCACTTGGAAAGTCCAACTGTCGAATCCAAATCGATTACAATGTTTAATTTGAGCTGACAGGCATAATTTTCTAATCCCAATCCGCACATCACTGGCTTACATGTCAGCGCTGACCAACCAGATACTGTACAGAAGGATTTAATATGAGCTACATTCCAGACAGTCTGAGTGAGGCGAGAACAATGACTTGGCAAAATAATTCTGCCCTGTCATGCTGTAACAGCTTCACACTGTGGCCTCATTCAGCTCTCAGACTGCCGGATAACCACCTTCATGTCACCTTCTACTCACCACTCCACTCTCCTATCTCTTTTTACTCACAAGCTCACATTAAAAAGGACACCAAAATGAGCAATGTGATGAAATGTCCAACACTGTGAAGCTACGCTCTTCTGTTACTAAGCAACGGACACAAAGCAGGACCGTGGTGCTGATGAGGATGCCAAGGCTTTGTGTCGGATTGTGCATGATAAAGGCGGTTCCATATAAGATACTACTAATGTGCTTCACGTGCTATTTATCAATGTTATGTATTGAGGATACTCGTGCTGAAGAGAGTGTAAAATAAATGAATGTACTTTTTACATTTTGTACTGGAAAAGGTGATTACAGCATTCCCCAAATTGCAACTTTAAAAGCAACAACCAAATAAATTGAAGAGATGTTTGTGCATGCATCATTTGTTTTCATAGGTGAACATTTTTATTTTTTAAGTAATGTACTGTAGTATGGAATTGGGACACTATTTACATACTACATGTATTTTCTTAATGTCCCTAATACAATGCATTGTGAGTCAACAGAGTCTAACAGAAGCGAAATCTGAAATGAAAAAAATGTAGTTTAAATATTGATATCGTTTTTTAATTGACTTGTTCTAATCAAACTCAAAATCTGGTAAGGATAAGAATGTATGAAAGCATTGGGACACAATTTAGGACGTGTATAATAATAAACATTGTGGGTTATTAAGATATAACATATTGTTTTTTACATTTGACTTGGTTTGATTCACTGCTGCTCAGTGTGTGTGTGTGTTCTTCTTAATGTCCTCTAATCACATAATCCAATTGGTTCCTGGCAGAGTTGTGCCCAAAATGTTGGCTATAAGTAGATGATATTAACAAAAGCAACGCAACACCAATTCTGGCAATATTCCCCCTCTCCCTCTCTCTGAGTGTAAAATCCAAAATGTAACATTTAAGGCTCTGACACACTAAGACATGTTGAGCCTGGGCTGGCAGTGCTTTCAGTAGAAAAGGCTTAAGCATACATTGAAATGTTTCTTGGTGTTAAAAATATATTAATGAATAGAATTCTTGAAGCACTATCGCCCTTGAAAATTGCCCACACATTTAGCCAGTACTGTGCCAGTGTATTTTCAAATGTTTTAAATACCTAACAGAAGAAGGAACACACTCAAATGTCACCAGAAATAACCTAGCTTTGGACCCACCTCCATTCTTTCATATCCACAAATAATGACTCAAAACTAGATCAAGTTATTAAAACAGTACTGAAACATCCGTCACTGGAACTGCTTTTTTTCACTTGCATAAACACTCCACAGAGCTTCTCCCTCCTACTCCATCACATTTCCCCGTCACACTCGCAGCCCTTTGCGTTCTCTCACCCACTCGTGCCTCTGGCTATAAACCACAGAGGCTACGCTACAGTTGACACCACGCTAAGGGCATTGCACAACTCCATTCTCATCAAGAAAACAACAACAGCCTCCTGCGCTGATCGGCCCGACAGAATACAGTACAATACAATGGAGTGTAACATCAGAGAGAAGAAGAAAGCCACCACAGTAGCAGCTACAGCTTTAATGAGGTAGCTGTCATTGTTAGAAGCAGCCATAAAAACATTATTGTAGCACTGGGATTACTGTAGAGATAAGGAAGTATACCAGAAAATTGTCTGATGTTCTCATTTTCACATCTGTATTTTTGAATGTTTGACAGATGAAGCGTTGACATGAGCAGACATCACTTTCCACATGTTGTTTGTTGAAACACCTGCGTCAATAACTTTCATTGGCCAGCTGCAGAACACAACCCCGAGGAGCCATTCTGTCGGTGCATTTGCTTATCAAATGAAGCGGCATGCACAATTTGCGTGGCAATATAAATGCTTGAACATAATTCACTACTACACTTTCCATATCACTTATGTCAAGAGTTCAGAAGCACATCCTTTACACTGTTTGTTACAGCCCAATATCACTCACAGTCACTGTCATCAATATTTTTCTAACAACAAATACACAAAACCCAGACAGATTTAGTGTTTTAAAGATGTCAATCATTTATAATATAAAATAATATTTCATGCAATGTACCATAGTTACAACATTTATTAAATAAAAAAATCCATACTGAGAACTACAACTCAGACTGACACCCGGTGTGACTGTTTGAAGAGTAAATGTTTTTGGCTTTACAGTAACTGACGTTTTACAGGCAGGACTCCAGCATGCACTCTCAGATCCCCTTCATGCCTTCCTATTCTGAACCGTTTTCCCCCGAATGCACAGATTTATAGTTTTATGCAAGGACAAATTCTAAACAAAAACAAGCCTTTTTATAAGTTGTTTTATGGCTCCCCCTCAGTGCTCTGCACCGACGTTAATGTTCAGTAATTCACAAATACCTTGATCTAAACCACTGCATGTCTCTGTGGTCCCACAGAATCATCTCTGAATTATTACAGTAACTGAGAGTAAAGGATTTTAGCTGTTAGACACCAACGTTTTTGGCTGTGTGTTTTTATATGAATCCTTCTCAATATAAGCTACTTGTGTAAAAGTGTTTGATGTCAGATAGAAAAATTATTTGTGGTAAGAATAAGAGGAAAGTGTCAAACAACTGTGATATAATATTTAACAGCCAAAGCTGTCTGCTGTGGATTAATATGTCTGTTCTTACTTTCACTTGAAGCTCACTTGATCCTCATAAACAACATCATAAGTGGAAACATTACTCAAATATAAAAATGGATACAGTGCTGCTCATGTTTATACATACTGTACATATATATATTTGACAGTTATTTTGCTCCTCTGGCTGCTGTTCTAATCACCCATTTGTTATGCAATGCTGTAGATTAGAAAATGCTAATTAAGTAAAAGAGAAAGTAAAGATAGTTGTTTATACTTTATGAACCTTCTTAAATGGAATGGAGAAAACTGAGGCTATCTGTACAATATCAATAATCATCATAAGATTAGATTTCTTCAATAATAATTTCTGAATTACTCAGTTAGACTTTCCATTACCATGAAGCCCAATGTGATGGATATCAACCAGACAATCTGACATGTGGATACCCAGGCTGAATAAGGCTAAGAATCAGATGTTGCAATTATTTTTCTATTAATTATTTTTCTATTTTGCCATGCAAATATATGTTTTTTTGAGGTGTATAACAAGTTATTTAACAATCACAGATCCTGACAGTGCGTGCTGACCATTGGAAGAGGTTAAACAAAACAGTGAGCTATGGATGCAAATAGGGGAAGGCTGATGACACAACAGGAGCGTCACAAGTCTAAACATATAACCTGCTGCTTTGCTGTCCCAAAAAATGACAACCATAGCTTCAACAAACATGGATTCCAGGTGTAAATAAATGCAAGATCTAACATGGCATTCCTTTATATACAAGGGGAGGATATGACACAACCCAATAGGTATCTTAGCTATAGCTTTTTACGCAAAAGCAGAAAACATGGCCCGGGGCAGAGGATGGGTGTTGGAGGTAACTGTCCTGGAATTCAATACACAACAATAAAGTCACCACAAGTGAAGACAACGCAAATTAACTGAGATCATAAGGCAGACTTTGACATGCTTTATAGATTAAGAGAGTGTGTGAGTGTTTTATATACGGACTGAACAATGTCAGAGGACCATCTGTATTCCACTGCATAGGCTTTAATGTGGGTTTGATCAAAAGGTGACTAAAGCGAGAGCTATTTAGTTTAGGTCTTATACTTCCTCTGCCAATTGCCAACATTTTCATCAGCTTTTTTTTTTATATGTTAACTAACAGCCTCCCCTATACAAAGCTGTTAGTTAAAGTCCTTCACTTAGCCCCGTGAACAAGAAAAGTGACATTTGATAGCTTTGGCCGGCGATTGTTTACCTGCATTTATACACAAACAGAAATCTGATGTTTAACAGTTCGTGCTGCAGGTCGGACCAGATGTCTTTGCCCGAATAGAGTGAAGAACTTCAGGCAGTTTCTCTGTGCGGTAAACAACGAGAAGATCAAATGTGGGCAAAACACAAGGTTTGAAATCTAGACCTTGTTTGCTTGGGTGAACTCAGGGGAAGATGTGTAAAATAATTAATTGTCATGTCACACAGAAGCTTAAAAAGGGAGCTAAATTCAATAGGTAGGGATGAACGAAAAATATTGACATTGCGATTTAATGTTTCGCAAAACTGTATGAACTCTTGAAAACATTGTATATATTTCAACTGTCATGATTGAATTAAAAGAGCCAAAACAATGCGATCAAATTGAATGAATAGTGCAATATACTGTATAGCCTTGCTTACAGTTTCACATTAAATCACAATGTTTTGAGTATAATATATCACCAGATTTTTGCCAATACACATGACTATTTAATGCTTATCTTACATACAGGTAAACTGACAGACACTGATAAGCTGTTACATTACAGCTGTAAGTGTTTGGTATTACACTATTATAGGTGCCACTGGCTATGAAGTGTTACAGTAGGAATATGATGACAGTAACAGCTGGAGCAACAGCAATTAATGTACTGTTGGCAGTTGTTGTTGTTGTACTCCATCTCTAGGTTTGTGAAAGTTGTTTACCTATTTTATAATAGAAAGTAGCAGGTGAGAATAATCTTTATGGACAACACTCATTTAATTTCACACCCGTATCTATGGCAGGCCAAGCGAGCAATATCCCAAAACCTTCAGCGCAACAAATAAACAATTCGTGCCAATTTATTCATTTGTCAAATCTGCTGTCAGAAGCAAACAGCCAGGTTTATCAAAGTGAAACAGAGCAGGCTGACACTGTATCAGAGCGTTCAGTGTCTTTGTTTGTGCTCCACACTCTACCTGTCTGTGAGGTTTTCACATGCAACTGCTTGCACGGCGGTGAGCAGCACAAATTCCTTTCCAGCCCTCAAGCCTGCCAGACCCCTCTCTACCTGCCGAGCACAGAGCGCCCATACAGCCGTCCAATAACAGCCCATTGCTTTCCCCCAGCCCTCAGGATGACTACACACGTTCATACCTCCATTGGTGCAGCCCAGGAAATCCCAGAACTGCATGTTTGCAGTCGGCACACAGAGGACTGAACCTCGAAATCACAGACGCCTATATGTTCCTGTTCTGACTCTCCACTTCCTAGTTATACTGTTGGCTGTCACTTATAGGAGAGGGAAAACACCCGCCCACTGATTGTTTCGGACTGACACACCTGGGGGCTGAGTTTCATTTCCAAACTGCTGCCTCCTCCTCCTAAGCTCTCATTTCTAATCCTCTTCCCACTTCTGCTCACTCTGAGTTCCATCGTATCCACTACTCTGTGTCTCGTCTTTATCTTTTCCTGACTGGAGACAGGCGGGTGTATAAAATTGATCCAACGTCCTCAATGTTTTTTTCCACATCCCTGCCTCTTCAGATTAGTGGAAGTAATGGAGGAGGCAAAGAGAAACAAAGCCACAGCAGAAACAAAACCTCCTTCATCTCAAATGATAAGTTCTACTTACAAAACACAATTAAAATATTTGTTTATATTTACAAAATAATAAGCAAGTTACATGTAAATCACATATCAAGACAGATTGCATTAAATTCATGATGTGCACAAGTGAGGTTTTTTATCTGACAGCAGGACTGTGTACACGGAGAGAGGAAAGCCATGAATCACAGCATTGACTGGAAATGCAATCTAGCAAACATTAACTAGGCTTTCAATATTACCTAAACTGTGAAGTGATAGTGTTTGTCCATTAGGAATATAGTGAGGGACTTATTCTGAATGCCAGTATGTTCCTATAACGCACTTACAACAAATGCTGTCATATCTCTTTTACAGGAATAGCTGGACGACCCATTACTGTATATGTATAATTGAATCACATTTTGAGTTTATTAAGTGCAAAGCGATCTGATTCCAGCCTTGTCAGATTTGTATTCAAGTATAAAAGAGTACAAATCTCAGCTATGCATTCAATAGTTTTCTGTGCACAAGCACTTCAAAATAACTGAGAGCTTTGGGGTTTTGACCCTCCAGTTTTGCTGCAACTAAGGATGTGTTCAGGGATGTGATCGGGGCAACAGTCACATACAGCCAGAAAACAAGAGGGGGGGGAAAAGGAAGGAAAACAGAAATCTGTAGGAGACATGAAAGGGCAGCTTTGACTCCATAACCCCTTAAACCAAAAAAAATCCACTGACAAATCCCATCCACAGGGCTGCTGTGCACCAGGCTCCGCACCCTCTTTAGTTCTGTAAATGTTGACACTGCAACTAAAATAATACTTTAATCCAACGAAACATGCAAAAGGAAATAATTTGTGCATGGTTAAAATATGAATACCTAACATAACACTCGGGCTTCCACAGCTGAAAGTGTTCAATCTTGTGGTTGACAAGGCAGCAAGCAACCCTAACACTTGAGACGCACAGGTTAAGTAAGAGCTGCCCCCTTTTGTCTAAAAACCGTTGCTTGCAACAATACGCCTCATTGTGAGCAACTCGTTATTCATCAAAACACAGATTTGCCACGGTGTTGTTGCTCTGACATAAATCCTCCTAGGCTTGGACCTTTGCACCTAACCAGAGAAACAGAGAGGGGTGGATTCGGCCACTGCACCACTGTCGGTCTGTTAGGAATACAAATGACTCCGGTGTGTCATTTGGACCAATATTTCATATAATTCAGTCCAGGATATGTTCTCAAATGCATTATACCAGCTCCAATAAACACACCCCGTGAAATGCATTCGCGTTAACCCCATTGTCTGTGTGTGTTACCCCCTTTAATGCTAAGCTAGCTCAGCTAACGGTGGGCTATTCCCATTTAATCCGCCCCCCAGAAGGATCAATACTCACCCGCTTCAGCCCTGGAGCCCGGCCGCACCTACTCTCCGTTTTCCAGCCAGCACGTTAATATAAATGTATGGACCCGCTGAAGTCAGAACCAGCTTGGTGGCTGTACCTCTCCGTTATGAGTCCCTCTCCCTGTCTGTTTTTGTCCTCAACAGCGCCGTGCCCGGTAGTCGGTGTCCACTGACGCTAGCTGATAGCACCGTGCAGCTGGAGCAGCTTTTCCAACATGGCTGCAGCTGGTGGGCTTACTGACAGGAGGAGAGGAGAGGTCAGTCCAGTAGACTACTTCAAGGGCCACCACTGTTTTTAAGTAAGAACTCAATTTAACAACATCCTCCTCGATTTATCTTGTCAAATAATGTTATGCAGGGCAACGCTCTGCGACCGTGTTTTACCTAAAAAGCCAATGCCTTGCACTGTACAGACTCTATAGTAGTTAAACAGGGAACCATACATCATTATTATTATTAGGTTGTGCAACATGACAACCTATTATTGCCAATAACAGATCCTTCGCCTTTTATTTTAGAATTTAATTTATTGTCTATATGGGTCCTCAACTGAAAGACCCAGTAGCCAGACATGTCCTTATAATCATGGGAACAAGCTGGTATAATGGTAAACTTATACCAAAGAAGATTATAAAACAAAATAAAAATAATAGCCTACCAATAAAATATAAAACATTGATAATAACAGCATACAACAATGTAACCAATAAAATAAGAACAGAAGACCATTTAAAAAACTATCTATTTAAACATTAGAATAAGAGTTTACATCCAATAAAAAAGCTCAATATACATAGGCCTACAATATGTGACCATATTAAATGGTGTATCAACTATCAGACATGAAGATGTAAAATGTTCTCAAGTGATGTTAAAAAAATTGAAAGTCTTAAGTGTCAATACAAATTTGACATTAGTACTACCACATTTGTTGTGTTTATTACTGGCTAGAGAATATAAATATTTTAAGCAGATGCGAAAGTGCAGTTGCTCTTTTTGAGTTAGGTTGATACAATTGTTGTGTAAACTGAGTTGCAGTCAGTAATCAGAACTGCATACAGTAGCTGCATGCGTCTATGAACACAATTGTTGTTGAAGCTGAAAATTAAATTGCTCTCCACTCGGTCCTCCCCACTTTGAGCAAGTCATCTCTGAGCTGGCAGGGTAGTCATCATCCACTTTATGGGACAAATCACAAAGGTCTACCAAAGTGGATGGGCATTTGCAAGATTTAGTGTTTTTGTAATACGGCCCAATGCACCAATGCATAGTGAAATAATAAGAAACAGGAGCAACATGTAAGAACCCACAGTCGTGCTGTAGCTGATGTCTCGTGTTTAAATGAAATCTTTAGAGATTACTGTCGTGCATTATGCATCATAGTATAATGTAAGCCAAACAAAGAAGCTTTGAAATAAAGATGTTCTCTCTCTCTCTCTCTCTCTCTCTCTCTCTCTCTCTCTCTCTCTCTCTCTCTCTCTCTCTCTCTCTCTCTCTCTCTCTCCGTCTCTCTCTCTCTCTCTCTCTCTCTCTCTCTCTCTCTCTCTCGCTCTCTCTCTCTCACACACACACACACACAACATTATTGTGACTTGACTATTGTGATGCTGACTGCCATTATGCTGTGTTGCTGTGTGTCTCCACTGTCTCGCAGTCGCAGCCCAAAACAATTCATCTACTGACGGGCCTACACACAGCCCCACCTACACTTACAGTACATTCATGCATGCAGTTAATATCCATACATACACAAATGCAAACACACACTTGTTACAAAGATTATATTTATTCTAACAGAAGAGTGAAACAAATTATGTCACAAGGGAGGGAGACACTTAGGTGGATTAAAACTCTTAATGATGTCATAGTAACATGGTGTGTGTGCTTTGCTAGCAGTATACCCCCATTTTACACTTTTGGCAGTCAGACCGCTGAGCATATAGAGGGAATTACATCTAGTGTCAAATTAATTCAATTAAACAGTAAGGGACAAATGAACCTTGAGCCAATCATAAACACAGGCCTCTTAATACTTCATGCTGCTAAAACCAGCTGTTGGTAGAGAGGTTAATGTGTTGTATTACACACTGGAGACTTATTTCTGCTACAACAAGTGCACAGAAGAAAAGATAGAAAAAAAGGAAATGTACTTTTATCCTGCCTTTTTTAAACAGGATAAGGCTAAATAAGAGTCACGCAATATATTTAAATACGATCCATAATGCTGTGCAAGGGAACTTGTATTAAAAAACATGTTTTTTTTTCTATATGTTTTGTATTTACTTATTAGTTAGTAGTTGAATGTTATTTGGCTATATAAAGTGTCACGTAGTGCATGGCTGTTGATGATGCAAAGCAAAAGAGAAAACAATAGATGATAGAGCTCCATCTATTGGACATATTGGAGAAGTACACTACAGTTGGTCTTGACACAGAATAACAGAATGGGTTCATACCGTATGTCAACCATGGACTGTATACATGTCATATAGATCCAACCTATAGTATAGTCGAGGTAATTTTATGGAAAGTGCAATCTCTTTGCAAGATGATTTATAAACATAATTGTTTTTTAGGATTGAATTATTTAGGTGGTTGAGAGTTTAACTGATGTATCGTCAATTATGATGACAAGGAAACCAGAGAAAAAGGCTTTCACCTTCATGACAGTCTGAGCAGTAAATGGCATGTTGTGGATTGAATCAGAGAAAGAAGACAATATCCATGTTGATGGACATATATTGACCTTTTGCATGACACATATAAAGATTGATGTAATTAGATGACCTGTTTCTTTGAAAGTAATGGGATTTTCTGGAACAATTACTGATGTTCTGATCAAAAATTACTGTCTGAAATAATGCCTGTATTTTACAAACATTATTCTCAAACGTCTTCTTTGTCACTTGACACATGATAGACAGTTTGTTTGTCTATCAAAATGTAAACCAAAACCAGAGGTATTGTCTGTTTTATTCCAATCATTCATATTAGACGATCTTGTGAATGGCAAACAATTAAGAGATGGAAGGCAATCAATTGTCAGAATTATGTAGTTCATTTTCACTGATACTTACAAAAAGTAATACATTTTAATGATTGAATTAAATGCATTTAAAGTAATGGTATTATTTTTATTTTATTCCCAAAAGCAAGTCCCATTTTCAACCTTTTGAGATCTAAAATATATGACCATAACTGCAGATAATAAAAACAAAGCTGTAGTATAATCAATACACATTCCTACTATATGTATGAACATCCAGTCTTCACACTAGAAAACACTTTTTACATAAACAGACAATGTTCAGTTTTGATTACTAATTTATGAACTATACAATATCATATATATCAGTGCATCAGTAAGAGGAAGAAAATGAATGAACGTATACGAGGACATAAATGGGGATGCTGAATTAAATAACAAAAATACAGTTACATCACAGAGAGGGCGAGGCTGAGGAGATAAAGAGCAGTTGAATGGAGGGACTAGGTACAACGCCAAGAGAGAAATGTAGGAAATTATGGTTAAATAGTTGAAGGAATAGGAAGAGACACAGATTACATTATTACATTACATGTCACTTGTTAGACGCTTTTATCCAAAGCGACTTACATACTCAATACTGTGGCCAATCCCCACAGGAGCAATTTGGGGTGAAGTGTCTTGCCCAGGGACACAACGACATGCTGACTGCAGTGGGGATTGAACCTGTGACCCCCTGATCCGAACACCAACGCACAACCCACTGCACCACACGCCTCCCGTCAGAAGAGGGAACAAAGACCTTTCTGCTAGAGTTAGTGCAAAGAAAAGGGCATGACAGTGCAAAGCTATCTTTGTAAATATAATGAGGTATGATATTAATAATTGCATGCCATTTAGTGCAGAGTGCTCTCTTGCATGCCACTTTATTGGACAATGTGGTCTATGAAGTATGCTCCATGGTGCTAGGGTGTGAGGGGCCATGCTTGTCCTCGGTGGTGTGTGAGTATGTTCGGCCTCGTTGCAGCTCGTTGGTGTGTGCGCGGCTCCGAGAGCCATCGATACTGGAGAAGGAGGTTGTTCGTGACCCAAGTCTAGTCATGCTGGCACTGGACACTGGAGAAATAAGAGAGAGAGGTTTGAGCTTTGCATCAGTCTTTAATGGTTATAGGAGTTTATCCAAAACAGATTTATAATATTGATTCAACCTACATTTTATCCACTTATTAAAATAATTGCATTTATCATGTTCTGCTCCTAACACCAATTAGTGGTTACAATAATCACATTTACAGGAAGTGGTTTTTAACAGTGCAGAGATGTAAATACCTAAAGTGTTGATCTCTGTGATGTAATAGTTATGTTAAAGGTTAGGATAGTTAAGGGTTAGGTCACAGTGACTTACAGTATCCCAGGCCCTGGATAAAGTATTTTATAGCTTCAATAACTTTGGCTGGCTGTAGAGAGAAAGAAAAAAAGGATCACATTTAATTCCAACCAATAAGGAGTGTAGATTTTACATTATTGCTAGCGGAAAAGCCACTAAAATGTCCCTGCCTACCTGATCCGCCTGAGGAAGTCCTCCACAGTCTGCCATCTGGAAGAGAAAAGGTTGTCAGGTTTAGGTTTCAGTCTGAAATAAAAACTGTATGTGGTGTTAATGGGTTAATGGACATGTTGTGTCAGTCAGTCCCTTGGTTACCTTGAGCAGAGTTGTCTTGGTGGGGTCGAGTTTAGAGTTGCAGTCGACCACGGCTTCCACGGCGGGAGAATTATCTCCTACAACCAGCAGAGTGGAGCACCTGTAAACAAAGGCAGAAAAAGTAAGACATTTAGTAAGAAAAAATAGAGCCTGGCACTTTATCGGATGCTATTTACAGGACACGAAAAAGGGAATTATATTATATGAGAACTATTCCGGCTATTCAGTTTCCAGATCTTGACGCTATCACCTCCTTAAAGGTTAATGTTTGTACTCACTTGAGGGTCCTTGCATTGATGTTTCCTCCAGGGATGGGCCTCTCGACCTCCAGGGGGTGGCGGTGGTTGTAGGAGTGAAGGAACTCACTCACGTTGTACTCGTTCATTGTTGTCGTGATGAGGTGGCGGTATGTGGCGATGAGGTCATGGTTGTTCAAAATCTCAACCTGAAACATCAGTAAGACAGAGGTATTCTGTAAAAGACTCACTTTATAATTAATAATCAACATTTTTGAAGATGTTTACACTTTTGTTAACATGGTAATGGAAGCCAATAACTTACCTTTCCAAACAAGTGTGAGATGAGTGTGTCAGGGAGAGTGTGGGTCCATTCAGTGATCTATAAAACACATAAGAAAATAACTACATTTACATTCAGCTACATTTAGATTAGCATATTATGCATTAAATTGACATCAGGTTTAAAATGTCAGAATCAGTCAAATGCAATCCAATATCTATAAATACAGGTTGTATAGATTAAAGTCATACTTATTCCAGTTTATATTTATTGTTCTAATGGGGACAACAGAACAGAACACACATAACAATACATCAATACATTTTTGTAGGGATAGATGAGGTTAAGTGCCACAGTCCTACGTGTAAGCAGAAAGTGCATATGTGTTAGGTCATTACATCATCTGTTAATTAATGTTTTTTGCATATACAAATTTGAATCTATTGCACTCAACCCAGTACCTCAAAGACAGGATGGTTTGGGCACTCTAATCATTCCTGCCTTTCTTAAGATCTGGCAATCAAAGATGTCTGACAAGCAGGACTGCTGCTCTTGAAATAGATGTTAATCTCATTAGACAAACGTTCAACCTTGAACGAAGTGATCAACACACACTGCTCACCTTGCTTGTAACAGAATCCATTAGTCCTTCAGCGCTGGAGTTAATGTTGATCAAGACTAATCCGTCCACCATATCAGGATGATTCAGCTACACACATAAACACATATGAACGGTTAGTTTTCTACAATATTATTCACATACAGTTACTGACATGTTTTTTCAGCAGTGCTCTCATTTAGTTTTGGAGTGTGAATGACTTCACGTCATTTTACTCTTGTACTAGATCACATCCTTGATATTCACCCATGGATTAATATCATGGATAAAATATTTATCTTCCCTGTCTAGAGTATTTTATGGAAAGGAGAGCTGCTGAATGTATAGGTATTGTAAAGCAGTGTCATCCAATCTCTAGGATTTAACAAAAATATCTAATCAATAACTCTGGCATTGATCTGATATTCAAGTATACACTAAGAGAAACTACAGCTTAGTGAAGATCTGTTTTGACAAGAGTAAAGATTTCAATTTTAAATGTTCCAAACTATTTGTCACACTTTGTCGTCTCTCTGTCTTAAGGTAAAATGGGATTAGGGGAAGAGATTTGAACTCACAGCAAATTTAGCCAGGATGTAAGCTCCTGCTCCAACTCCCACTCCAATCACCCGAGATAACCTGCAAACAGCAGCCAAAAGTCAAACTGAGATCAATCCTGGAGTGCTGTGTGAAAACAGTCTAACTTTTAATAAAAGGCCAATTCAAAGTATCTGTTGAACTCACCCAAAGTGTTTGATGACAGCAGGAATTACTTCAGACAGCTGGTCCATTGTAGGGTAAATATGTCTGAGGGGTCAAAGTTCACATAACCATCAGTAAAGGGTCGGACTCAATCTGTTAACCCTCATATACTCATGTAAAGTAATGTTATTTTTACAACTTAAAAACTGACCCAGTATGCAGAGTTTTGGCTCCCTCTTGTTGTCCTGGTGCTTCAACGTGACAAATTGGAAAATGTCTGATAATTTCCCGCATATCCTCGTGTTTGAACAGGGTTTCGAAACAGGACTTGTCTGCAAGAAGAAAAAACCCAAACTGCATCAAAATCCCATTGAAGTGGAATAACAAATAAAAAGAAAATGAGAAAAGTAAATATACTATATCACTCAGATAAATATTTATCTAGACAAATTGAAAATGTTTGCTTGGTTTAATGTAAAATAAACTGTTCATTCATAAAGATATTTAAGAAGAAGGGATATTTCTATTAATAAATGCACGCTGAAAGGTTTTACATACTGAAAGATAAGCTATTCTTTGTATTAAATATATACAATAAATAAAAATTACTTTTTAGCTTAGCTGATCTAAAACACTTCATATACTTGAGTTTTTTCTCCCACTTGTATATAGGTTTACAGTAGGTTTAGTGTGCGCAGGATACAAACATTAGTGAGTTAGTTTGGACTTACAGTTCAGTCCAACATCATGAAATGTCAAGATAACAGGTTGGTTTGTCTTTGGAGTTCCCATCATGATGCAGTGCACCTTCCCATAGTAACTCTCTACATGTTCCTCCTAAAAAGCAAAACAATCACACAGCAGATTCGTTTTTTTTATGTGAATTAAAACCAGATGCTTTAAGCTCCATATGTAGCCATGCAGGAAAAGATCCCTCTGATACTGAGGTAAAAGTTTTTCTCACAAGTATAACACCTGTAGCAGCGAATGGAGCAGAAAGTTGAATTAAGCTGTCCGGGATACTCACAGTGATATGGGGCTCATATACAGATTCACACTCCATCTCCTCCAGTACCATGGCTGCTGATGCAGAGCTAAAGGAGATGCAGATGACCTGCGAAGATCTCTGATTCTCAAATTCCTCTTAAATCTGGAATCAAATCAAATGTTCTCTTTGTTTTGTTTTTCTGGAACCTTCCAGTCCAGAGCAAAAGACGATCTCAGAGCTTAATTTGTGAGACAAGCTATTTGTTTGTGCTGCTTTTTATATCCTCCGGCACTGATCTGTCCCTAAGCTTTAACTCCAAAAGGGTTTACCCGTTTCCAACCGGCCCCTTATTATTTTTAATCTGTCCTCAGGCTGCTGCAATCCAACTCTATCTGATCTCTAAAGGGATTTAACCAGACCATCTACACATGGTAAAAAAACAAACTTCACTGTGAAGTTTTGAAGCATCCTCAAGACAATTTAAGCAGAATATCCAGCTACAGATTATTTATTATGATCATGACATTTGTGCCTAGACAGTTATTACTTTATCTTAAAGTAATGTGTTCATATGTCCGATTAACTGAAATGTGAAAAAACAAACAACCAAATTATTGTTATGTCGACTCGTGAAAAAATTAAGACTGTGTTTTGTAATATGCTTGATTAGAGGTAAGTAACATCAAAATCACAGGTAAAGCTTGTTATTTTGACTGTGAAGCGTCATTTGAACACCTTCAGACAAACACTAAGTACGTCAGATGTCTAATTCCAGCGCGTAATCTGTTCCTCCTTCAGCCTCCTGCTAACTAGTACATACACTTTATTTAATGGGTGCTCTGAAGTACGTCATTTTGCAATTTTACAGCACAAAAGGTAAAATAACCATAGAGATTTAAAAAGTCTAGCCTACAGCTGTGAACATTGAGTGTTGCCATGACGGAGGTGTGATACTGTTTGAATTTCTTCAAGCACTTTAAGATGAACATTTAGTGAGGTAAAATCATAAGTGATAAATTGTACAACTTTAACAGGAATAGTTATCCGAGTGTCGCATTGACATTTATAGTTGATAATGGAATATTTGTGTAGTCCGGATTTTTGTGTTGGACATTTTCTTTTCTTTTTTTTACAAAATCCCCCCAAATAATAAAAGAAACCAAAAAGTCCAGAGTTTTTTTATCTTTAGAAAAGTGTAAAAAAGGTACACTTTGGTTGGGAAGACAAAGTTTAAAAAGAAGAAGGAATGTGTGTGCAGCATACACACAACATATACAACAGCTATTATCACTGGCATACAGGATGTTCCCTAGATATATGATTGATTAAGAGATGTGACTGGTGTGTAAACTGCAGTGTGTACAGCAGGCAGCAACAACAACAGGCGGATCTGAAAGCACCTAATTTAAGACGTATTGCCCACACTGCCCAATACACACACACACACACACACACACACACACACACACACACACACACACACACACACACACACACACACACACACACACACACACACACACACGCAGTGTACTGAATGTGTAATCCATTTAGTGCTGGCTGAAGAGCAGAGAGCAGCAGGTGGATCTTACTACGTCAGCATGTAGCCTTTTAACATTCTCCTAACCATGACTAAGCTTTGCCTGCCAGCCCTTTTTACCTTGGACAACTCTCCCACATTTGAGGAATCTATTGTCCAAAGAGATTTGGCATCAACATCCACTTGTGTTTGAGGATTAGTGACTGCATATACAATCACCTAATCAAACTAGCACCGCCATCAATATAAATACCCAGTAATGGCAATAGCAGTCTAATATAACAACACATCATTCTTATAACTCTTAATATTTGTACACATAACAAGTCTTTCTGCACATTGAAATTCTGGTATTTCATTTGGCCAAACCCTTGCTGTTCAGTTGATGACATTCCTTAACCTTAATTGATCACATTAAGTGACAGGACAATCCGACCAGTGTTGGGGAGGTTACAAATGTAATAGGTTACATATTACCATTAACTGTTACATGTAATGTTACTATTTTAATAACGTAATTACATTTCTGTTAATCAATACATTTCAATACTTTTGATTACTTTTCAAACAACTGTTTTAAACCGGGCAATTAAGCCAAACAGTTCTAAATAAAAAAACGTAATCCATGCAATGTAAACCCCATAACAGTACTCAAACTGATACATGTTAAACTTTTATTAAGATTTCTTCAATAAAACTTAACATTAAGTTGGAACAGAACCATGGTGAATATTAACACGACACAACATGTTTTTTACCAAGGAGGAATTTATTTACTGAGATAACTCTAACAAACTTCAAAGCCATTAATTAGCCATTTCAAGCTGCAATTCATCTTTAATGTAAGTTTAGAAATAGTGCCAGATTCTAGTCCATGGCAAACTCTTAGCACATTCTGCACCTTTGTGTCATTTCCACTAGATGGGGATATAATGTCACCTTTCTGGATGCAGCTAGTCAACTGGCAGCATTGAAGAAGCTCAGATTTTCCACACACTACTTTGTTTTTACACTGACAAATCTTGTTTTTTTAAATGTCATTGCTTAATATTAAAATGGCTTTGTACTTACAGATAGCTTGAATCTTAGATATAATTCGGCATACATATACATAAAATATATTTAGGACAGTCACCTGTTTTGTTTTGAAATGCCATGTGGGTGTGTCTGTCCCAAAGCAGAATGGTTGGACGGTGAGATGGAAAAAGAGTTTTGAGATCTCAGCATATGGTGGAGAGATCCTTGACCCACAAGTATGTATGTGTTCCTCCAACATAACCTGCTGCACAGGGTAATATAAATGCTGTATTGAGGGTGAAGTAATGTAATGTAATTGCTTAATATTGCTTATTGTAACAGCAAATAAAGAACCTTGAACCTTGAGGTTGCATAAGTGTCCCACATTTTTATTTATTTGAATGTTCCTTACATATAGACATGTAATGAAGCTGATCACAGGAGTTGTATTGCCATGCTGTCGATGGTCGTCATGGTAACCTTTTTAGGCTGCAGGTGGAAGTTCTACCGTCCAACTCTCAGCTTTCAAAACACTCTAATTATACACACAGCAGCTGCTGCCGCTTGCCACACACTTGACTGTGTGTGCATGTGTGTATGTTTGTTGTTGTTTGAGTGTGTGTGTTTGTGAGTGTGTGTGTTAGTATGTTTGTGATTTTCTCTGAACCTGTGTGTACGTGCATGTGTGCGTTCTCACGTAACCATGTTTTCCTAGGGTGTGTGCGTGTTTATGTGCAAAATCATACAGGCCCCATGCACACTTCCTTGTATAGTAGGAACGACTAAGGGTACAGTTTGTCGTGGTATTAACATGACCTAGCTAAAAAAAGAGATTGAGGTGCAATAGGTGGTTTGCTGAGGAGTTTAGGCCTAAACGTTTGATCAATTAAACACATTTTAAGTCAATATACTTTAGTAAAGTAAAGATCTATTGATTCCCCCAAGAGATTCTCAACACTTGATTTGATTTAATTTACTTTAGGGGCGTGAAAAGGTCAAATTCATCCAGTTATATAAGTGAAAAAGTAATGTAAAGTTTCTTTCCTTTCTTTATAATAAGCTGGGGTTCATTGCTATACAGTTTACTGGTCTTAGTCCTTAGGTTGGGAACCACTGCTTTAAAGGGGACCTATCATGCAAAATGCACTTTTGTACGTCTTTTATACATGAATATGTGTCCCCGGTGTTCCAGCGAACTCACCAAGTGTCAGAAAACACAACCCTCTCTATTTTCCTCCATACCCAAATCTCTAAAAAAGGGGCTGCAACGGATCTGATAAAAACTGATCCAGATTTGAACACTGTCCTGACGTCAGGACGGTGGCGCTACGGCTATTGGGCCAACTCCACCAATCAGGAGGAGACCGCCACGGCCATTGCCGTTCGAAAGCGCTGGAGACGCTGTAGTACATATGCCAGGCCAGGAGATGGTGCTGTTCTCACTGAATCTGCCCCTGCACAAACAGAGCTAGAAATTGTCAAATTGAGCAAAATGAGGCATGGCTAAAATGCATGATCTGTTTGGTATTTTGAATTTTTTTTTATAAATATGCCTTATATAGGTATGGTCCTACACTATATTATTCAAATATAGCATGATAGGTCCACTTTAAATAACACATTAACACCATATTGTATTGCGTGTTATTATTATTTGTATGCCTTGCATCATATTCTTTAGATAAAACCATTTTGCAACACATGAAAGACCCCTCCACTTCAACGGCAACCTACTGCAGTCACTGTAAACCAATACACTGATCGTTGTTTCCTCAAGTAATCTAGTTGAACTCTAAAATATTAGCATGGCTCAAACAGGAAGCCCCGTAAATATCGTTTGATCCAACACGGCATACTGTTGCTTCTCCACCATCCACAGCTGGCCAATGAGGGGCTTCACTTTTCCAGCATAGTAATGCTACTGCTGCAACATGACATGGCCTAAATATAAGTATAAACCTGAAAGCAGTTATTGTGCTGTTGTGTGCTGTTTAGATATCATACAAATGTACTATGGCAGCTAAGAGTTTAAAAAAGAACTATGCCATACTTCCTTTTGATATCCTGTTTCCTCTTAGTTGCCCTGGGGATTACATAGTATTTCACACTGGTGCAGGAGTAGTGTGCCTGAGGGACAGTATTACCAACTAGTCCAAATGAGTGGATGCACTGTGTAATCGTATACATCATCAACAACATGTTGAATCAGCGCAAATGTTAAGCTCGCCTCTGCTCCCATTTCACTCATTCATCCGGAGTGAATGACACAGAAACGTCAGTAGTCAAGAGAAAGATTTATGAATTATAAAATTAATTATCTGTAGTTTGCTGTTAACGATGGGCAATAATCAAGGTTATTACTATCAGCTCTAAGTACGTTGTAACATTGAAGCTATTACTGTGCACCAGATGTAGTAGGGGTTGTAAATACTTAGTGATTGAATGCAATATAACTTAAGTACTGCACTTAGATACACATTTATAGTACTTAATAGTAACTTGTGAGGGAAATTCATTTTATTTTTTGTGTTTGTATCTGATTACGATAAGGAATAAGTGTTATTCCAAATAAACTATTTTAAAACCTTGTTGAATGAGATGTATAATTTATGGTCCCAAAGCTAAACATGGCAGTGTTTCTGAGCTCATTAACATTTTATTTTTTACAGATACTTACTGTGACATTACAAACATACGATGAGCTTATAGAATATGATGCATTATTTTGTATTAAACTACCCAACTTTACATAAGGTAGTTTAATACGCTCTACCTTGAATATCTCCAGCAGTAAAATACAACATACCCAATAATGCAGCCGTAATATAAATTCCAAACCATCATAATAGTAAAACAATATTTTTTGCATGATGAAGTATACTGAGATTTGCTGATAATATTTCATTCGGACTTAAGTATTTTTTGGAGCGCAAGACTTATACTAGTGGAGTATTTTCGCAGTGTGGTATAAGTACATTCACTTAAGTAAAGGATCTAAATACTTATTTCACCACTGTAGTAACCCATAGACTGTTTATTAGCTTGCAAACAAACCGGTCAGCTACACTACGGTTATATCAGAGGCAGACACTTTATTTTTACATGAGGCTATGTTTGTACTCATCATCAGACACAAATACAACAAAGGGTGAGACAAGATGTAACTAAGACAGATTAGAGCGCTTCTTCTAGGTTTAAATAGCACCAAGCATTACCTAAGGCCAAGACGATCTTTCCAGGTAAAACAACAGGTAAACATTACTCAAAGATAATGAGGAATACATAAATAAGATGTGCACAACAACCAGTGGTGTTAAATCAATTGAAATATGCATTGTTGATTTTTGGCAACAGCAATTGGTTCTGCTTTTATCAAAAATGTAATCTTTCTCTCTCTCACACACACAGACACACACAGATATGAAATGAAGACTATGTTTGGCTTATGAACCTTGGTCATATAATTAAGCCGTGCTATCACAGACGCCTTGAATGAATAGTTGATACACTTAAAGGTTTGATATCTGAAATCAAGGTAATAAATTGCCCTATTCATAGTTGCTGCTTAAGTCTAAAGGGGACAGGAGAACCTGAGATGAATGACTCATCATTACCATGATGGTCATGCAGTGTTTGGCTTATTGAAACAAAGCTTTGAAACTTCCTTGACATTTTGTTGAAGCTGTGGTGAAAGCATTCTGAAGTCTTTGCCGGTTAGCCTGTTGCTTTCATGACGTCACAGCAGGCGCCCAAAATGTACTTTAGGCTCCTTCAAAAGCACAAGACTGCTGAGGGTTTGACCTACAGGGTGTCAGCTCACATTACCAGAAACCATTGCAGCAACCCTGTTTGGGCCAGTGCAATGCTGTCTGTAGTATCAAAACAGATGGGCCCACTGGAACTGTTCCTCAGAGGAAGAGGATTTACAACAAGTAGGCGAATATCATATATTTTAATCAAAAGTTCAAATCAAATTATTTAGTTGTAAAACATTTTGACCAATTTGGATGCTTTTTAGGATCTGAGGCACAGATGGTGCAGAACAAAAGTCTTGGCCCACAGTTCAAAACACATGAAAAATCAACAGCCGTTTTAACAGTGATTCTCCACATAGTCGAATAAATTATTTTAGTTTTTTGCACTTCATTTTCAAGATGTGCCATTGCAGCTTACTAAACATAAGACACAAGGCAATTTGTTAGTATGTTCTAGAGAATCATTTCTGCACACATCCTTAAGATAAACTGTTTTACTGTGACATATGTTTGTTAACGCAGTAGTGTACATCATATCTTTAAAAGCATACGTTCATATGCACTAGCATACATTTCTTTAACAATAAATGGTGTACACATAACATATCGCTAAACATAATTGAAATCATGTTGATAATACACATATGAAAATATCATGTTGGCAGATGTTAGGCCTTGTGGATTTTCCTATCAGTTCATCAGGGGGAGAGAGAGGAGACGACATGCAGCAAAAGGGTCGAGCGTTGACCGGACCCCGGCCACTTAGTTCATGAAAATATTTGACAACATAAATGTCACATTATCTATAAATATTCAAACTTTCCACACACATTACAGGACATCTCAAAAGCCCAGCTAAGATTGGTCCATACAGTACTTACTGATCACTTGTTTTATACTAAGAGTATTTTTTGTTTTATAGTCAGTCATGTCAATGTCCTAACTTGGATATGTCAATTAGGTAATGTTAAAAGTCTATCTAAATGAGTGGTGGTCTAAAGCCACATGACACATCGTCTCACTTTGAAGGTTTTGTTCACCCTGACCCCTCCGGACCCCTCCCCCATGTTCCTGTTTTTCTTGACTTTGTTTACAGACATACTGATGTCACCTGGGCTTTATATGGCAACAGCAACCTAAAACAAACGTACAGTGTGTGAAGGAGCAGTGTTCACCTCTACTCTATGTTTAGATGGCAGTCAAAGGCAAAGCAGTGTCCTATGTGTTTCCATCTTGTTTCTCTCCTCTCTAGCCCTTTTTATCTGTATGACTCCCACATTAGGTTGAACCTGCTGATCACCACCTGTGGCTTTATTTACACTGATTATCCAAAACAAATAAAGGTGACAGGACACTATAAGGAAAATAGGAAATGTTATAAGAGCACAGAAAATTACCAAAGCTTTAAGCAACACACATGATCCTGAACATTCAAATGTGATAAACTGGAAAGTTTTCAAATAGTGCATCAGCTAATTTGAGCTACTAAGAGTTGTTTTTTAAAGCTCCGTGTGCGGTTTAACAGTCATGTCTCTACTCAAAGTGATTGATAGTGAGGTGAGGCCCCGGCTTGTTCTGCTTTAAGAAGTCTGAGCGTATGACTGCCTTGTGACTGCCTGCACTCACATATCTATAATGCAAACCTGTAAACAAATCTGATTAAATGAATCCTTAAAAATATTTAAAAAAACCCAAAGCTTCCTGGAACCCTGCCTTAATGGACTTCGGTATGAAAAATCAGGAACTGAATGAAAAACTGTTCCCCTTTTTCATTCAGTTTTTTCGGACCAACACTTTGTGTGGTGCATTGTGGCAACAACAGAGTTGCTTGACACATTAGGAACACAAACAAACTTGAGACTAATGTCATTTAAGGGGAAAGTTAATTCCATGAACTTGTCCAATCTGTCTGGTAGCTCCAAAGACTGTCTATTTTTAGTTGGTAGAGGGAGGGGAAAGGGGGGAGAGAGGGAGGAAAGGAAAACAAGAGAAGGTACAGATAGACGTGTCATAACAAAAAACAACTTGTTGGACCTCTTATCTTGTAAGATAAACATGATCTGATCTGTATTTATTTTGTCACTGTGCATTATACTGTATGTGAGACCAAATACTGGTCAGCCTATAGGAAGGGTGAGGAGAGGAGAGGAGAAGAGAAGAGGGGGGGACAGCACCTCTTCTTTACCCTGGTAGAGGGGAGGGAAAATGTGTGGAGTGGAGGAAGAGGAGGAGGAAGAGGAGGAGGAGGGGGAGTGAGCCTCTTCTCCGCTCCCTCTAAGAGCATTAACTGTAGAGTGTTCTGCTAGTGACAGGGCTGTCAGGGTCAGATGGCTGCTCAGCCTGATTAGACCAGCTCACAGCCGATCCTCCACACAGCCCACTGCTACAGCAAGGTATAGAGCACAGCACAGACGGCGCAGCAGCTATATGAGGCCAGGGTTTGCTGAGAGAGGAGGATAGTTTGCTGTTATACAGGGGAAGAGCAACAGGTTGTTGCTCAAAGACTTCATTTTCTGGTGGTTGAATACCAGACATTTCAAGTTCTAGAGGTGGAAAAAGACTAAAAGCAGGTGGACTCCACTGTGGCAAAGAGGCCCAATAACTGTGTGTTTGCCTGTGGTTGGAAATGACATTGAAAAGCAGGTAAGGACAACATTTTGCTTTTGTTTTAGTTGTTGTTATGCTGATAAAAGGTATTTGGGAAATGTTCCTGATGCTGTCACACAGCCAAACAGATGTTTGGTGCAACAGGTTTGTCAACGTTTGCAATGGCTATAACGTGTGTGACACATTTAGCTACAGCTATAAAGAAATTCCATTGAAATGTATTTCTACAGTAAAGTTTCAAAAGAAAGCTATCAAGCTAATCACAGTTATTCACTGGAACAGGGAAGACATGGCTATACTGCAGACTGTTGCTATCATTAAACTGTGGTGTGTCATATAATCAGCTGCTGGTATAGATACAGCTATAAATACAGCTACAGATATTCAGTGTCTAGGCAGTCCACTGGTTGCATGTCAGCGCTCTCACTGTTGTAGTGCTGCTGCTTGCTTCTGCAGGACTAACTCTGGTTGGTGGATTTTACTGTTTAGAGGCCAAGCTGTCCACTGAGGTAAGAAGGAAGGCTGTGTACTGTTGCAAAAACAACTCAAATGTAGGCATTGATAACATTTATTTTACAGAATGACTTGTGAATGGACCTTCAGCAGCAAAAATGGTGTCTTTATTTGTAAAGAGGCAGAGGTGAATATACTCTAAAACAGGATTCATCCTATTTTGAGGCTACTACCTGCCTGTCTTGTTGTTGTCTTTACTGCTAACCTACAAGCTTACTCTGTGTCAGTCAGCCTCACATTGCACGCACTGTAGAGAAGCTTGGCAACCTAACGTGGCTCTAAAATGATATTGAGATCCATTTTTAACTTCTTTGGGCCCTGACCTAGCCTGCACAGGCAGGTCAGTCGGCCAGCTAGACAGCCATCACGGGACACACCTGCTTTTAGAAACTAAACTGCGCTCTAAGATAAGAGGGAAGATCGGCTGTACAATTTTAATTAGAATTACTGCTACCGTCTAGTCATTTAAATGATGCTCCTTTATGCTTTCATATAATGTTTTGATCTTGGGTCACTGCTAAAAAAACACACATGGCAACTCCGTTAAAGTCAAAACAAACTTTTCAAAAAGTAAAACAAATGTTCTGTCTTCACATCGACTGCATGGAAAAAATGGTCCTCTGCTCTAACCTGATTAGTGGTAACAGAGGATAAATCCTAATTATAGATGGTCAACAACCGGGAATAGACTGCACTCTTCTGGTAGAGTCAGTGAGTAAGTCGGCATGTGATTATTAAGCGTGTGTGTGTACGTGGGTATTGTCAAAGCTAGGATGAAGAGGTGATGACGGATTACCCAGAGTACCTCTGGACTTTCCCTTGTTGTTTGTCTGAATGTTGGAGTGAGAGATAATCAGCACTTGTTTTCCACACAAATTACTTCCAAAACAAGGCAGAATCAAGACTTAGTAGCAAATATCAGTCTTGAATTTGCATAGGCTAGTGGCCCTGGTATTGGCAGCATTTTACTTAATATTTTTTATTCTAAATCATTACAAAGACAAACCAATTTCACAAGTAAGATTATAGATAGGCACACTTTATGCAGAATGTTTATATTTTTAGTATAATACAAACACTTTTTTAGTTCATTGGCAAGAGATTTAGAATATGTTTCAACGCACATATTCATGTGTGTGTTTGATTGTGTATGTACATCAGTTGCCTTTCTTTGGCCCTTCACATTACAGAAGAGGGCTATCATTATTATATTTTGCCTTACAGAATCAGCTGATTTTACAGATACTGTGATTGGAACATTGGAACAAAATGTATAATTTTTTCTTATTTTCATTACTGTTTTCTGGAGTTGCTTATTTAAAGACTAATATTTCAATTGTATGTTTTGTACTATAGAATCGCTGGTTGATGGAGTTTGTGCGGGGGAGTGGTGACTACTGCCACGCTCAACACCATTAAGGGCTACTTGGGATGAAGCTACAGCATGCAGTCCTGCGGCCCTGAAACCTGAAAGACCATTGCTCTCTGAAGCAGCCAGCTAATGGGGTAATACGTGGAGCCTCGACACTGGAAGCTTACCGGAGAGAAAAAGAGAGCTACTGAAAGACACAGAGAGAAGGACTGAAGTGACAATCTGAGAAATTAAAACAACGAAAGTTGACACGCCGTGCTTCCTGAACTATAGGACACAGTCAACTGATGGACTAAAACTGTACAACAGGACATCGGAATTGGGAAAATACCTTAAAGGCTATAAACAATCTCCCAACAGGAAGTTCAACCAGAGACAGGAGGTCACCTGGTGACCTGCTATAAGTTGAACTCACAGCAGCTACCTGCTGCAGCTCCAGCTGAAGGTAAGGGCCGTCTGCTCATCAGAGATGGACTAAATCTAGTTATGCATCAGCACTTCCTAACTCCTGCTCCTCATTGACTTGTTATGGCTTGGTTATAGGATTCTATTGCAGCTTTTTAGTTGTGTCAGTGTAAGCTTAAATCAGCCTTTGGCTTGCCTTTGCAGTAGGGGTGTAATATTTATTTACAAGAATGTTTTAATGTCGAATTCCTTAAATCGAACAACATCCTTCATTTTTTGTGCTGGTTAATGTTTTTTAAAGAAGTTGTTGAACAGTCTGAACACAGGAGACATTTCCTTATTTGAAAATAATGCAATAACAAAGCACATGCCATATTTATAGTGCAGCCAGTAGAATTCCTGTACTATATATGCTATACAGATTTATGAGTACACAGTATTTCCTAATGTCATAAATCACTCTTTCATTTGATGGTGGGAATTTGTTCAGGTTAAAACTCAGACTGTGTTCTAAATCCAATACTAAGTTACGGCATACAAACATACTGCATACTAACTTACTGCATACTACATACTTCATGTGTCACCTGTCTATTCAATTAAAAAGTTTGCCATTACTAGCAGACTGTTCACACTGAAGGTAACTCAAATGATACAGTGTGGTCTCTGCATCACATGACTCTATCAATCAAGATATTAACAGTCCGTGCTGTTTAATATACATTATTTGTTTGTATCCACATGACTTTTATGTTTTTTATATTATTTTAATTTGTTGCACCATAACACATGTGACCAAAGCCAGAGGGAGATTTTATTCAAGTGCAGTCGGTACCCACCCACACAGTTTTTAGATTAGGTCTAATCAAGCGTAATTCGTTCTTCTTTGAAAAATGTTGTCTCTTATGGAGAAGTGCTTGATTTAAGTGTATTTTGGAAGAAAGGACTTTTATTGTGTGACCTTGTGATAGGTCTTGAGATGTCTCAAGACAGTAACAGTTTCAGTTATGCTGTCTGGAGGAGTAAAGCTGGGCCTTTTTTCACAGCGGACGTTTTGGCTTGTCATGGTAGGAAAAGGGACAGGTGTTATTAATAGCACTAGCAATAGCTCTGTTCTATTCAAGTGTTAGCCACGACAGCGTGACAGTGATCCCACATTCAGAATAATAACTAAAGCAGCCTAATACAAATCAGCAATCTTATATTTTCCTCATTTAAACCTGTGCTGTTCTCACTGTGACCTGTCAAAATGTCTGCCATGAAAAAGGCCTTTGAGGTAACTTGAGAAATATAGTTGAAACTCTTCAAAACTTTATGAGCATTTTTATATGGTGTCATTTTGTTGACATCGTGTGCCATCGTAAGATAAATTCAGTACATTTTTCCCTGACAGAGGACGTTCTAGGACATTAAAGGTCACGGCTGCCAACATGAACCGCCCTGCTCCAGTGGAACTGTGCCACAAGAACATGAGATTCCTCATCACACACAACCCTACTGACAGCACGCTCACCTCCTTTATAGAGGTGAGAAACATATGTGTGTGTGTGTGTGTGTGTGTGTGTGTGTGTGTGTGTGTGTGTGTGTGTGTGTGTGTGTGTGTGTGTGTGTGTGTGTGTGTGTGTGTGTGTGTGTGTGTGTGTGTGTGTGTGTGTGTGTGTGTGTGTGTGTGTGTTAACAGAAGACCATAAGTACACTGAAGAGGTTACCAAAGATGACACATGGTACACATGCACATATACGTATACCTCATGGTAAACTGTATGTCTTTTCCCCTCTTGTTGATGACATGTAAACCGAGAGACATTTTAAGTTAATTCAAAAATGGTCCTACCACTGTCGTCCCTTCCAGGACCTGAAGCACTTTGGTGCCACCACAGTTGTTCGAGTCTGTGATATCACCTATGATAAAACACCGTTGGAGAAAGACGGCATTACTGTGGTGGTGAGCACTCAGCAAACACACACATACACACAAACACACAAACACAGAGGATACAGAGTGCCAGGAGTACTTTAAAAACTCTGCTCTGCTTTCAGGATTGGGCGTTTGATGATGGAGCCCCACCCCCTACGAAGCTGGTTGATGATTGGTTGAATTTGCTGAAGAAGAAATTTCTGGAGGAACCAGGATGCTGCGTGGCTGTCCATTGTGTGGCTGGACTGGGGAGGTGAGAGACACAGGGAGCAACAACAAGAAAACACAGTTTGTGTCTGAACACAATCCAAGTGATTAAACATATTTTATCTTATTGTCGATTATTAGGGCTTTTTATACTGTATATATTTATGAAACATTTAAATATAAACCTATTATTTTCACATACTTGCCTACATAATAGTCATTTATATGTGCTGTCTTCATCTGACTAGGGCTCCTGTGATGGTTGCTTTGGCTTTGATAGAGAGCGGGATGAAGTATGAAGATGCTATTCAACTCATTAGACAGTGAGTACATTTGATTATTACATCCTCATAAAGCAATATTAAATATTAATATTAAATGCAAACAGTGTCTTATTCCAATTATATACACAGCAAAGAAAGCTGGTTTAATATGATAAACAATGCATTGTGTTATCAATCAATGAATGCAGTATTTAATGAAACCGTTTTTGAGTAGAAATTGAACATTTCTTTCTTGGTGCCATCTGGTGGTGATATCAAATGAATAAGAGAACAGACCGGGCAGAAGGCATCGCACACTAAAAAGGCGTGTTCTTGCATCATACATAGTGTTTTTATGTGTGTTTCAGGAAACGTCGGGGAGCCATCAACAGTAAACAGCTAACCTACCTGGAGAAATATCGATCAAAGCAAAGACTTCGCTTCAAAGACTCTACTGCACACACGAACAAGTGTTGCACAATGTGAACACACACACACACACACACACACACACACACACACACACACACACACACACACACACACACACACACACACACACACACACACACACACACACACACACACACACACACACACACACACACCCTCAGACATCTTGTACCCCTCAACAAATGCTCTCAGGAAAGAACCATACAAGCCTTGTCATCTTGTCATAAAACCTGATGTGTACCCTGGGAATTTTTGACAGCGGGTTTGTTACAATGTATCTTTATTCCCTTGTTTGTTAGAATTCTTGGTCCCTTTTAAATTATTGTATTGGCATGTTTGCTTCATTTTATAGATACCAGTGAAAGAAATTGCCAAGATGGGCAAGACAATCCCATAAAAATGTTTGTAGCATATTGTTAAGGCATATTTGCTCAACTAAATAGCTCTGGGAAAGACAGAAACTTTGGTCAGGGATCAGGTCTTGAGGTTTCACATTAAAATGTTCAATAAAATAAATCCATAGAGTACAGTACAAGTGGGCAAACCCATACAAATTGGTGTTGCTGATTTAAATTGATACAAGGCCTTCAAAATGTCAAATAATACTGCATACTTTGTTAAAGGTGGGGTAGGTAAGTTTGAGAAACCGGCTCGAGATACACTTTTTGTTATATTCCATGGAATGCTCTTAACATCCCGATAGCAATGAATATCTTAAGTGCTTTGACAAAAAATCCATAAAAAAATGTCATCTGTGGAAGCCGTAGTACTGTAAAAAGCACGACCAATCATTTTAGCCGACCCGGCTAAAATAACTGGATGGCCTACCTGCCTGTCAGCCTTCCATCTGTGCACAAACTTATCTCATGCCCTCATTGGTCATGTGCGCGTTCGTGTGTGTTGGAGGAGGGGCTCTGTAAGGAAGTGGCAGATTTTTTCCGGCTGTGTATTTTCAAATTCTTGCGCACTCGAGCTGGTTTCTCCAAAATTACCTACCCCACCTTTAAGTAACTATTTATTTTTTCAATGATGTACACATGTTCAATAATAGTTTAAAACTCACCATTATCAGGGTAATAACAAGCAGTATTTATGTAAGATTGTTTTATACCAAAACCTTTAAAACCATAATGTTGTAGCTCAGGGTTTTTACTATAAATTTAAGTCAATACTATAAGTAACCCTCTCTTTGACATTATTCCTTTTATTGTCTCTTCTTTAGTTTTAGTTTAACTGGAGATATAAGGGCTAATTTTCATCCGAGTATTTTCTGACATTTGTCTAAAAATAAGATATTATTTATTGTCTATGATCATTGTGAATATCAGCTTTTGGTAAATATAAAGCCTTCATTTGGTTTTGTCACAGTTGCCGTTTTAAAATTACTCCATTGTGCTCAAGTTATGTGTTTACATATCAATGTGTGCATTATATTATGCTCTGTTTACTGACATTCACAGAAGGAAACAGTTGATTTGAAGCCAAGTATAAAGTATGTAGTATTTTAATAATACATTACACACAGACTTAAAGGACTGATTATGTAATCTAGTTGTGAATAATGTAAACAAATGTGATCCTATTTTTATCCCTTTTATTCCCATGGACATAAGGGTTAAACCACTCCTACCATTCATTGACAACAACAATTTGCACACAAAAAATAAATAGTTTCAAATATGTGTATATTATATATTCTATATTCTGTGTCATAGAGGAATTTACATTTTATCAGCAGTGGAGGACACAATCTCCTAGTTTTAATCCATGGATGATGTGTAAATGGAGGTACTGGACTAATCCTAACGTAAATATAGCTGCGCATCATTTATGTCTAGATCACACTATCTACTAGGTCAAAGATTATCTTGTGGGGTGGAGTTTACTTATGTGTTTTGTTCCTGAATGATGCTTGCAGCCAACTGCTTCCTTTTTTGCTGATGATAGAGCATGCCCTTTTTGTTTTAGTAGGTTGCTAGTCTCCCATCATCTATGGTCTTGAATGACAATACGTAGAAAATAAAATGAGAGCAGAGGGTGTAACATTGATGTTAAAAAGGAGATAGGAATAGGATCAACCACGTTTTCCTGAAAGCTTAGCAAATTGGCTACAGATTCCTTGTTCATATAATGTGTGTATGTTTTTTGACTGTGTGTGTGTGTATGTGTATGAATGTGTATTTGTCTATGTGTTTGTGTATGACTGTGTATGACTGTGTGTGTATGTTTGTGTGTGTGTTTTTCGCAAACTTTAGCCATTGTAAATCCTTGGGACTGGCATAAACCAACACTTTTTTAATGTAAAACAAATGTTGTAAACGTCTGTTTGTCTGTAAATTCTCGCACTGTTAAATAAAGTTTTTGTCACTGTCCCTTTATTATAATAGTTGTTCACGATTTCTTCTGTCTATTTGATGCATTTTAAAGATATGATATGGCCTGTATTTGTTCGTAAACACCTTATGTTACATAAGAAAAAGAATAATTACTTTATAGCAGACACACTGTGTTATTAACACAACTTGAACTAAACATACAAAAGTCTATGTCTATGTTCAACAGTGTTGAAGCCTCATGGCACAATTGGCAACATATAATATACATATACGTTTTAACCATGGCCAAAATGTGTTTCTTTGAGGGAAACTGAACTCCTAATTTGATGCAGTTCCCTCCCTGGCCGCAGTTCAGTCCCCCCGCCACAGGGGGCGCTGCTCTGCCAGCTCTAGCGTCACAACAGAGCACTTCCGCTGGTCGGAAGGACTTGTGTGGCAGATTCGTCAGAAATGTCTATGTGCGTTGTATCATATAAGGCTCTAAAATATAAATTCAGTGATGGCATTTAGCTGTATATGCCTTAACACCATCGATAAATTAGTATTGTTTTGTTGTTGAATCGCTGATGAAATGGATGGACAAAAAGCAGGTAAGAACTTTGGCTAGCTTCAACTCGAATATGTTTGTCGGGTATTCATGTTAGTTTGGGCCAAATCAAAATAAACAAACGTGTTAAGTTTTTATTTATTTTTTTCATTATTATCAGGCTTTTTTGTGATAAAGGTACTCTACTGTCATTCTCGGCAGCTGTCATGACTGACGGCAGAAAGTGTTGACTATCGTCAACCCTGAATCTGTCACCGTTATATTATTATATTGAACGTTTTGAGACAGCATCAAACTGTGTGGACAAAGATTGATGTTCGACCTTTATTTAAAAAGAAAAGACGTAAAGCTCATATTTTCATTTTTATTAAATTGTTAATCATCAATTTAACAATAATCAAATACATATTACTATATTAAAGTTGTAATATTAACACGCTCACGGTATCGTTATCTGTGGATGGACACAGTAATTGCCTAACGTTATTCATGTCGATGTGTCTGTCAGATGCTACTTTTTATTAAAGCTGACATCAATGTCCTAACAATTCTGAAATAACCTGTGCTGTATATAAATGACATCCTCCATTAGCCTTCCTCATTATTTAATTCACACTCCCTCCCATTTTCTTGATGTTCTCTCTCCTTGTAACTTCTGTTGCATGTACAATATAGACATTAGGCCTACAATTAAACACAAGAAAATGACAAAAATGTAAATATAAGCATCTGCAAAAACACATTTGCAGAATGTAACACCTTAACAAATAAAGATAAAAATGGACTGAAGCAATGTTCCTTTTTGTGTGTGTTTGTATATTAGATGTTATGCACTGTCAAGCAAAAAAACAAAACAAGTTCTTAATAGATATTGCAGTTGGTTGAAGGGTTTAGTCTTGGGGGTATCAGAATGAGGAAATGGGGTACAATCACTCAAAAATAACAACATTTGCTTTATTGTTGAGAGCAGGCATTGATATTAGCCTTCTTTCCTTTTCTCCACAGCTGGTTCTGTGTTTATGTGTCGGCTGTGCAACATCTTCTCTCCCAGTCGCTCTCAGCTGCTGGCCCATTGCTCCCAGCTGCACCCACAGCAGGAAGCCCCTGATGACATCATCGTTTCCCTGCAGCCCCTTATAGGAGAGACTGTGGAGACACCAGCAGGTCAGATTAGCTTATCATTGCTAGAATAACCATTCCAAAATGATAAAAAAACAAAACAACTATGCGCATAATATTTCAAAAGAATCATTACTTTGTTTAGTCATTTTTGAATGAATTTGACTTTGTTTAGGGAGATTACAATGAAGTTATTACAGTGTATCAGACACAGAAAAAAAGATATGGATGGAGATGGATAATCTCGTTGTTTCTGCGATCCCTTCGTGGAATCAGTTCATTGACAAATAACCTGGTGTTGTCTTCTTATTTGTTCTGCTGTTATGTCGGCTCACAGAGAGCCCAGTAAAGCGAAAACGAGGACGACCAAAAGGCTCTACAAAGAAGACGCGCACAGATTTGACAGAGGACAAGGCGGACTCCTCCAGTTCTCTGAAGGATGATGTTCGAAGACAAGAAGAAGGGAATAAGGAGAAGGGAGACAAACAATGTAGCTCATTACAAGGTAGTATTGGTCAATTGATATGTATCCCATAGTACTTTGTTCATACAAAAGACAAGAAGTACCCTATGCATGATAGAAGATTATTATGACCTTTAATTGTTTCAAGGATATGGTTTCAATTAGAGATTTTTGAAAATATACTACACCAACTGTTTTCCACCATTAACATTTTAACTTCTTTTTTTTTAAGGTGAAAGACATAACGGTGCACTAGGGCTTGAATGTAAAGACTGCCACCGCTCATTCAGCAACAGACGACAGATCCTCAAACACATCTGCCTGAGGGATGATGAGGAGGAGGAGGAGGACGAAGAGGAGAAAAGTGAGGAGTTAAATAAATCGGCAATTAAAAAGTTTTGGACATAGAGTTTTTCAAAGTTGCAGTGACCTCAGCAAGCATGTTTGGGATAATCTATTATTGGATAGATGATTAAATGTGTTAACTACAGATGTTGGGTAAAGGAACAGAAGAATACAATTTACATACATGAATTGTACTTGAAAATTCAGGTGATTATGCTTAACAGACCCAATACATTTTAGGGAGCGTCTCTGGTGGAGCGGGAGCTGAGAGTTCTGGGAGTTTGGATTCTGTTGGAGTAGATCCAAACCAAACGCAACAAAATCCAGCAAGGGCAGGACTTGTGAGAGAAAAAGGTGAGTTTAAGTTCAGAACATGGTTTCTTCAAATTAATTATTCCTAGGATGGACACTAATTCGTAAATTCGATTTGTAAATGATGAATGATGCTAGCGGCCTAACCCCTTCTTTTTCTCTGAGACACAGGCAGCCTCAGATCCCCAAGAAATAACCGAAGCCGCCGCTCCAAAGAAGGAGGCCTAGCAACAGGAAACAAGAAGTCTGTCATCAGCGTTGTTCTGACTGAAGATAAAACACTTCCAGGTTTGTCATAAAGTCATAAACATTTTGGCTAAAGACTGACTGGACTGCTTTATCAGAAATATTTACAAGAAAGACTTGTTTCCTTTTAACTCAACAGGTGTTTCTAAAATGGTTCCAGTAGAGGACAATTCAGTGGAAGCAGATTATTTGGCAATCCAAGCTCAACCTCAGGTAAACACAGGAATTCACCCAAACATTCACCCAAACTGTAAAGTATGTAGCCTGGCAGACAGTCTGGATTTATTTATAAACTCTTAACAGTGTCACACTCTTAGTGTATAAGTGTCTCAGGGTTGTGTTTCTGTAGAAGGTTATTTAAAAAAAGAAAGTATAACAAATCAGTCTTACATGTTAAAGTGTGTTTTTGTGTCTTTTATTTATTCTTCCAGGGTCAGACACAAGATCTTGCAAGTGAAGCCCCTTCCTGTGAGGGTAACCCTAAAACAGACCAGGAGCCAAGGTAGTGTCATAGAGAATGTCCATGTCCCCTAAAATTGCATGATTGATAAGACACATTGTTAGTAAGCTTGGTAAAATCTCACAGAAACATGTTGTTATAAATAATGTTTTTAAGCTCCTTGTTGTTTGGTGCTTGAAGCAGTCTGACCTTTACCTCCCACCTTTTACTCTAGTTCTAACCCGACCTCCACAACAACAGCACCGAGCAGAGGCTTCCAGGAATATTCTATCAAGCAAGATGCAACCAAGTACTGTATGCATACTGTTTATTGAATGTATTAACAATGATTTTATATTATTGTCATCTTAGCTTTGGGGAATCAGTGTAGTTGAATGATCCTGTGTAAAATACAAGCTACATACTAATGTGAATAATCTAATCTGACTATCTAACAAAATGCTTGCCTTGTCTATCCGTTAATTTGAAGAGTTAAGAGTATTCTCTTTCAGTATTGGTAATTTGCTTATCTGTGCAGCCTAGAGCCAGCCAAAGGATGTTATCTATTTTTTTCAACAACAACAAATTCACTGCTATGATGCAAACTATACGTCAACTTGTAAATGTAATTCCCTTACTCTCTGTCTCCCAGTCTACTTCAGAGCCAGCTGAAGATCTTTGCCTGTGAGTTCTGTAACAAAATCTTTAAGTTCAGACACTCACTGGTCGCCCACCTGAGGACACACACCCAGGAGAAACCATTCCAGTGTCCTCACTGTGACTACGCATCGGCCATCAAAGGTAGATCAGTGTCAGTGTCCTTATTGATTCATCATTAAAGAGGGTTAACAAAGTTTTTATATATATATATATATATATATATATATATATATATATATATATATATATATATATATATATATATATATATATATATATATATATATATATATAATAGTGCATAGGAACCAGCCCATGAGTATATTTGGAAATATCAATAGTCACAAACAAACAAAACGAAATTGCTGTAAGGATTTAAATAACAAAATCGTGAAACCTGCATCCACTGTAAATTCCTGTAAAAGCTGACTACCTTCCCACCTTCTTTTCTCCTTTAAGCCAATCTGAATGTTCACCTGAGGAAGCACACAGGAGAGAAGTTCAGCTGTCAGCACTGTCCTTTCAACTGCCTGAGCCCAGGACACCTCAAGGTGCTGTACCAACTCTATTACAGATATTGATAATATTAGTAGCAAAGTGTTATATCCAGAGTATAATTATTATTAACATAACAGCTTTGAGACAATACTAATTTCAACACCCACATAAATTGTTATTCTGGGCGCAGCAGTGATTCTGTGTTTCTGTTAATGCAGGTGCACATAGAGCGGGTCCATTTGAAGGTGAAGCAGCACTGCAGCTTTTGTGAGAAAAAATACTCAGATTTGAAGAACTTGCTGAAACACATGGAGAAACGACACAACCTGAATGATGCTGCTGTCTACCAGAGCTACCAAATACTCAGGTTTGATTTTAAACATCTACATTATTTAAGATAAGAATAAGATAAGAAGTACTTTATTGATCCCAATTTGTGAAATGTTTGCTGCAAGCAGCATAAAAAGACAAGGCATTGTATGTTAGAGAAATTAAAAGACTATAAATAAACAATCCAAAATGTAAACATCTCAAATAGAAATAAAATAGCATTACAAAAGTAGAAAATATACATGTTTAAATACGAATTTACAGTAACAAAATAAAAAGCAGGATATTATATGTTAGAAAAATATCACTCGTCACCGGCTTGAGCTTCAATATCAGGATACATGTATTTATAATCCTTGCAAGAATGGAAGTAGTCATCACATACTGTACAGAGCATTTGGTACAACTAGTTCCCAGAACAGTGTCCTTCACATGCTCATATACAAGAGAGGGTGTTACACAGTCACAAGATGGAGGAATACCGGTTCAAAGCAGTATTCAATGTTTAGTTTAGATTAGCTAAGGCCCATGTCAGAAATCATCATGCTTGTCATATGTCTATCTCCATAGAGGCTGAATCATCATGTTAATCACATAGCTATCATATGCCTAAAACAGTGTGTCCTGACACTCTTCTAGGTAATCATACATCCTGTTACGTACACAGCTACGTAGGGCCTTTGTTATCATGTGCTACTCTGATATTGGAAGAGTACATTCAGTATTTTCCCAACATTATATATACATTAAGTGTGTAAGGAATGGACTATTTGTTTGTTCCTTTCTGTCACACCTGCCCTTCTAATCTGTTCATGTGGTCCAGGTTGAAGACCCGTCAGGGCCTCAGGCAGCTCCTCTACCACTGTCCCACCTGTAACCGACGCTTTAAGAACCAGCTGGAGCGAGAGCGCCACCTGTTGGTCCACGGGCCCCAGCGTCCCTTTGCCTGCCTCCTCTGTGACCACGCTGCAACCAAGATGGCCAACCTCGCCGCTCATGTCAGGAAACACCTCTTCTTATATGTGTGCTGCGTGTGCGATGGGAAGTTTGTCAGCTCCCAGAGACTGAAGAGTCACCTGAAAGAATCTCACCTGGAGCTGGACCAGGGACAGGCCTTCACCGACTGCATCAACAACAGCTACTACCTGATACAGCCTGGGGGAGGCATGTGGGGGGAGGAGGAGCAGGACGATGTAGAGAAGGAAGAGCTAAGGATAGAGCAGGAGGGGGAAGATGAGGGCACAAGAGATGAGAGTAGAGGAAATGGTGAAGGAGAGGGGGAGTTGGGAGATGGCGAAGGGGGGCAGCCAAAAGTAGCAGCGAGCATAGATGTGGAGCAAGAGAAAGAGGAAGAAGAAGATAAATCTCAGAGTGAAACCACAGAAGAAGTGCAGGGTACGGAAAGAAAAATAAATGCACAGCAAAGTTCCAAAGAACAGCTTCATTCAGACATTTCTTCAGAAACTCCCATTGACAGACAGGAGGAAGAAACAGCTGGGCAGAAATCACAGGACAACTCTGAGGAGGCGTGCTCACCTAACACCCCTCTCTTAAAGGAAAGTACGCAAGGAAACTCACACTCAGCTGAGGAGAACACACACACAACTGTGTCATCACCGGCCGCAGGGGGAGATGAACTAACTCCACTTTCAGAAAGGGTAAAATAAATACAAGTACAATAATGTCAGCTTGCACATAAGCACATAACTCTTATTAATTGGCCACTTATTTTCATAATGAATCATTTTCCCTTATTTGTCCAACAATCCAGACTCAAAGATATTACATTTAATATAATGTTTAGACAAAGAAGTTAGTATTTTAGAAGGCCAAACAAGAGAATTATGGTATGTTTGACCTAAATATAATTTGATGGTTTATCAAATATCGAAATAGCTCCTGATGAATTGTTTTGTCGATGGAAATGACATCACTAAGGAATCCATCTCTAGTGCCTTTATGATCTTTAACATTACAAGGCTTTTTACAAATCTCTATAGGGTGTTCACAGACAATGTTAACACTCAAAAAGTAGTATGATGTAGTCTTATAATTTGTTATTGAATTTAAAGCATATGTAAATTAATGAATGCGTCTGAAATATTTACTTATCTTAGAGGAATTCTACTAACTCTTCCCATCCACTCCTGAGGTAGCAGCTTTGCTCCTGGCAGTCTGAGTTTTAATCTTTATCCTCTGTCGGCAGGTGTCGGAGGTTTTCCATCAGAATGCGTTCGAGCAGGTGTTCTCATCTCTTCCGAAGACTCGGCTCAATATGGAGTCTTTCCAACGGCTCAGGAAAATGTATGGGGACCTGGAATGTCAATACTGTGGTGAGAAGCTGGTTTTGTTTTATCCTGTTATTTAATTAGTTTCATTTCACAATATAGTATATTATTATCTATTACTTAGCTTTTCCTCTATGTGGCTTGAGTGTTTGATAGTTTCTTTTTTTTGCTGCATAGGTAAACTGTTCTGGTACAAAGTCCACTATAACATTCATGTGCGCACACACACCAAGGAGCACTCGCATTACTGTTCAAAGTGCAGCTACTCGTCCATCACCAAAAGCTCTTTGAAGCGGCACCAGATCCAGAAGCACAGCGGCGTGCTGCTGCCCTGTTCCAACCCCGGCTGTAAATACACCACACCTGACAAATACAAACTCCAGGCCCATTTGAGGACCCACCAGGAACAGGTAACAAGCCTTCACTATACTGGATAAAAAAGTTAATACCGGAATCTGAAGCTTTAATCATGGGTAAAACCTTAAGTGTTCGCTGTGTGCACAATTGTAAGTGCGTATTTTGACCATATCATAGTTGTTATGCATATTTTCCAACTCCAAGCTGTATAAACTTGAATGCATATTAGATTTAAGCATATTAGGTTATGTGTATTTGTGTAATGAGGGAGGGTGTGGCCTAAGGAGATCAACACCCTATATCAGGGTGCAAAATGGGCCCAATATCTGCACACATATATTTTCTCCTAGGAGAGCCTAAACCTCACTTGAATTATTTTTAATATTCAGGTTTGAGATTTATTCATATTTTGGTTTGACCGAAAGCACTGTAGTGGTTCAATAATCTAATTAATCCTCAAAAATACAACTTTCCTAATAATTGGGCACACAGTGTATTACCGATTACTTCTGTGAAGGATGCAGACATTGACGATTGATTTCTCTTGGTGGGGTTTGTCATGTTTTTCTCTTGCTGTTCATTTCAGGGAAAGAGTGCAGCATGTCCCGTCTGCAACAACAGCTATCCAGAGCACAGACTGAAGCACCACATCAAAACATCCCACCCCGGTAAAGAACACACAAATACAGTATATCTACAGATATAGACAAAACTCACACAAAACATTTTTCTCTTAAAAGTGTTAATTTTCAAACCTGTCGCTTTCAACCCAAAGCATTTGACTCACATGATTCATTCAACAGCCATCTGATATTTTGAATCTCTGATTTCTAATTCTTGATGACAAATCATGCGATTTTGTAGTTTAAAAAAACAAAACAACAACATGTGTTTCTAATCCACAGTGGGTTGTAGGGCTCAGAGGGTTTAATCAGTTTGAATGTTAGTTTGCTCAATCTGCCCTGCACTTAATAGCACCTAACTGAAATAAATATGAACTCACATAACCAAGTTTATTAACATTTCCGAGGTTGCTTTTACATTTTGTGTGTTGATGTGTTGTACAGATGCACTGCCTGTGCAGGGTAAAGGACTGATGGTGCAGCGTGCAGAGAAGTGCCCCTACTGTGAATCCTACTTCCTGAAGAACAGCAGTGACTTCCAGCGGCACATCTGGGCCCATCAAGGTGCGATATTCCTTTACCTTTAAACCAGGCAAACACAGACACTGCACAAGGATGGAGAAACACATGCAAAGTGTTTCACTGCATGATTAATGTGTGAAGTGAGCTTCTTCCATCTGGTTCTCCTCCTCCTGGCTGCCCTCCAGGAGGATGGACTAGACAAATACACACTGCAGACATTGTATACAAATAGAAACTCTAACAAACTAAATGTTCTACTTGTATGCTGTTGACAAAATCTCATAGAGGAAAATAAACAATGCTGAAAATAACAATTGGCAGAAGTTACCTTAAAATGATAAGACATTCTTTGTTTCAGTTTTGAGGACTGTTTTTCCTTCCAAGGATAGTTTGTTAAAAAACAACTCTTTTGCTAGGCCTTATGTTAAATATCTTAAATGTTATATTTATCTCGGAACCTAATGAGTGCCAATGCTTAATGACTATGTGGTTGCTTAGCTGAAGTTATTTGATACTTAAACCATGTCTTAATTAGCTGTGATGTCCAATGTTTTGCTTTGAGGAAGTGAATTGTTAATATCAGCCTCTTTGTCTCTTTACCTACCTCTTTAAACACTTGCCTACCTCAATGATCTTGCTTCCTTGAAGTTACATCACAGGCTGAGGATGTTGGCAGACATAAATCCAGCACAGGTGTTGATGAAGGTCTCAGTGAGCAGAGCCAGTTAATCAAAAAACACCTTGCAATGCATATGCTCACTATGTTATTCAGCAGTTTTATCTGATTTGGTTTTCTTCACACTTTCTCCCACCGTCCTTGAGATTTTGCATGTCCCACTAAAGAAAACTTGCCCATAAGCATCACTAACAATCCAGTCACAAATGTAGTCTTTGTCTGTAAAATATATGTTGCTAATTGTTATGTTATTCTAATAAACTACATATAATGTAAATGCACTCATAAACAACATTTTTAATTAAAAAAAGTTCTGTCTTATTTAGAGCAATCTGTAACACCTCATCAAATACCATCTTGATTTTAAACACTTTTATATCCCCTTGACTCTATAAAAGTCATGTTTTTGGAATGTTGTTGTTGTCTCATGTGGTTATTCTTTTGTTCTGGTGTGTAGGTGTGAAGCCGTATGTGTGCGGTGTGTGTGACTATGCGGGCCGCAGCAGGAGTAACCTGAAGACTCACATGAACCGACACAACACAGAGAAACGTCACCTCTGTGATCTGTGCGGGAAAAAGTTCAAATCTAAAGTCACGCTCAAAAGCCACAGACTGAGCCACACCAATGAAGGTACATATTATTTGTCTATTCATTGGAATTTGACTAACAGGATTTTTTAGAAAGTGAAAAGCGATGATTAATAAAAGGAGAATCTTTTTTTATGTTAATTCAGGGAAGCGTTTTCAATGTTCAGAGTGTGACTTCACCTCGGCCTCCAACCCGTCCTTGCTCAGACACATGGAGCAACACGCTGAGTTTAAGGTTGGAATAACACACAAGCATCACTCCAGATGTCATGTTCTTGTTTTGATAAAAAGATTGAGAAGTTGTTTAGAAAAGTCAAATTTGTATTTTTTAATCACGTCATATCTGGTTTTCTTCTATCTTTGTAGCCATTTCGCTGTGCACACTGCCACTACTCCTGTAACATTGCGGGTCCCCTGAAGCGACACTACAAGATAAAACACCCGGATCAGAAATATCAGAATGCCGGACCTGGACTGCCTAACCCCGATGCTCTGAAACAGCAAGGTCAGAACTCTGCTCTCATTCTGCCCTGTCGACACTTTTCATGTTGTTTATAGTCACATTTTGCCAAAGTAGGACACTTGTACTGAGTAAAGACTTTAAAAGTGTTGTGGTGAAGACTCTCAGGAGCGAGAATCTATTTTGTGCCAGGAGAAAAATCATTAAATATTACTTAATTCCTGCAGCAGTACAAAACAAAATGCTTGTTCAGCATAACCTAAAATAGCTTTTGTGTGTGTGTGTGTTTAGGGGGTATGAAGTGTCCTGAATGTGAATTTGTTTATGGCACCAAGTGGGAGCTGAATCGACACCTGAAGAGCAAACACAGCCTGAAAGTGGTGGAAGGCACCTGGGAGGTAAACAGTGTTCACTTACACAGAATAGATGCATTGAAACTGTTTTTTAACGTTGCTCTGAGGATTGGCTATGATCGTCTCACCGTAGGTCTGTCACATTGGAATGGTTATTGCAATTTTGGACATACATTAAACGCCTCCCGGAGGTTATTCTATATTGACATGGGTGTGCTCTGATTTTTCTCTTTAGCGCCACCCTTAGGTCATAGTTTTCACTTATTGTATGAAATATTTCAAAAACACAACAGCTATTAGTCTTGTTTCTGTCCCAAAATGATACCAAAATGTCAGGAGCGGGAAAAAAACAAAAAACATGCCAGCTCAATCATGTTAGAATTTAGTTTATTTATTCGTCAATGTCAGTATTTTCAGGTAAATGCAATCTCTGCCTTATCTATGAATATTCAGGTTGGGGAGACAGTGGAGGCTCAGTATGTGTCTGTGGAGGATGAAGAGCAGCTGACAGAAGTACCTGAAGAATCCCTACATGACAACGGTAACCACAGCAACAGTGATAAACAGACAGTAGGCACAAACCAGCCGACATGCTTTCATATGAACTTTGTGACACGTCACAATAAATGCGTGTCTTCTATGTTTAGTTAATATCCAGCAGATCACTGAATACAGTTCAGAGACTCACGATGCCGTCACCTCCATGGTTGCCATGGCGCCAGGCACTGTTACCGTCGTACAACAGGTAAACAACATCTCATCACATACTCAGGAAATCACGAGTGTTTACAGCAAAATGTTGATGTCGAGCTTTGTCTGAAGTTGCAGGTGAATGATGAGCAGGAAGTGGGGGACTGCAGAAACCAGCTGATGGTGGTGAATGCAGATGGGGGTCTAACAGGAGACCAGGTGATGGTGGTAGAGGACGCAAATGGCCTGGAGGCTCTGACAGTCCTCACTCAGGGAGAAAACACTCACCACTACATCGTCTACGTCCAGGAACACACTGTAGAAATCAACTAGGGATGCTAACATTTCATCATCTGTTGATCCATCAGTGTTGAAAAAGTGAAGTTACAGAAAATGTACCAGTAAGCAAATACAATATGGATTTTTATCATGATTAAGATCATTTCAGTTTTATTTGTACAAATGAAAACTATAAGTACAATAATTGTTTGTATTATTATGTGACATATTTTGTATTTACAAAGTATATTTAAATAAAAAGCCTGTCTTGCACTGCTCAATGCTCCTGATTGATTTTATTTCCTTAAAATACAAAACAAAATTCCAACGTATAACATTCATGAGTTATAGCATAAGTTCAGTTATTGCTCTAAAATATTCAGAAATTATTTAAATGTTAGTAAAGTAGTAATAAAAAATCATTTACAAATTGCCATTTATGATTGATTTGTTATGAACACAAAACATTTACATAATACTGGTAAATGAAACCACGAACTGTAAAACGTCAAAAAATCTTACACCAGAAACTAAGTACAACATGCATTATTTAGACAGTATGTGAACTCTGTAATTAGTCAATTTTCATATACACGAGATTTTTTCTTATTGACCTATGAATGCCATTTTCATATTTTATTGCAGCCAAGAAAGCATTTAGAATTCACAGTTTATTTAATTGTGGGTTTCGATGTAGAGTTAGTGAATGAACTGAAATGAATGCAACGATTTCGATGTGTTCACCCGTCTGTTCTGGATCATGGTGTTGTTCAGTCTCAGTCCAATAGGTGGCAATGGCGCGCACTGTGCTCTGGTGTCAACATCCTGTACTTTGTATATATTACAGAAGAAGAAGAAGCGGTGGGAAATTTGACATTGCGCGAAAGGCTGTTGTTCACAATTGAACGATATTTTAATACAAGCTAACATTATTAGTGAAAATACTGATGCTTACACGACATGGACCGGTACGTTTTGATTGTATGCTTTGGGCAAACTGACGAAGAGCTGGCAGAGGAGAATACATGTAAGTTACTTTGATATAATCTAAACTGCAACCAAGTTGAGTTAGCCAGTGGCTTGAAAAGTGTTCCAATACATGTAGACACCTTTATCAACAACCACACATGAGTTAACAAAATATAGTATCTGTAAATATCAAGGCTACATTTTTAACTGCTTGTTTCAAGAAAGTTGAGTCACTTTCTGGCTTATGGCGTTAAACATTTAAGCTACACAGTAAAAACAGTCTACTGTTTACAGAAAAAAGGACAATGTGTGACGTAATTTAAGTCTTAAAAGTTGGTAACTGACAGGAAATTGAAGGAGGAAATATGTTACCTGCATACAGTGCAGTTTTCTTAGATTTCAGTATGTAAATTGACAATGGGTTAACAGTTGGTGCAACAAATTGCTTATTTTAACCTGCAATTTAGCAGCAGTCTGCTTGTGATAAACCCTGAACTGTCATTGTTCACAGGTCTGGAGTCAGTGAAACAGATATATGACAAACTTGTGGACATCTCAACCCAGGACTCAGTCAGAGGAGTCTCTGTATTTCCAGGTAAAGTAAATTGAGCACTTTGGGCCTCTTTCACCCTGTGTGACCTCCAGACATAAGATATGTTATTTCACAACGTTCCTCACTTCTGTATTTCTTCTGTACACTTCCCAGCTTGTTCTCTCAGTGGCAGCCCATCAGTTCAGAGATGGCACTTTGCTGTGCAGGCTTACCAAGGAGTTACGCAGGTGAGACATGTGGAAAATGTAAAACAATTTGACCTTAAACATGGTTCATGTTGAAAGGAACCAAACTGGACACAAATGCCTATGTGGCATAGCCTTTTTTCAATGTGTGATGCAGTAATTGCTTGTGAAAAGATAAGTAAAGTATCAATTGTTAAAAAAAAAAGGCTGTTCGTGATAATTCAATCAGTTTTCAAACTTGACACAATTAGGTGAGTGAGTGAGTGCTAAATATGATACCCTTTGTAGTAATTTCATGGTTATAATCATATGGAGTGCTCCTGTCTTGGAAGGTTATGTGTCAGCCATATAAAACAACCAATTTAACCTTCTGACTCTCCTGTTTTGTAGTTTTGCAGCTCAGACTGGGAAGAGCTGGGGACAGGCCATCAGAAAACTGACAGTGAAGAGGAGAAGCTTTCTGCTGTGGAGTCATGTCTCAGCTCTCTGAGAAATCAGGAGGCATCAGACCAAAAAGCCGACCAGCCGTCACCAGCAGAGTGAGAGACAGATCAAACCTTTCTCTTCTTTATGATATGACATCTTAGGTTCATGTGTCTCAATGATTCAAGATCCAGTTGTTACTTTTGTCCTGTTGGATTGCAAGTTATTTTCTGATCTGATCTTTATTGAGCAGGCTGTTGGAAGAGGCTGCTGAAGGACTGCATCTCCTGACAGACAAGCTTCCACCTCCAGGTACTGCTGAGCGCTTACTTTCTTTAAATACTACACCTTTCTTAGCCGCTATGAGTTGAGTCATATAATACAATAGTAAAAATTGTAACTTTGGGCTCAGTTGGTACTGTTGAGTGTGTAGTTGGAATAATACAAATACATGAACATTACTTTTATTCAATGAATTAAAATGAACACTCTCCTCATCTAAGAGGTTGAATCCAAAATGCTTTCTCTCACAACTTCTCAGAGGATTTTGGTTGTTGTGATGAAGAGCAGGGCTAGATAGTTTCCCTTTATTTTTCTTTAATGAGGAGAACAACAAATGTGCAGTGTACCGAGGGGCCAACAGTGCAAGAAGTTAGTTTCTTGCACAAAGCAATATCTCAAATGAGGTTGCCTATAACATGGAATTAAAAACGTTTTAGCAAAGACAAATTCCTCAGCTATAGGGATCAATTCCAATTTCAAGCAATTAGGTTTTGGAAATCTGCCTGCTGCAGCCCTGTAGAAAAGGTGCTACCCTATTCTATTTAATAATAGGCACTAACTGCTGGGTACATCACTACTTCTTCACATTTCTGCTCTGTTCATTTCTTAAAGAGCATTTCTTACACACCATCTTTGCAGGAGTTCAGGAACAGTAACCTTTCATTTGTAGCTGCCCAAAGAAGCTGGAGTCACTACTGGCTTCCCACTTAAAAAAACATAAAAACATGGTGTCGATCCAGGGACTGGGTATGAGCCTCAGGCTATCTCCCTTTCAATATGTTTTAGCCTGACAGCTACTGCTTAGAGCTAGAAAACAAATAACTCCTGGAAAAGAAACTGGTGCATTTTGTCAGATAATTAATTAAATGTTACATTCTGTTCTTGTATATATCATATTATATATGTGTATATAGACATCTTGCACTATTTGTATTTTATTATATATGTTGCATCGTTGGAGGAGCTCGAAGATTTTCATTGCCTTTTTTACACTCTAGCTTATGTGCATATGACATTAAAACCTTTGAGTCTTTGAATCAGAGAAGGAGAAAGTGTTGAGAATTTGGCTACATTTGATTAATCACATAACTAATAACCTAATGTCAACGTCATTGAGCCACTGTCTATGTGCTGACCTGTATGTCAGATGTGAGAAATCTTTGTCGGGCTCTTTGCGTTGTCCTTTGTGTGTATATTCCTTTTATTATAAAAATGAATAGAAACAAAGAAAAATGATAACTTATCAGCCCTTGTTGAATCTGTAGAGACAAAGAAAAGACAGTAAATATTTAATGTATTCCTCTGTGGTTTGTCTCATGTACCCCCCCCCCCCCCCCCCCCCCAGGTAAAGCCCTGCTGGATGTGCTGGTGCTGGGCTCTACAGAGCAGGCCCCTCCTGTCAAAGACCTGCTGCCCCTGCTGGGAGCCCTCAAACACATGTCCCGCTGGCACGCTGCTAAGATCACTGTTGTCACACAGCACACCACGGGGTGAGGAGACGAGAAATACTCAAGCCTTACATTTCTTCAGAGCACAAAGAATATGATGAAAACACATTGAAACGATCCAACAGACAGGAACCTTACTAAAGTCATTGTATTAACAGGATACATTTACATTGACTCTGTTTGGTTGTCAACTATAAGTTAATGGTGGTGTGCCAAAAGTAATAACTTGATGAGGATTGCAAAAATGGCAAAAAATGCAGCAGTGTTGTGCGAATTTGCAGATATTATTATTTTTGCTCCCAGTTCACCACTAGGGGGCGAGAGAAGAGTAACGATGAGCAGGTCAATTACAGTAGGACTAATGCCTGAATAAACTAAGAAACATTTATACTCCCTTTATTTAATGGCAAAATAGCTTCAACAATTATTAATTATATCTTGTTGATGTATGTGCTTAAGTGGAGATTTGTCAGGACTATTTTTCCATTAATTACTGGAATCGTAAATAAAAATCCCATGAGTTCCCCTGTGCTCATCATTGAGTGATCGTTTTCTTTTCTTTTTTCAGGTGGCAGAAAGCAGCGTCCTACCTGAGTGCTGCTCTGGTGGAGCCTGCTGCCCTGCACAGCTGTTTGGACCACAGAGAGCTGTGGAGGGGGGGCCTGGTTATCAGAGAGAAGAAGGTAAGGACCGTAGTTAAAGAAATGAAGTGAGCATGTGAAGGAACATCCAGGGAACACATTTATTTTTTTGCATTATTTAGTCTCGTCTTTTTGACTTTTTCATGTCTTTTATACATACATGTAAACATGTGTCCCCTCTGTGGAAAGAGATTCTGAAAGTTTCAGGAAAAAAGATTCTCTCTCTTTTTGTCCTGATCCATTTATATAAAAACCTGTCTGAAAATGAGCTGATCAGATTTTGGCCACTTAATGATGTCATAAAGATTTTTTGGCTTGTGTAACCATTAGCCAATCACCAACCAAGGTAACCCCCCCCCCCCCCACCTTATCACCTGAATCTCCTCCTAGAGCACCATTGTGTTCTTTTTAACCAAATCTCTCTCAGAGGGGCGTGGGGAGTGGCTCCTTATTTTCATCTAAAGTAACAGACAGAGAATCAGCACTTTTGGAACAGGGCTGAAACAGAGGGGATTATGGGATGCTACAATGATCTGTTTGGTATTTGGAGCCAAACACTTCAGAGACATGTTTTGCATATATCTGAGACCTATAATATATTGATGAAAAACAGTACAATAGGGGACCTTTAATGTAGAAAGATAGAACTAGAGAAAACATTTACTCAGTTGAACCTACAGCAGTATTCATTTTTTTTAAAGAGACAGGTGACACAGGACTCTGGGGCGGCCAAAGAGATCGGCTTATTAGAGAGAGGAAGAATACATTTGTATGTGCATGACTAAGCAGCATAACGAAGCTACTGGTCATGAATAACAAGGTTAAGACTTTTAGTAAAATGTGTATGTGGGTGACAGCGCTTTTGCATGCAAAATAAAATAAATGCGAGATTACTGTGTGAGTCTTTGTATATGTGTACTTATGTAGTACAGTAGGTACAAGTGTGTGTGTGTGTGTGTGTGGTGTGTGTGTGTGTGTGTGTGTGTGTGGTGTGTGTGTGTGGGTGTGTGTGGGTGTTGTGTGTGTGTGTGTGTGGTGTGGGTGTGTGTGGGTGTGTGTGTGGTGGTGTGTGTGTGTGTGTGTGTGTGTGTGTGTGTGTGTGTGGTGTGGTGTGTGTGTGTGTGTGTGTGTGTGTGTGTGTGTGTGGTGTGTGTGTGTGTGTGTGTGTGTGTGTGTGTGTGTGTGTGTGTGTGTGTGTGTGTGGTGTGTGGTGTGTGTGTGTTGTTTGTGTGTGTGTGTGTGGTGTGTGTGTGTGTGTGTGTGTGTGTGTGGTGTGTGTGTGTGTACTGTCGAGTGCGTGTGTGTGTACTGTCGAGTGCATGAGAAAAATCGTTGTCCTTTTGAACTTACCTGCTTCTTTGCTCGGGGCTTTTTATTATGAGCAGAATTATCAGTAGCTACCTGGGCTCAGCGAGAGGCGGTGGAAAATTCAGCGTTTCCTTAAGAACCTTTTGTACCAGAGATAATCTTGGAGACCTGATTCAAACCTCAGTGTGTGTGTTCCTTTATCTATTTCACATGAAGTTACTCGGGTGCATTTTCACACCTTTTCTTTTAGAAATTCTAGAATGTTTGACTCTTTGTGAGATAAGTCTCTCTTTGCTGCTGAATGAATCTAGAGGTATTATTATAGGTCATGGAGGGGTCATGGGAAATGGCAATACCTGGCTGGTCTTTCCCTGTCAGAGCCGACACAATACCATGTACCGACTTCACTCTGACTCATCCTAGCTCAGAGTCAGGTGTACTTTAGCACCAACAGACAGGCTGTGAACCTTTTAAAAATAATAATTTTAATTAATAAAATGAAGTAGAGAAATAGAAGTATGTGGTGTGAAGGGGCAGTAACGGTTTCACTGCTGATGGAACGAGGATGGATTATCACTTCTAATGCTCTGCAAAAAATTCAAGATCACCTGGAACACCTCAGTGTTGCTCTTGAGGCTGAATGGGAAACAAATTCTTGCAGCCATGCTCCTCAATCTTGTTTTGGAAAGTGATGTTTAAAAAAGGTTTTGTTAATATATTCTGGTTTCCACGCCATTTTGGCCATGAATTGTTCTTTATTTCCTATATTCCTGCAAGTAGCTTTACACACTGCCCTTTAGTGTCAAAGTGAATAGGCTGAGGTGAGTTGATAGCATTTTTTTGTTGCAACTTTGGAGATTTTTTTTTCTCATTAGGCTGAAACTCTTGCTGCTGCAGTAGTTTTCTGCCTCTGGACAGAATGGGCCAATTTTGTGCTATTCTTCCAAGTTTCTCTGGAGAGAATCAGCAATCTGTTTCACTATGGAGTTTCCCTTGATATTTTGTTATGGAAATAAAGTTCAAGAGGCTCAAAAAATTATAAAATAATGATATCATATTTAAATCAATTGCTGTTTTTGTGTTATACCCTGAAAATGTTTAAAGCAGAATTCATATTTTTTTGGCTATTCGGGAGCAGAAGAGCAAGTTCTAAACATTACATTTTAAGTAAAGTTAGGGCCAACTGGCGACACTATTGCATGCTTGAGAAGAAGTTTTCTCTTTTCATCGTCGCTTTTCTACCGAGCTTTGAGTATGCTGAGGGCAGCATGTAGCTTTTCCTTTACAAAAGTGACCTTTACTAAGTTACTGCCTTCAGACGAAAGTGGGCTCTGGCAGTCAGTCAGTGAAAACTTCACAGTTGGAGAGCCGTGGAACAAAGAACAAAAGTGTGTGTGTGTGTGTGTGTGTGTGTGTGTGTGTGTGTGTGTGTGTGTGTGTGTGTGTGTGTGTGTGTGTGTGTGTGTGTGTGTGTGTGTGTGTGTGTGGTGTGTGTGTGTGTGTGTGTGTGTGTGTGTGTGTGTGTGTGTGTGTGTGTGTGTGTGTGTGTGTGTGTGTGTGTGTGTGTGTGTGTGTGTGTGTGTGTGTGTGTGTGTGTGTGTGTGTGTGTGTGTGTGTGTGTGTGTGTGTGTGTGTGTGTGTGTATATTTTTGTGAATACATTTCAGAACACGCATGACGGTCTGTAACATCATTTATCAAAGAAAAATGTCCACTATATGACCTTTTTTTCCCTCTGTGTGTTTGCCTCAGTATGTGTCAGAGCTCCGTTTCGATGGCTTTTCTCTACGCTCTCCATCGCAACACAAATCAGGGACCAATCTCCTGCAAGCTCCCGACACCACTACAGACCACAAACTGCAGTCTGAGGTGAGTCCTAACCCCACCACCACCTCTCACGTCGTTATTTTCCAGCCTTAAGCTTTCCTGATGTTTAATTTAACCCTAAGCTCACTTTGGGAAACTGTTCACACTTGAATCAGACTGTTGCCATCCTCTAATGCTCAAGTATGTGTGATAGCTGGCCTGAATATCCGAGTGAATTTCCCCTTGTTTCACGGGGGTGTATTTTGTTTTGTTTTGCCTCAACCAATCAGTAGCAAGAGACAGAACCGCCCAACCTGCATTGATCAAAGCAACACTGAAGATGTTATTATTGTTGCTAAGTGTGGGTCCCCTTTTGGTTTGGATTGTGCATACACGATACATCCTGCCACTTGTTTCATGCCATGAGGTAACCTTTTTTTAACATTTTCCATCTCATCCACATTTGGCGCCTTTCTTCTTTGTTATTTTTCATGGGTGTAGCTTAACAAGAAGATATCTCCACTCCAATCCTACAAAGTATTGATTTTTTAAGGTTGAATGTTTCTCCCACTCGGTGTGAACAACAACAGATCTATTTGAATAGCTACACAAATTGGAGACGTGGGCAGTGATTCAAAGGTCTGGACAAAGCTGCATCTCATTTAACATTTCCAAACACCTCAGGGAGCAGAATGATCGGGTTTAATTGTCAGACAACTGCATTGTGGTTTCAAAAGTCCAATTGTGTGCCTCATTATTTCTTGCTTCTTCCTCTGTGACAAAGCTTTGTTCTCCCATGTGCCAGCAGTTGTCTCAAAGTAGCAAGCAGTCGGCCCGGCCCTCCATCCAAGTGTTGTCAGTGAGGAAATCTTGTTTAGAGCAATACAATGTGTTTGAGATTGTTCATCTCTACAGCTCAAAAGATGACAATGATGATGTTATGACTGTGTGTCTGTGTTCCTACACACTTTAGTGAAGGTTTTGATTGACAGGATGTTGAGTAGCTAATGAATGAATTTACATTTAGAGGAGGACTGTACTCTTAACCCTAGTTCAAGCCACATCTTACCCCCAAGCTAAAGAGTTGAATGAGCTGCACAGAGTCCCGGCTCCTAATGATTTCTGGTAGCTGGAAGGAGATGAGTTCCCAAGGGTCACTTCCTGGTTGCCCTTTAATCAAATATAGGAACCTGTGAATGAAGGACCACCAGTCAAACATTCAAATGTATTTTATCTGCCGGCCCATGATGACCTCGTAGCCACAAACCAGTATTTTAATATAGATTCATCATCTCTTCACGGAAAGCCAATGCCGAGGGGGTTTAACAGAGGTTAATCTGTCAACTACAGTCACACGTCGCTTCCCAGATTTTCCCTCATCTTAAGTCCATCCATCTTTCACCAGACTTTATAGATGCACAAATCAATCGGCCACCAGTCGAAACCAGGCAGTTATCAGCTGATAAGCCATGACTGATGACTGGATGATCAGTTTCATGTATCTGATTTCTTGCTGGCCGAATTTACACATGTGGCTCTATGATGGAAATAGTTATGTGGTATAGAACTTTATACTATATTTAAACTGTCGTTTTTTAGAGCAGATGTGCTGTAACCCTCAGCTAACTGTTGTAGGATGTTACTGTATGATCTTAGTGTGTGTGTGCTTCTATGGAGAAGTTGTTACGTGTTGGTTGTTTGCGTGCAGTGTAAAGCTGTTCATTTGTATAAACATGGGTGTGTTAGACAAGGTCTTTGGAATAGTTGGTATACTATAGGCTGTAATGTATTTTCTTATTTAAATTAATATCCAAAACAATAAAACAGAAGCTATGCCAAAGAACTTATGATATGCAGTCTATACCACACACACACATAGCCTGTATGCATTAACATTAATATCATTAGCATTACATATGATTGGTTAAAAGGATGTAGTAAAGACTAAAGAATGAACTATTAGACAGGAGTAGCTGTAATAATGTGAATTATAAGCAATGTCTGCTTTCTGAGTTTGTGTCTGCCCACAGATAGTTTGAGTCTATCTTGTTGTGTGTGCTCATTATCCAAAACAGAGTGCCACATATAAGGTGTGTGTGTGTTTTTGCATGCTGCTTATTTACAAGTCTATGGAGATTGAGCGAGTGTGTGTGTGTGTGTGTGTGATCTCATCAGATCAGTGTAAAGAGAAGCAGATGGTGGTGATTGTCTTGGCACACAACATAAAACAAATATCTCTGAGGACAACAAAACTATCACATCTCCACTCTGCCGGGATAACTGACTTTAAAATCTAAACTATGCTCAGATAAAAACGATTAGACGTCCTCACTGTCAGGAGCAACACTCGGGATCATTTCTAACGCACACAGAGGCTCTGTGTGTGGGCAGGAAGCAAAGGCGTGCTTATATCATAAACTTGCTATATCGTTATCTATCACAGTAAATTAATGTAATATTAAATCATAGTTTAACTATTTTAGGTTGTGAAATCAATATATGACATAGTATGTGCAATAAATAAATAATATGTGTTTATAGCTAATGTAGTAGATGAATAACTTCACAAACCAAGGAACCATTGCTGCAAGATTGTTGCTAGTATGTAGAAGAAAAGGTTTTTATTTTACAATGATGATGAAAATGTTGTTTCTTTAAGAGTTCTAGTGAAAAAGTGTTACATTTTTTTGACAAAACGTAAAAAATAGTTATACATCCACATGTTCGAAGTGAATACCTCTGAATATTATACCACAGTTACTTTTCAATTCTTCTTATTTAGTTCTTCAGTGAGCTGTTTTTATAAGGAAAGCTTTGTATTAATGGTGAATGTTCTGCCGCAGAGTCCAACTGCCCTATAGCGAATTCAAATGGTGACATTTGGTCTGTCGAGTGTCCTTTCTAAAAACACCTCAACCCTGTTTGTCAGGGAAAGGAAAGGGCATTCATGTTGCACTTTGTTTTGAGATTAGAATAATATTCTGGCTGGAACATTTTCTGCATTCAAAGTTTTGCACTTCCTGCACTCCTAAACCGGAGTAAAATCTTGTCCCCACTAGGGTTGCAAAATTCCGGGAATTTTCAAAGATGGAAACTTTCCATGGGAATAAACTGGGAATTTTCAAAATTGAAGGTTGGCTCTTCATAGGGAACTTAAATATAGTTGGGGAAAGTATATTTCATAATCTTGACTAAAACAAACAGATGCCATTCAAGTACACTTGAATATCCATGCCATAGCACACTGCTTACTATTGAGACCACACCCCCTACAGGCACTGTGCATTCCTCCATCACATGCACAGATGAGTAATATTTAACTCAACATTCCTGTTTTCGTTCTTCAATGAAACAAATAATTGTTCAATAAAATAATTAAAACTTGTTCTGTTCTACTTAAAAAATATATATATTAAAATAAAAAAAAATCTGTTGAAATGTCATGTTTTTTTGTTTAATTTTGCATCGAATATTTCCAAAGTTCCCCAGCTTAACTTCCCATGGAAACTTTCCGCCCCTTTGCAACCCTAGTCCCCACTTGTTTTTTGAGGAAAAGTACCCAGGACAATAGTACAGCAATCTATGTAATTATGGATCATATGTAATGCTCCTGCTACAAAAAGCAGCAAATCATGTTGAAATGTACAAAAGAACAGGCATTTGCAATTTTAAACAATAACTAAAGGACCTTTTCTTGTAATGAGGACAGTTAAATGTCAGAGTTCACTGCATTATTCAGTCTGTTCATTATGTTGAGCAAGAGAGTAATGAACTTAACCAACTAGTTAACAACACTTGGCTCTGCGTTCATTAAAATCTTCATCTGCTCTTAATCAGTAAGAGTCTATCAGAAATAGGTCGGCACTTCTCAATAAATGATGAGAGAGATTTCAAGCTCCTTTCCTTGGTATTCTTGTACATGCAAATGACCTGTTTCTCCATGTGACAAATTATTTTAATATATTATTGATTTTCCCACAACTTAATGAGCTCATGGGAGAAGTAGGACAACTGGAGACGGTTGAAATGTAGGGCTTTTCAAAAAATGTGTACCTGATGGGTTCCTGAGTGGAATTTAAATATCTTTATGTTATTTTTCTGTTGTTGGGCAAGAGATTTGTAGTCTTGACCTTTAGCTGTTTAAACTTGTTATGGTCATTTCCTCTCTCGTCTGACATTTGATCAATTAAACAAGACGAAAAAAGGTTAATTGATAGTGAAAATTCGTGTAGTTGCAACTCCAGTGTCTTCTGTTATTGTCAAGTAGGTTTAACACCAAGAACAGCTCAAGGTTTGCTGTTCTGCTCAAGGACACTTCTGTTGTATTAGATTCTTTCAACTGCTGGATAGTCTCTGAAGCTGCTGCCTCACAAACCACCATCATTTATTCTACATTTCTCTTTTTAAATGCTGTGTCGGTTGATAACCCTGTTGTTTTTCCTTTTATCCTCTCTTCTGTCTATCTTTCTGTCTTTCCTTTTTCTCCTCCCCCACCCTCTGTCTGCTGTGTTTGCAGGTCTTCCATTACTACGCACCGGCCTTAGATTTGGTTCAGTTGGTTCATCTGTCAGACCTGCCCAGCTTTCTGATGTCCACAACCCAATTTGAACTGTATCCTTTCTGGTTAGGTTGTAATTGAGTGCGTGTGTGTCTTGGGAATCAATGCAACATCCTGCCTTCCTCTTGAATTGACCCACTTCAGATAACCTGATTGTATTAAAGTTACATAATGCAGCTTCTAATGTTTTTACCGCAGCCCTCTAAGGATTTCCTTTTCTCTAAAGGTAGTTTGTAACACTTTCTCTCCAATATTGTATTGTCCCTTCACCACTGAAAAACAGAAACCTGTCCGGGAAGTCCATGAAAGCTAAACTTCTGTTGGACCAGCTGAGGTCACTGCGTGGAAAGGTATCTGCTCCTAAACAGTTCTCTTGTATGTGCCAATATTGGAAACCATAAAACATTGTAACTTTTGATTTCTTTACTTTAGTCCCCAATCTAATGTGTACATGTACAAAATACATACAAAATAACAGGCATAAGATAAGGCTTCTGTATGATTCATTAGATTGAGGGACTGTGTGAGTGTTTATGTTGATCAACTATGTTTTTATCTCCAGGTTGGCGCGTTGTTCAGCTTGTCCTTGATAATCACACCCATCGCTCAGCCGGCAGCTAGCCAGCTCAGCTCCCAGCGCTGGAGAGAGTCTATCGCCAGGAGACCAAAGTCCTTACCTGGTAAGAAAGACTGTGTTTTTAAAAAGTGATTTTCATTGCCTCGTTAAATAGATGACCGTTTGGCAACAGCAAATAGGAGCCATATCTCTTCCGTAGGGAAATAAATTGGACTGCACTGATATAGATAATAAAGCCCTCCGTTGGGAAGCAGACTACGAAGTGGAACTGAATCAATTTGGAAAACACTGCTGACAATATCAGAAAATAAAATTCACGAGATATAACTCGTATAAACAAACCCTTGGGTACATTGGATTCCTTTGGCAAAGGATAAACAATAAACATAATATTAGGGCAGCAAGGATTAGACTCTTGATCAACATTTTTTAAGTAAGGTATAAAGTAATATTGTTTGGATGAAATATGAATACAAAAATAATATAAAACGCTTTCATTGCAGCAGCATAGTACAAAAACATAATTAAAAACAATCATACTTAGAGTGAGCAGATATTAAAACAATAATGAATTGTTGTTGTGGTGACAGAAGTCCCTTCTTGTGGTGGATGAACTCAGTGTAATCTCTGTCTGTCCCTGCAGTGCCGGACGTGGAGCTGCGAGGCGAGAGCGCTCACTACCTCCTGTTGGTGCAGGGCTCCGATAACGCTGGGTCGGGAGGCTGCAGCGCCAGGATGGTGCACTCAGACGGTCAAATCAATGGAGCGGCTGCCATGGCAACCGTCTCCGGGTTTCTCAGGGAGAAGTCATCATCAGGTATATTATTTAGTTGTCATGTTTGTCGAGGACAGTCTTTGTGTGCCACTTTGACACTATCACTTAAATTCTCTAAAACTTCGATCTGATGGTCTTTTTGTAAGTGAGTAAAATAAGACAATAAAACTGTTATCTAACTCAATCGGATCACTCCAAACGACAGGGGTATCCAGAGTCAGACACTGTAGGGCCCAACTCAGGTAAATTCAATGAACCTTTGCCATTGGCCCTCTGCCTCTTTTGTAATAGCATGTGACCTAAGATTTTCATTGACATATCTACACTGTAGCTATGTACAAATGACAATAAAAGCCTTGAGTCTTGAATCTAATAAGGAGCTTCATTTGCCTATGATTTCCAAGTCGTTTAAAAATGTTTATTAGCAATGGCCATATGGTCAGAATTGACTGAATCAAATCAAATCAAATCAGGTTTTATTTATAAAGCACATTTTAAAAGCGATTTTTGGTCGAGCCAAAGTGCTGTACATGTAATAAAAACACATTACTATAAAACACAATAAACGACAATAAATTACAACAGATATAACTTAAAAAAAAACAAAATAAGAATAAAACACACGGAAAAGTCAGGAGTCATGCTCCGCTCTAATTAGAAAGCCAGAGAGAAGAAGTGTGTTTTTAATGTGGATTTAAAGACTGAAGGTGTTTAGTCACACTCAGTGAACAAATATCTGCACTTTGTTTGTGGGTTCAGATCGTCTTAAGATATGACTCAAAGACCAGAGAGTCTAACTTTGATGCTAAGGGTTTAAACGGCCTTAATGTCCTCCCATGTGCTGTGTGTCACACATTGTTTTTCTGCCATGATGTAAAGAAAAGCCTTTCAGGTGTCTAAAGCAGTGCTTCAACTTAATTAGAGAAGAAGCTCTTCTGGCGTCATTGACAGAGGGTCGTCATTGTTCGTCAGGCTGACCTGTATCATATCCATTGTTTTTCCTCCCTCTTCTCACACATCAATGTAAAGTTAGTACTGTTCCCTTTAGGGTTTCCTCTTATTGTCACTGAAATAAGAACAATCAAAGAGCAAAGGGTATTTAAGAGATGAATTGAAGGAGAGAGAATTAAAGGTGGTGAGAGGAACTGAGCGGATGTATAGATGGATGAAGGGTGAACTGGATTGCTGAAGCAAAGAAACGTGCTGGTAATGGCTGACTAGAAGTACTGACACGTAAATATTACAGTTTGTTTTGTTCTTTAAACTAAAAGCTTCATTGTTCTTGTTCTTTATGTGATATTCAAGAGACCTACTGTGATGTCTCCTCCTGAGAGTTCCCACTGTTGTTAACATTTAATGCAACCTTCAGGAGACATTTTGGAAATCCTTTTAAACTCAAAACAAGACTTTAGAAGGTTATATAACTTTAGCAACGACAGCAGGGTTTTTAAATAAAAATGAAGGTCTTTAAATGCACAGCTAAGGGTTGTTGCACCTGAACAAAAAGCAAGAAATACTCCGTATACCTTGTGCCCTAAAATAATGCTTTTAGATCTGTTTTTCCAACAAACAGCTTACACATGTAGTTAATCAACCATGAGTTTACTGCAAAGTAATGGAGCGGCAATCTCTCGTTTTCTTCGTTGTTCACTCATTTAGTTGTCCTCAATCATCCTACTGACACCTCAAAATGGAGTGGTGTAGTTTATGAATCATTGGTAGCAAACTTGCCTTTATTCTCTCTCTGACTCTTTAATCTTTTAGTATATCTCGAAGATTTTTCTATCAACTATTTCTATGTAAACTGAACTTTTTATATTGTTTTCAACTCTCCATCGCCCCTAATCCAACTCAAACATGTCTGCAAGTTCCTCACCAAGTTTCTACGCAATCGAATTTTGCAAATGATTCTCTTTTTGTTATTCACTTCCTCTCTGTTTGACCAGCAGGAGCCGTACAAAGCATCCTCTCCACGTTTCCCTGCCTCCAAGGAGAAGGCCTGCTGAAGAGGGAGAGGAAGGTGACCCAGGTCCAGACACTGGTACTTAAAGAATACCTCAGTAAGTACATTTAAAGATTCCTGAAATTAAAATCAGATCACATAATGTACTGCAGTTCTGAGGACAGGAAGTAGGTGGTGTGCAAGTTAACCATGAAGTAGGAAAGTGCTGTACTACAGTGTTGTAGTCAAACCAGTTTCATCTCTATTTCTGTTGCATTTTAGAGCTACCATCAATCTTTTTTTAATTGCTTGCATGCTAATGTATGATAAGAACCAAGAAAAGCACCTTGAGCTTACTAAGATATGTCAATCAAACTTTGATGCCCCTAAGCAGTATGGGATATGACCTCTCACAGAACAGTAGAGGAGAACAAAGTTTGAGAGTGTCATGCCAACAGACTTCTCAAATTACATGCAGTTTTTACCCTTCTGAAAACCTTTTCTTCTCATCAGGGAACATTTGTTTGGCAATGAAAAAAACGAAGGTACTTTTTACTCCATGTTGACTTAACGACAACTTGGTTGACCCTGTAAAATGTTCAGAGAAGGTTTTCACAGTTTGATGGGGATTTTTTGAGAAGAATGTATTATACTGTCATTACCAACTGTCCACCTTTTTCAGCCAGCTTTCAATAAGGAAAAACAGATAGAGGTCCTTAGTGTTGATTCCTTACATACATTCAGATGGGATCAAATGTCAGTCTTTAAGAGTCTGTTCTTTTGTGCGTGTGTGTCCCAACTGTGTCAATCAGAGCTGCCTGAACTGTCGTCAGTCTGAACTCTCAGCAGCTCTCAGCAGCTCTCAGCGCAGTGTGGTGCATAGAAGCACTCTGTGGAAATGTCATTATTTTACAGACACACATAATGTCCCCTTGGCTGGCGAAGATAGTGAAACACCATTGAAATGGAGCCAGATTAAAGCAAGTGAAATTTCTCAGACTTTAGGAAAAGCAATAGGGCTGTTTTTTGAAAAGGCCGTGAGCAGAATGAAGAGTCCTAACAGACCGAAGGCCTTAATGAAATGCAGTGCAATATATTCTGACTTGGCTTTAAATTTGGGAAATGCATGGCCTTATAAGTGGCAAAAGTTGAAAGTACTTCACTGAAGTGCCAAAGGTTTTTCTGATTATGTGGAACGTCACGTGTGATGAGTATGCAACCTGATGCATCGGCATGTTAAGGACTTATTCATTTATAATTTTCTTCACTTTAAGATTCACTTGTTATCCCCCCTTAACCATTTCTAATAGGCCTACATAAGATTTTAATTAAAACATTCCACAAGCCTGAGTTACACAACAGGTTTAAACCAGAGAGGATCATTTGATTGAAGCAAGAAGTTTTCCTGTTTTTTTCAAATACATCTTTGGAGTTTTAGTTTTGAGTTAGAGTAGTAGTCAGAGTTTGTCCTGCAAGAAATACTTTTTAGTTACTCCTTACCTATAGGTCACAAAGAAAACATAAAGAGTCTGAGGATATAAAGACTATTGTTACATAATTGATTCATATTGAATACGGTCGAGCCAAGTTTCAATCAAAGAAGCTATTGGTTTCCCAGTCAGAGACAACAAATCCAAATGTTGCCAAAATACAAAGCAGTGTCTGTTTGTGTGCAGGACAGAAAGAAGAAGCATCAGGCTCGACCTCCGTACCCGTCAACGACCTGAAGGTGATTCTGAGTGTGGCCAGGGAGCAGTATCTGAAGATGACTGACTCCACTCTGCCCAATGCTGCCACCTGTCTGACAGACGCGCAGGAGAGCAAAGCGGCCAAGAGCTCAGGTATGGAATTTTCACATGCTTCAAAGATGCAGTGTAAAGGTACATGAACACATGTGATTCTAAGTAGTCTCATTTCTGAAACAGTCCACATGATGTCCCTGTGTTTATGTGTATCCTGCACCTTTCCTGTTCTGTATTTAGTTCTGCAGGACCTCACATAAAGGATATACTTGAAATTCGTAAGAGGTGAGCAAGTCAGCTTCAGAAGCAGAAGTGATGATCGATGTAAACATGTAGAGATATTTATTTTAAAGTGCACATCAGGTACTTTTTTCCATTATCCCTGCCCACCCCCTGCTCTGGAGATGGGAATGTCAGTTACAGCAATGCAACAGCTTCTGCAATCCATTAGGATTGTCTCATGCATTTGTGTATTTGCGTTGCCTAAAGGTGTGAATGACTTTGTGTGGGCTTTCAAATCACTAACAGGGAGCTCCAGTCTCTTCATATAAAACACTCTGTCATCTGCCCGGTACACCTGCTGTATATACTTTCATCATATTTCCGTCCTCCTTGAGATAACCTACAACCTTCCTGTCTAAACAAGAGAAAAATGTAGTGTGATTATTTCCTATGTCTGCCAAAAGCTCAGTTCGTTGACCTGGCTCAAGTTGAATTTGGGATAACTCTTCCTCCATTACATGGTGCCCATGTTGCCTGTGTACTAATGTCTTAATTGTAACAGATAATGCTGTCTTATTAATATCTTAAAGATTTTTCCTGGCAGTTCTAAACTCAATTTCTTTCAAGGCGCTGTAAATGCTCATCCATCAGCTCTTTTTAAATGATTGATCTCATTTGTGCTCCAGCTTTTTGGGCAAGCATTACCAAACAGGGTAGAGCCTCTGAAGCTGAAAAGTTAGATTGTTTTGATCATGTCCATAAAAAACAACTAAAGGCTTGTATACACAATTGAACTTCCTATTTAGACTTGAAAAGTACTTTAAAATAACTGGGCACAGAATACTTTCTGTCAATAGCTGTTTCACAATAAACAAAACCATATGATTGCAGTTTCAATAAAAATCAACCTATCAAGGTTTTGAAAGAGAGGGAGACAACTAATCAATGGCCCCATCCCCATCCCCACAATCACAGAGTACAAAGGCACATTCTTGCACTTTATGGCTGTCCCACTCTCAATTTGTGGGGCTCTCGGGCAGACGTTTTGAGGACTTTAGCTGAGGGTATAACCTGTGATTTATAGGATATATTACATAGCGAGTTTATTCATTAACCATTTTTTTCATTTAAAGGTCACCTATCATGCAAAATCCAATTTTCATGTCTTTTATACTTAAACATGCGTCCCCTCTGTGTAAAGAGATTCTGAAAGCTTCAGGAAAAAAGATTTGCTCACTTTTTGTCCTGATCCAGTTATAAAAAAACCTGTCTGAAAATGAGCTGATCAGAATTTGGCCACTTTATGATGTCATAACGATTTTTTGGCTTGTGTAACCATTAGCCAAGGTAACACCCCCCACCTTATCACCTGAATCTCCTCCTAGAGTAACATTGTGTTCTTTTTGACCAAATATCTCTGAGGGGCGTGGGGAGTGGCTCCTTATTTTCATCTAAAGTAACAGACCCAGAATCAGCACTTTTGAAACAGGGCTAAAACAGAGGGGTTCATGGGATGCTACAATGCATGATCTGTTTGGTATTTCGAACACTTCAGAGACATGTTTTGTATATATCTGAGACCTATAATATAATGATGAAAAACTGTATAATAGGGGACCTTTAAACTTGCTTGATGGTGCTGTTAAATAGCATCACAATATAGGCTAATACAGACTAAAATAAGTACATTATCACCTCTTTTCCACTTAGTAATGCATGAACATGGAGGATTTAATCAAGCAGGCATTTTATTTTTCAACATTAAATAAAAACATCTTTTGACTTTGTCACAACAATGTAATATTGTTCTTTCCTATTTATATCACTTCAAGTCCTTGCTGTCTCTTTTACTCAAGCATTTACCAGCTGTAATAAAAAAACAAGGGCTTCAGGCTTTAAAGAGGATATTGGTATTGTGCCAATTTCTGAATTACTCATATTTTCAATCATTAGCTTGCAGACAAATAAAAACGGTTTCATGTGAGACCAATATTGAGAGCGACTGGTTCTTAGGAACAACATAATTCAGTGGGAACGACGACTAAGTCTTGATATTTCTTCATTGCAGTTTTTCAGACCATTTCCCACCTGCAGTCTGACTGGCCTGAGAGGAGCGTCCTTCACAACATAGAGAACCTGCAGAGGAGCCGACAGAAGAGGAGGTACATGAGAGAGAGATAATAGACACATGACAACTCTGTGATCCTAACATAATGTATTTGACTTAAAATGCATGTTGTATGTGTTAGATTTGGTCTGCTAGGTCCAGGCTCCAGTGACAGTCTGCTGGGTCCTAAAGACAGTCAGAAGAGCTCCTCTGCATTACTCGACGCTAAAGAACTTCTGAAACATTTCACATCTGATGGCCTTCCTACTGCCGAGCTGCAGCCTCTGGCTATCAACAGAGGGTAGGTTCAGTCCTCTTTTCTGCCTCCATCCATTGCAATGACTGAAGCCCATACATATAGTGCAGGGGTATTCCGGAAAATTCAACGAGGTCCAGTTAGAGAAAATCTCCCCATGCAAAGGTCCGGAACATCAAAATGTCTAACTTGCTTTATGAATTAGTGTGATATATATTGAAGTAGCCTGTAGCTTTATCAACGTGTGCATGTAATCAACAACTGACTGCCAATCAAATAAAGCAAGTACAATTCAAAAACAACAATATTTATTGTCAATTAACATTGAACTATACAGATATACAGTAAATACTGTGGATATGTGTAATGTTCCTCTCGGGCTGCATTTACAAATAAAATAGAGAAAATAAATAAAATAGCTTTTGAAAATGTGTGCATCTTAAAAGTGCTTAATTTTAGATAAATAAAGTGTAGCAGCAGCTTGAGTTTCTCTTTTTTTCTTTGTTAACCGTTTCACATCATGACTTAACAGTGTCAGACGATTATAGAACAATATCAGTCTTTACACATCATAACAATTTATCATAACAATTGAACAGTTTTAAAGTTTCTCTTTCTTTCCCTCTTATATTGCAGTACATCACTCACTTTGTTTTATTCAGTGCGAGAATTGAGCTTGAGCTTGTCCTGCCAGGAGTTTAGATCTGGGCTGAAATGGTGTCAGGGCCATTCTCATACACACATGCAGGTGCTCATTGGTTAGCCTCGGTTAGCCTGCCCTGGAACGACATTTAGTTTTAATTTTGATCCTGGTGGACTGATCATATTGGGCTCTGAGACTGCTTATTTTTTGTGACCTCAGTTCTGACTTGAGAGGGAATGTTTGGTCAAACACTTTGTGTTTTGTCTCATAGTGGCATTTGGCACTTTTAATGAGCGCCACGGTCTCTGAACAAATGAGACACACTGGCTCTGTGCTCGCAGTGGGCAGGATGAACATGAATGAGTCCACTCAGGGTTAAAAGCTCTGTTCTCACTGTCCACTTTCCTCTTCTTGGAGAGCGCCATGTGTAATTATGTGTCTCTCCCTGTCTGCCGCTAACACGCCTGTTCACTCTCCTCTCCGCTTCTCTCCCTGTATCGCTAATTATTCTCTTCACTCACTTTCCTCTCTGCTTCTCTCTGCCGCTCTCTCGTCTCTTCTTCTGTGTTTCTCTCCCTGTATCGCTCACTCGTCTCTTTCGCCCCCTGTCCCTCTTCTAGCGGTTAAAATAGAATCGCCCGTCAAAATTGAATTCCCCTATTAATGTATTGATTATAGGTCCGGGTGCGTATAGGTCGGCGCCTGGGTCCGGATCCGGACCGCGGTCCGCCTGTTGCCGACCCCTGATATAGTGTAACCAGGCCTTCACACAGGCAGATTAATGAGACAAACAAGAAGACACAGGCAGACAGAATCACAAGCAGAGGACCAGACACAAAGATTGTTATGAAAAAAGAAAAAAAAACATTAAGGAGGGTAAACAGTGTCTGTGTTGTTTTAGGGTGGTCCTGAATGACAGTTAATGAGTCCATAATGAGGATTTGATTACGACCATTAGCCTGCCACAGTGAGCTTACAACCTTTTTGTAGAAAAATTATTGAGATGGAAAACAAATCATTACTCTGCAGCAGAGCACTCTTCAGTTAGTGCTAATAATTATGTCCGAGCAAACGGTGTGTTTTAATTAGTGACATTTGTATTTGTGGTTTAATAAGGGGTAAACAAACACTGCCTTTTCTTTGACAAACTGTTTTGTTTCTCCCACCCTCTCTCTTTCTTTTTTCTCGGTCCCCCTACCCTTCTCCCCTTCCCCTACTCCTCTATATCTTCCACCTTCTCTTTCTCTTCAGTATTAATGCATTTCAGATGTCACCAGACCTTTCTCCTGGAAGAATCAGCCAGATGCCCTTCAACCAAGTCTCAGTGTCACATTACCATGGCATAGAGTAAGTTCCTATAAACTATAGAGCGACCTTCAGCTGAAATGATATTTTTTAATTGCAGGCAACTATTAAAGCTTTATAATAACTGGCAGAAACACAACAGTCACTAGGCTAAATGTCTTCTGTGTTAAAATGATCCTTTTATTTTATTTTCTTGTAGATACTGCCTGGACAACCAGCGGTCCTTAGACCGAGATCAGGGCTTTGTTAAACTCCAGTCCCGTCTGATTCGGTACGAGACCCAGACCACGTGCTCCAAGGAGCCCTGTGCCCTCCCCTTCGCCCTCAGCCCCGCCCCCTCCCCTGCTGTCATGTCAGAACCAGGAAGTGTACCGGATGGAGAAACTCTGCAGAACGCTGATGTAGCGCGACTTAAGCGCAGTTCGTGGGACACGGACATTGTCGGAGGTTATCCTCGAAAGAGGTATGACCATGGTGTTTGCTCCTAGTTAGCAACAAGAATTATTAGATTGACTGGATTGTGGTTTATGGATTGTAAGTGTTAGCAATGTTTACTAAGTTTGTGTCTTTGTGTGAATGATCCAGGCTGGTGAAGTCGGAGAGCAGCGAATCCCTCTGTTCTCAGAGCAGCGGCAGCAGTGGGACACACCCGGTCATCAGGTCTCTACGACAACAACCCAGCAGATCCAAGTCCACATCCTCAGGTAAACAAAAGCTTTGGGATTCTGTTTTACAGTGGGTGGTAGGACTACTGTTGGTACTGCATTTTCCACAAAATACTATTCAAAACACAATTCATTCCCATCCCCAGAGCAGAGGTAAACATTACTCTACTTCTTGTTCTAATCAAACATGCCTTTGTCATGATGGTAGTTATAAGTAGAGTTATATTAACTTTCCTGACATTACCCCCCAGGTTTGGTGACTCTTCCCTCTGCTCACAAACCTAAACCTGAGCAGCTGAAGACACATCATGAACAAACAGAGGACAGCGCTTCCAAAGAGTCACGCTCCCAGAAACACAACAGGGTGAGTTATCCTGTGTGTGGGTGTCTTATTTTAAAAGGGATGATGTGCTGTGTCCCAAAGAAAATAGGTAGTAAGATTACTTCATACAATGGTTGCCCTGGACTTGGTACATTACAAAAGGAAGTAAAGAATATATTGCAAGTTTGTACTCAACATCAAATACACTTACGTAAACAACATGAGGAAGAATGCAAAGGATCGTTATTGAAGTTTCAGGTTTCCTCTCAGTCATAACAAAGGCATGTTGTTTCCTTTTCACCTAATTTAATGTTTCAACACCTTTTTTAAATATCAACGCTCCAGTAACATGCTAATGTTAGCATTGCCTCAGTATCTGGAGTTAAACACAAAAGGAGCCTTGTTTGCTGGACAGCTGTGGTTCCTCTGCTTTTGTTTAATGGGTAAAAGGATAAATCGCTGAGACTAAAAAAATAAAGCTGCTAATGAAGGCAGGGGCACTGTGTTGTGTTCACGGTGCCATCTGAAAAGTTGGTTGTTACCAGCGGCATGTTTCACCTCTGTATAAAGTGAAACTGGTATACTGGCACACTGCCTAATGATGACGAACTTACTGTACAATACCTTTTATCACATTTTAATGATGTCGCCACACCTGCAATTCTTCAGCAGTGAGTCAAATGTTTTCATACTTTTAAGTAAAAAACCAAAGTAATAAATCATAGTTTTTTTTTAATATCCACCTTAAATTTAAATAAACAGTTCTTTAATGGAATCAACAAAGTGTGTAATGTTTCCACTTACCACAACAAACTACATACAGACAAAACTCTCCGTCTTTTGAATAGCACTGAAAGTTGTGCAACAGCTCCAGTTTAGATAACTGCTTTATGTTTTGCATGTGATCACTGTGAATGTGTGGGCAGCATTATAATGTCTCCACTGAGGCACTTTAACGACTAAACTATTATCATATCACCTGCTGCCTGCCTCCACAGGCACCAGACACTCGTTTCCCTCTTGTCTTTTGCATATTTGTGCAGTATAGTGTGAAATGACAAAAAACATATGCGGATACATGCATGATTACACACACACACCATCCCACACACACTCACACCGTTTCTTTTGTCCCACGTACAGCTCACAATCTGCATACCGACCTTGACTTGTTCTGATTCCTGATTACCATGCAAACAGGCTTATCCTCCAAACTGAAGTAAAGGGAAGAACAGTTGGCCCCATTCAGAAATAATGATAGCAGTTTATTCAGGACAGAGATTAAAAGCTGCCTTTTTCCTCATGAGGCTGAATGGCACAGATGATTCCTCACAATAATGTATGATGTTTCATCACAACAGTCGCTGTGACAAGATTAAAGGCAGATTTATTTATTTCAGGAATGTGTTTTCCGGTAAAATAATGGTACGTTTGTAACTCACACTGTGAATGCAAAGGCGTATAATTCTGTGCAAGGACGTCCTCCAAAGTCAAGACTATTTGACTTCTCTTCCTTTTTTTAAAAGGAAGCTGTGCTAAAATGAGTTTCTCTGAACCTGGTTAGCGTCTGGTGCTGAGGGAATAAACACAATTCTATTCAATGTTTTTACGAGTGTATTAAAAATCCCTGTCTGTTTGTCTTTTGTGTGCTCAGATGCTGCAGGAGGTAGTGGCTAGAACAATCAAACACCATGGGATCGCTGCAGAGCATGAGTGCTTTGTGGCCTGCAGCAAAAGGCTGTTTGATATCTCCAAATTCTATCTCAAGGTTAGTCTGTGAGCTGCCCACACACGGTCAGCGCTGTCCTCTCACTTTGATACTTTCTTTATCCGTATACTCCTATCCTATCAAGGACTTGTACTGCGATGTTGACCATGTGTCGTGTCAGAATGCTAATAGGAACAGTTTGAAGACAGCCTTTCTGCTATTATTGCCGAAACCCCATATTTTCATGTATTCTCTTTTGTGCCTCCTCGTAAATTGGATTCAGGTGTTTTTGTCTGATAGAGTAAAAATAATGGAGAAAATAAACAACTTGCCAGCAGTGCCGGGGAAATACTATAAAGTTGTTTTCCAGAATCACGTCATTTTATGATATACTCTTATTTGTTATATAATATAAACATGATCAATGCTGTATTAGCCTATATGTTGTTGTATCTAGCAGAGGTAGAGCTCATATATCTCCTTGTTAGACGGTTGCATATTGTAGGAGATGCTTGATTGTTTATTTTATTCTACGTTTTATTTTTAAGTGTTTTTCTTTGCCTGTTTTTGTACACATTTGGCAAAACTGAATGCACCATGCTTTATAGGACAAGCATGCACCGGGGATGGTTACTACACTCAAGAAAAGATCAAACATTTATTCAGGGAGAATGGATGTGTTTAGCCTGCATGTCATTCATTTCTGTGGTGCATCAGCTGTTGGTTTGAAATGGTTTTCATTATACACAAATAGGTAGTTTGATCTATTGGAACTCATTGAATGTTTTGCATGTAAAACCCTAACCAGACGTTTTACATATAACTGTCACACATATATAGTGGAAAACAAAGTACAAGTACATCATTTCCCTTTAAAGTGTAGGGAAGATAACAGAAATGGAAAAAAATTATTTTTAGTTTCCAGTGTTTCCCCTATATACAAATAGCGGCGGCGCAGCGCCGCTATTTGAAATATGCGCGCCGCTGAAATATGCACGCCGCTGCTAGGGGGCGCCAGCCAGGTACCCAAAAAAATATATATATATATATTTTTTTTTTTTTCCTTTTTTTTTTTTTTATTAAAATAATAATAAGTGGCGACCCTTTTTCATTTTTGATTGTTTGTTATGTGTATTTGTAGTATTTGTGTTACTGTATGTACTGGCAGGGCCGATTTTTGGCATAGGGCGCCAGATCTGGGGGGTGCGCTGCGCTGGTAACTCTGGGAGGGGAAAAAACGTTTTTGACCGTTGGCGCTCATCCTAATTTTCGGCCTTGATGTAACAACATTCATAATTAAGTAAATGTAACACCCTTTTCACCCCGGTTACACTTTTCATTTGCCCTGTACGATGTGCGCTGTAAGTGATGAAAGTGGGGGATGTTGGCTTATCAGGCGCCCGCAGCTCACAGCCAAAGTGCGAGCGTGGGAGCGAGAGAGCGAGCGAGGGAGAGAGAGAGAGGGCGCACCGGTACCGGCGCTGTTGGTATTAGAATCTGGTGCTAGCTGCGCTAACGGATATAAGAAGTAGATGTTTCTACAACCAGGGTGGAGGAGAGCTCTCCTGTCAGACTGAGAGGCTCAGTGAGGTAAAGGACTCTCTGAGTGTTTAGAGTTCATTTTAGTCTAAGTTATCTCAGTGGGTCTCAAACAAATATGTGTTTACAAATTATGTTAACACATATTGCCAAGGCACTCCTTTATAATTATTAGGATAAATAAAAACAGGTTAGAAATCATTCCAATGTATACTATAGGACAGTAAACCAAAAATATCGTTTAAAGTTCGAGAGATACAAAAATATGCATAAATAAATAAATAAATGTTAACTAGGTAAAATAAGATATGAATGAACAACAAAAATAAAATAAGTTGCATTTATTTGTTATGTTCATATACTTATTTGATTATTAAAATGTAAACCGATCTTTTTCATATGTGTTTAGAGTTGTACCCCCTAGATCAGGTCTCTAGTAATTGTGTGCTCAAAGTGCACCAGATTGAAGCATTTTACTTTAAAATGTTCAAACAAATCTTCCCGGGGGAGCATACCCCCGGACCCCCCTAGAGGATGTGATGTCCACCCCCCAATTAAAACATGTTCATACAATACTGAATATATTTTAAGCCATTTTGACGTATATTACCTATGTCAATAACTTTCTGTTTTTGTAGTGTATTTGTCTTTTGTAGAGATTTTTCATTTATTCTTTATATATAAAATCTCGCCTAGGGCAGAGAATAGGCTAGAACCGGCCCTGGTACTAGGCCTCAAGAGCCTTTCTTGTGCTGGCAGACACATAGAAACAAATTGGCGGGGCGCACTTCGCACGCGCACACACTAAAAAATTCCATGCGCTCCGCGCTCACATTATGCTGGGCCCACGTGCCTTAGCACAGCTGCTATGACTCCATCCTACGGGAAACACTGGTTTCTTTACTTGAATATAGTATTTAGATAAATGTACTTTCTTTTTTTCTCACTGCTGTTCTACATGAGTCTCTTCCCAGTTAAAATGTGTCAGTCAGTGACATAAAACATTTGATCTGTATGATGTAAACCCCATGCGATTTGACTTTACTGTCAGTATGAGTTATTTCCCCCTCTGTTGTTTGATCCCAGGATCTGAAGACATCTCGGGGTCTCCATGACGAAATGAAGAAGGCAGCCAGTGGTAATGTTAAACAGGTAACCACACCAAACACCAAAAGCTCTCCATCTGTTCGTTGCTCTGAACCTGGACCTGCTAAAAGTTATTTCCTCTCGTTTCAGGTCGTTGACTGGGTGTTGGAGAAGACCTCAAAGAAGTGAAGGCGGTGTCGAAGAATAATTGGCGAAAAACATATTTATTTTTGTTTTATAACAAGGGTTTCACCTTTTTAAAACAACCTGTACCTGTTGTCTCATTTTTTGTTTTTAAGCCTTTTTGATTAGATTTAAATTGTAACGTTAAGCCTATTTTAATGAACTCAATCCTTTATTTAATGTTATTGTGTCACTAAGGTGGTCATGCAGTGACATATATTTTGTAATTGTTGTTGTCTGTGCATATATATTCTGATATACTCCAACAGCATAAGGGTGTCTTTTCTATGAAGCAACAAGATTTTATATAATTTTCCCACTTGTTTGTTTCTAAATACTCTAATATTTTATCGCTTTATAAATGTACATATATTATCTTTTAACTTTCTGTTACATAATAAAATATATGTTTTTCTTATTTTGTGAACAGTGTGACTTTCTGATAACAACCGGAGCTTGTTTGGAGAAAATATATGAGAGTGTGTGTGCAGTGTGTCCTGTCCTGAGAAATATGCGTTACATTATCAGTGCCGACGGCAAGCAGCCATTTCTAGATGGTAGCTGTTATTCAGACGGTGAAAGCGAAGAGCAGCGCAGTACATAATGCACTGCGATTATCAGTCAGATTTTGTACAGATTTCTGATGAGAAAGAGAGCACTACCTGCCACTACGGGCAACAGTTCCTCTGAGAGTAACAGTTCCTCTGAGAGTAGCTGGCTACAGGTTTCTGGCAACAAGAAAAAAAATCTCTTCCATGCCATGATAACATAAGGATCTGCTTAGTCTTATGCATTGTATAGTTTCATTCTGAATTGGCATAGTGTTACCTGCATGAATAAGATGACTGTATACAAAGACAATTGTATGACTATGCACGAGAATCCAATTTCTTCCTCCCCAAATTTGTTGAAAATAGTACTGTTGAATTTACTCCCATTTTATTTGGATGCAGTTTGTATTGGCAACATTTTGTATTTTTTTTTTTTTTTATTAATATTTTGGTAATGATTAGGAATTTACCTAATGTTCATTAAATACTCAGCTTTTACAATCTATATTTTACTAAAAGTCAAACGAGTATGAGGTTGTTGTCACAGTTGAAACCAGTATATTTAGTTTCAGGATAGGCACTGGCATTACCTCAATGTACCCCCTTTGAAAATACAAATATAAAACAAGCTGCACTTTGTTGAACAGCTATTGCTACTTTCAAGGCAGCTGATTGGAGAGCTATAGACTCTCCAAATATAGTGTCTGTTTTCCCTAGCAGACCGTCTCCATCTGAGGGTCTTAAAGGGCATGTAAACTGCATAAACTGACATTTTCATTTTGTGGGAATGGACTGAGTGTGGTATCCATCAGCGTGTGGGAGCACCGCTGAATGTCAGGGTGAGTGGAGATAATAAAAGTTATATTATCTGCATGTGCTTTTTGTATCGCAGTGGACCGACAGCAGAGATAATACAGTTTACATTGTACCTCGTGCATCTGCGTCACTCACAAGTCTTTGGTAGAAATTGACCAGAAAAGGAAAATAAGTATGTGTGCAGGGGATACGACAGTAAATGGTGCCACTTATCACTCGATTGGTATGGAGAGATAAGAATAACCTAGTATGGAGAATCAAACTTGTTTTTTTTACTGTGTTAATAAAAGACTGAAAACTGACAAGAAATTCACAACCTTAATTTTACAGCATGTATTGCATCATGTTGTCGCAGTAGTCTTGGTTTTAATTCCAGGACCCTAAATGATTTACAGATATGTTCTGTGGGGCCATTAAATGAATACAGCAACAAATAGATTTGCGGGCCATCTGTTGTCGCTGCTGCTTTTTGCAACATGTAAAATAAATGTTATTAATGGCCGTGGGAGGTTCTTGTTCTCTGGATTTGTCTTTTGACTTATGGATGAGAAAAGGAAAAGCAAAGAAGAACGATGGGGACAATGTTCTGGAGCAGATTTATGCAACTGAAGAGGGAGGAGGAGGAAGCAGATGGAAACCATTATTCTTATTTTGAATCTGTTTCTTTGGACAAATAAAAAAAAATACAGTTGGCAAGTGCAGTTCCTCAGATGAGTATTGTGTACTGAAGAGTTTATTCATACTATATGAATTGCGTTGTGTGGCCTTTAAGCAAAGCAAAAGTTATTTTTTTCAAATAATGACACTGTATAATTATAACACAGACAAAGTGAACCTTTGCAAGTTTAGAAAAACGTGTCCTCTGTACATTTTATCTCTACTGTGCTAAATACTTTTATCCAATTACAATTTCCATTTAGCCTAAAAACAATCCTATTTTAAATGGCTTTTTAATTAGTTCTTAAGTCATTCAATCCCCCAAATTCTCACAAACACTACAGAGGAAAAGACTCGAATCGGCCTTTTGCACAGAAGACATTAAGACTTGTCACAGTAGCAACAGCACAGGTGTACAATATAATGAATGAGGCTGAATTATACTCACAGCCATAGTTTCGGTTGTTGAACAGTTCTGAACAGACTGTGGACTATACAGACTCGACAGCTAGTGTGTGATGTGTGAATTAGATAGCAGATTTTGTAAAGGTGTATCAGCGTGTGACATCGCTCATTTTGGTGATAAAGACAGTTGAACACATCAACAAAGTTTGATAAGAGCTGATGAGAATGGGGAGCCATTAAGATTGAATTACAATCATGATTGCTATCTGGCTTGCACTGCCAGACACCATCTGTGATGATGGAGGACCGGCCTGAACGTGACCAGACATCAAGTCACCAACTTCTGACACACATGGTATTTATACTCTACTTTTCACTCTTTCTTAACTTTTTCCTGTTTTTAAAAGCTTTATTTTGATGTTAAATTACACTTAAAGAAATTGTTTTAAATTGTGTTAAATAGCCATAGCGTGGAGAGATGTTTAGCTTAGCTTTGCCTCACGACAGAAACTATTGCAAACCCCTTATAAGTATGGCTCTGTACAAAGCAATACAATCTGCTTGCTAACACCCATATAGTTCCGTGATGACCAAGATAAATGTGATTTTTAAACAAAAATATTTTGAAAAGTCGAATGGTTTTACAACAGAGCTACCTTCAGACAGAGCAGTACTTTGCTGTAAATTAACTTTAATTTAATTCTTCTCTTTCACATTCAGGGCTTCTTTGTCGTTTCCATCATGGTGTTTGGCCTTGTGCTTTGACCAGGGAGAATTGACCGATTCTAGTGAGAAATGTACAATTGCCAGACCTCTGTTTGCTTACCATTCCAAATGATTACTGCATCTTTATAATCCAGCCTTGGTTCGCATATTTATTAACTGGATTTAATTAAAGTAATGTTTGCTAGTGAACAAGCTGAACCTGTTAATACGATGCTGTGTTTTGTCTCCAGCTGCAACACCTCATTGACCTCCTTGAGCTGAATAAGGTATTACTGCTGGTTGTTAATCAAAGCTGTATTTAAAAAAGACAGGATCAGATCAATGGATGCTAAATATAAAGCACAGACTGATAGCTTTCGGCATTTACAGTAAATCACGAACATTTAAAGATATAAATGTACCATAAATATTTGTAACCTTCTTTTAGACATAGGGGAGTAATCGGGGTGTTCTAATTGGCCGATCCTGGATAAAGAGGAGCGACGGCTCTTAATGCAACATGGAAGGTATGGAGATGCTTTCTACTAAAGGTAAAACATATAAGAAAACTAATCAGTATGCTGAAAACAAACGTTGTAGTACAAAGCCTTAGGGCAAAATGGATTACTACACAGACATTCAATCATTTGTACTTTAAAACATTGACAAAAATGTGTTCACTTCCATAAGCTCTGTTTTGGAACACAGATTGAGAGGAAGTTAAACAGATTTATTGTAATGTTCTTCAGAGGTCATTAGATGGCTGGAGACGGCAGGAAGGATGGAGATGTTGAGGCAGAGTGGTTGAAGGTGTTGCGAGGAAACACGAGTTAGCTGGCAGAGACGCAGACAGGCTGGCTGGGGTCCTGAAGCTCAGAAGACAAACAGAGAGAGGGAGTAAGAGACACACTGGCGTCATGGAACATAAAAGGAGCGGGGAAAACAGTAAAAACATTAGGAGAGACGGGGCGCAGCCAAGACACCCGACGCTCCTTTAAAAAATATTACTGCAGTACATCCTGTCATTGTCACAGTGTCATGATTCAGTTTGTAATCTCATCGCCTGATCCTCCTGCATGGGAACGTGTTCTCTCTCTGTTTGAGTCAGCTCAGATATCGTCTCCTTGAGATTTTTTTGTCTCCTGTGATGTCTGCCTCGCTCCCACTTATCGTTTGCATACACATTTTAAATATGATACTGACCGTGAAAGATCAAAATGGAGCGCAATACAACCCTGGATTTTGTGCATGGTCCTGGTCCCTGCTTGTCAGTAGGAAGGTATCCTCTGCAGAAGCAGTTGTATTCCTGCTCTTCTGATTGTAATGACAGGATGTTCCCGTGGTGTTTGAAGGGTTAAATGTCAACTCTTCAAACTTCCACTGGTACTATTTTCATGACAGCTTGCCATACCCATGGGACCCATTGACATGTGCACACACACACACACACACACACACACACACACACACACACACACACACACACACACACACACACACACACACACACACACACACACACACACACACACACACACACACACACACACACACACACACACACACACACACACACACACACACACACACACACACAGTTTATAAATCTATCATAGGTTCACATGACAGAGGAGAATGTAAAGCACACCCTATGTGAGTGTGTGTGTGTGTGTTTGTGTGTGTGTGTGTGTGTGTGTGTGTGTGTGTGTGTGTGTGTGTGTGTGTGTGAAAAAGAGATGGGTGTGCATTCAGGGGTACTGGGACTTGGCAGTGGCATCGCAAAACATTCCCTTCTCTCTTTCTCTCTCACACACACACTCCTTTATCATCAGGTTCCCACAGACCGGTACTTTGTATTTCCATGTGTGAGTACATAGTTTCATGATTCGAGGCCTCATATATGTATAGGTTGCATGTGGGCGGTTGTTTTTGAGATTAACAGAGCTTGAGGTACGGCGCTTGTTAAGTGGGAGGGTCACGGCAGCGACATCACCTCTCAAACATCCTCATCCTCTGATGTAAGATGTGTATGTTGCCAAGAAGGTCACTCATCCTTGTTCTTGTACATTAACAGATAACAACAGGGACAGAGTAAAGAGATGACCCAATTTCTTTCTCTTGCAGTGTGCTTTTGTTTACCGAAATTCATCAACTCCACCAGGGAAGTTATATTTTCAGTTGGGATTGTTTTTCAACAGGATAAGGAAAAAATATATGGCTAAGTTTTTATGAAACTTGGTGGAAGGGTATAGCCTGGATTAAGAAATAACCCATGGAATGTTCAAGTGGGTCAAAATCACGGGGCAGATACACACGGAGGCCCAAGCTTTTTAGTGCCCAAATAGTTTTGAATTTCCTCACTCATAATGCATCAGAGACCAGTTTGTGTCTGCTGAGTTATCAGCTTAGCTATCAAATTCACTATGTGAAGAAACATGCATTTCATCACAGGACACTACAGGTAACGGCATTGAGATATTTAGTTTTGCTCCCTATTTTTGCCTCAGTTTCCTTGCTTTGTAATTATAACTAGTGTGTCTAATATCTTGACAAACCTATTTATTAAACTCAGTGACCTGGTTCACAAACTACATTCCAGTTTAACACCATGTCCTCACTCAATGCAACGGTGGGGGCATCCATTTAAATGCACTGTTTTTCTAACCACTGTGCCGCTTTGACCTGAGCTTTTGACAGGCGGCTTGTTTATATTTTTCCTGTGGCTCACATTAAAACGCCAAATTGGACAAGGAAGGGCTGATTGTGAAGTTGAGATGACGAAACAAAGACTTTTTGACCGCAGCAAGTTCCCCTACTGAGAGGCCACAATGCTACTGATTGAGCCACCATGCTGCCCTTGATTAAGAAGAACTACAAATGCTTTTTAGCAAAACACAGAGTTACATTTCTCAAGTGTATTAGGTTTAAACCTAAAAGCTTTAGGAGGCATTTACTGTGTGAACAAACTAGACCTTTACGCCAGTCATCACGACAAGCTCCTTTAAGAGACACTTAACACATTTAGGGATGGATAGCATCTGACCTACATCTGGAATTTCACACACGATATTATTTTTAAATATCATGTCGAGTTCACTTTCTGCCGCGCCCATTGACGTTGTTGGACAGTATACTGTAAACATCATGGTATTGATTTCTTCTTTGGTGTAGATTTGTAATATATAGCGTAGCAAACAGTCCTGTGTTACTACCATGTCAATTAGTAATCATCCCAACCAACCCCATTTTTCAAATGTGTAGTTGCAACTGTGGCAACAAAACCCACAGTGTCCCACCTCCTGTCTGAACATTGTCGTTTTTTTGCAATATTTATGGTCTGTCAGCTCAGTGGCTTGTTTCATACATTTGACCACTTTTTCAAAACCACCCTTGCCCAGAAGTTATGAGTTCCTCAAACTTCTGGGGATAGGGAGCAGGTGTTTAGTGCGAGGTTGGCGGGGGAAGATGAAGTTGAGCTGTCCATGGATGTATTTATTGTCTCACAGACTGCTGGAATTGAAATGGGGAAAAGAGAAATAATGGATGGATAGAAGGAAGGAGGTTTTGTTATGCTACCTTACACAGTTCAGTTCAAAGTGTGGTTCTTCAGATTGCTTTACAAGTGGATTTATCCATTTATCCAGTTATACGTTTTAAATCTTTCAAAAGTTGAAAACCATTCTAAAGGTATGTTACCTAACTACATCATGACTTAAAAATAAAATACAAACAAAATGTAGTGATTTGTTTATGAAATGTATTTACTAATGACTTCTTTTCATGAAATGATCGTGTAGGGTGGGTGAGTGTAACATGCAAAAACACTGGTTTGGTCTTTGTAGAGTTGCTGGATGTTACTCAGACGCTTTAACATTTAATAACAATGTTTGTAGATAACTTGTCTATGCATTAATTATGTCTCCCAATATAAAATTATTGATCATGACACAATCAGTCCCTGAGAAACTCTGGGCTGAACTGAACAGCAGTGCCAGTCTGTTCAGTTAAGCAGAGCATGGGTTTTGAAATGTGTCATATATTTTACATTTTTAAAAGCTTTTCAAAGGAACACGTCTGAGGAAGGATTGGAAGACACTTCAAACACACAGTGATCCAACCAGTTTTTCTGCATGTGACTGGTCATTTCACACTAAAAGCACTACTCTATTTCTTCTTCTCTGTAGGGTTTGATCCTTTATTTCCAGTGATCAGTCCTCTCTACATCTCCCTCCTGCATTAAAGCAGGTTTCCATTATCTCCTCTTTCTGTCATATGAGTCTTACTAGTACAAAACGTAACATATTAAGAAGGCCTTTTAAACGCAAGGTAAATATATCAGACTATATATACAAGGTTGAGTAGGCAGCATGTATTAAGACTAGATACAAAATGTACTTAAACATAAATTATTTGTGTAGTCAATAATACAAATGAACAAACATGTGTCCTAACATTTAGCTTGCATGCCAGTAGAACCCAACAGCAGACTAATTCCAGATGGATTAATGGTCAAAGAAACAGTTCGGAATTAATAACACACTTCTATTCATTATTTTGTTGCAGAGTTGGCTAAAGGGATCAACACCTTTGCATTTGTACCCACCAGAGTCCCATCCATCCATCCCAAGACTACTGAAATTGGAACTTTGGAGCTTTTGGAATCATCTTTACTTCTTTAGTTTATATCAACAAAATAAAAAAGGACCAAATCAATGCCAGTTTTACTTTCAGAAATGGACTACTTCTGGTCATGGCTGACCTCACTTCCCTTATGGAGAATAAACACTTTCAGTTCCCAATAAATGATCTTAAAATGCATGTTCAGTCCCTTTGCCCAACATGTTCTCACCATTACCTACACAATTTAGACACACACACACACACACAACACACACACACACACACACACACACACACACACACACACACACACACACACACACACACACACACACACACACACACACACACACACAACACACACACACACACACACACACACACACACACACACAACACACACACACACACACACACACACACACACACACACAGAGTGAAGAACTCTAAAACATGTAATGACCTGCCACAGTTGAGGAATGTAATGCAAGACTGAGCCAGGAAAAAAGCTTTTCATTCAGGGTCCCTTTTCACACAAAATAAAATACCTTAGGGAATGTATTTGCATGTCACTGAAAGAAGTATCCACTGTGTGCACATGAGCACCACTCTGGACATTTGTTAGCACACACACACACACACTCACAAACTCTCTCACACACAGTTTTCTCTGATTGCTAATTGATTTGGCTCTTGTCCAGGCCCCTCAAAATGAAAAGCTAAAACTCCAAGTCAATACGGCCCTCCCTTACTCTCTCAATGAAAAAGATGGTTAGTGAGTGTGCATGTTCATGCGGTTTTGTGTGTCGAAATTTCATTAGTACAACATTTGTCATTTTTTGTGTTTAAGGTCTTACAATTGGCACAAATGCAGCTTCCTGTCCGCCCCAGTGGTAAACCGTGACCTTGAGAGTGGTTTGTGTTTTTCTTTCATGATGCAACAATTGCTACGTGCAGACATTTAGTGTCCCGCTGAGACAGGTTCAATAGCGATCTGAACAGAAGGGAAACAGTGATGAACACAAAGAGGTGGGAAAAATGCTAGTAAACTATAGTAAACAATGTCAAGAGTTATGAATGTGTTTGAAGTCTAAACTCTTCACCCTCAATTACAGGAATGTGTCCATCCATTATTGTGTGTGTTTGTTTGTTTGTTTGTTTGTTTGTGTGTGTGTGTGTGTGTGTGTGTGTTTGTTTGTTTGTGTGTTGGAGAGGAAAGTTGCCAGCTCATTACCTAGGAGTCAAGTAAACAATGTCAGAGTTACGACTGTGTTAAACGCTGCCTACAATTCAATAACTCTAAAGTTATTTGGCTAAAGACGTGTGAATTCTTCCTGCTGAGCTGATCAATAAAACTCTTCCCAAATTATGGTAAATTGTCACTAATATACAGTAGACTAGTACACCACATTTCAACTTAGCCGCCCCGTATAAAATATATACAGTAGTACTGAATAATGTGTGTCACAGCATTTGAAATCTGAAAGTACAAGAAGAGAATAATATTGTATTACTAGGAACCAGTGTTATTAACAAACAATGTAAATGTAATTTACATTTAAATGACTTAAATTAAAACCCAGGCTTTTTCTGTTGATTTGTATCTGCTGCTGAGCAATGAATAACAAACAAGTGAAGACAAAAAATCATGTCACTTTTGTTAAATACATGATTTATGTGCACCGTTTTGAATTAAAAACTAGGCTTTATCATTCTGAGTGACAGTACAGTAGCTGCCGAAGGCATCAGAGTAGTCTACATATCAAAGCAACCTTTACTCAAGGAGCTTCTCTCCACTTGAGGTTATAAGTAAGTGCTGGCTTCGTGGCTGAACTAAAGTGTTACAATGCTTTTTCCTATATTTTAATAGCAACAAAACAGATGGTTATTCTTCTACAGACTGGTGGGATTACAATATGTAAATCATTGTTCACAGTTTGTGGGTAAATGATTATTGAAAATATGCTGATATAAAGTAGAGAAACAGAAAAGTACAGAATAACATAAAAGTAGCCACAATAGAAGTCACATTGTTGCTCAATCCTGTGATCTCTATAATGAATTTCTTTCCAAATTAAAATGGCACGAGGAATGTCCCGGCAGTCAGCCATGTCACAGACAGTGCAGTGTACAGATTTCATAACATCCCAAAACAAGAAAACAAAAAGAAAACCCTGCACTGGCTAAAACAATTATTGAGATTCCTATCATGGCCACCTTGCTATAAAAAGACAAATAACACTTGATGATCTGATAAGGGGCATAAGGGGCACAGTTTGATTGAGTATACATTTTTTAAATAGGAATATTAGAAGTATGATGGCAGATGTTTGCTTGGAGGAAGCACATGACTGCAGTTTCTCAGTTAACAGGCAAATAAGATCAAAGGTAACATAACCACCCACCAGCACCTCTAAAGCTCACTAATTACCCAGCTATCTGTTTTCCTCTGTTACCACTCAAGGCATATTGAGAATAGTTTGACTTAAAAACAATATATAGATTAATACACAAATAATCCCTCTCAATCATCGATTATGACCTACTAAAACTGTTTGGTGGTGTTGGTGTCGCCATGACTTTGCCCTCTGCTTCTATTTCTTATTTTATTGTGTTGGTGAAATGCCAAGCTGACAAAGCTGGTTCTAAAACAAGAGAGAATCTGGGGTTGTTTTTAGCCTCTGGCAAGCAGCAACAGCCCCTCTTTGAGCCCGGCAGGAGGGCCAATTTGAATGTTTACAAACCGCAAATGACAAATCCTACTCATCCTCTCAATCCTGTGCCTTCAATCAAAGCTAATCGGTTACTGGCTGTAGCTCATCTGACTCTCTGCGAGAAAGTGAAAAAGTGTATTTCCCTAAAAGATCAAAGTATTGCTTTAAATTGTCGGTTTTAAATGTGTTTGCCAAAGATCTCAATGCTTACATATATTATATTTAATCTTAACTATAGCCAATTATCTTCCTTTTTATTAATTGAATACATTAGAACTGACTTCAGACCACCGTCAGATCAAACTATATTAACATTAACATATTAACAGAATAATGTGACATTTTGAATTTGAGTCAGCTGTCACATTGTGGGAGACTGTGTGGGAAACTGTGCCCGCCAGTTCCAATGATGAATGCTGACACAGCTAACAAGACATTTCAGGGGACACTAACAAAGACGAATGCATGAAGTTTTTCCAGTGTGTCAAATGTTTGGTGAAGAAAAATGACCGAATGAAAGTCATAATGTGCTTTCAGAGCTAATGGTGAATACATTATATAATTGGTTAATGGAAGGCAGTTTGATATTACATTTTGATTGAATTAAAAGTTAATTAATCTCAACCATGTTGCACGTGTCCAGTCCTTCCAATGATGCACGTGACAGTAATGCCCAATGTCTGTATATATCATCCCTTTGATTCTAGTTCAGTCCATGTCTTCTTCTGTGGTTCTTCAGTCATCACTCCAGTCCATGCAGCCCTTAAAGGAAGGGGTTTCCCCCCAAAAGAAATCTGTCCAATTCCCTCCAAAAATCCTCGATTGGTTTCTCCAGTGTTTCATTGACATGGACTCCAAAATAAAGTTACATTTCCAGATAGAAGTTACATTCATTCAGCTTGGGTCCCCGACTGAAGGAGTTTGATGTGGTGATCAACTGCATGCAGGCTGCAGAGAGGTGGAGAAACAAGGTAGATTTCTGTTTTCCAAGGAGATGTCCCTTCAGAGGGGTCAGGCCACCAGACCCAGGCGGGAGATCTTAGCAGAGAGGAAGGAGTGGAGGATGAAGACCATCGGCTTCGGACATGAGTGGAGATCCAGCTGCTGGAGGAGAAATTGAAAAGAACAGAATTTACTACGTAGTAGATCTAGACAGAATAAAGCAATGCACTTGTGAGAAGTAAAAGAAAGAATATGACTGAAAGATGTGAGAATGTATTAGAGCAGAAGGGATGACACAGAGGGGAAGACACAGGGGAGGGAAATAAAAGAGAAAAAGTTATTGTTAGGCACATAAAATCATAAAAGTATGCAAAAAATTAGCTTCACAGGAAACAGGTCCCCATGAGGCAAGGATTAGACAGACCTAGCTTGAGCTCAGCACTTCACACACACTAACATCACTGTGAACAACGCTCTGTTCATAGCCTGAATCAACAGCAGTGTGACTCATTTCCTGTTCACCTTTAGGAAAATGTAACCTGTACATTTACACTAAGACTACTGTTTAGTTGGTCATATTTAACACAGTGGACATTTTAGCACGATGTGTCCCAGAGGATACAAATACTTTTAATGCACATTTATACTTCAACTTGTGTTTTCAAATATATATTTTGTATTCTAATAACTGTCACGAAACCTAATTACCTCCTGGAGTAAAACCTTGAATGATTGATTATGAGTAGTGGTTTAGCCATTGCATCAGTTGATCCAACACATTAGTCCAGACTAAGATATTTCCACTGGGATGGTTTGCTATTTCATTTAATTTCAAACCTTTATTTATCCAGGTGTATCCCATTGAGATCATTGATCTCTTTTTCAAGGGAGACCTGCTCAAGTAGGTTCCACATGAAACATAAAAACATAAACAGAACAACAAAAAGGACATAATACAGCATCATTACAGGGATTACAATTTACATAACTATCCACATGAACAGGTACCAACAGCATCCGATTGAGTAGCATCCAACTGAGCTTTAAAAACATTTAGTGGCACCAGATTGCTCAGTTTCCATTTCAATTGCAGACTATTCCAAGACAGAGGAGCTGCGCATCTAAAAGCTATCTTCCCTAAGACAGTCCTAGCAGTTGGCACATTTAATAAAACCACAGCATGCGATCTCAGGCTTACAATTCGCCGTGAGATCAGGGAGCAGATATAGGATGGAAGTTTCCCTAACATGGCTTTGTATATAAAAATGTACCAGTGACTGAGCCTCCGTACAGTTAGTGAAGGCAAACCAGCCCTTGCATACAGGGTACAGTGATGGGTTAATACGTTACAGTTTGTCACAAATCTCAGTGCACTGTGATACGCAGCATCTAACTTGATCAGGTAATTGGCAGGTGCATTCATATAAAACAAATCACCATAGTCCAGCACAGGTAAAAAGGTCACAGTGACTAGCCTTGTCCTGGCCTCAAGCGAGAAACAGGACTTGTTCCTGTAAAAGAAACCTAGCCTAACCCTCAGCTTTTTAAGCAGGTTATTGACATGAAGTTTAAAAGAGACACAATCATCAAGCCAGATACCAAGGTATTTGTAACAGGTAACCACTTCAAGTTTTATTCCTTGCGTAGTTACAATATCTAAAACAGGCTCTGGTGTCTTTTTAGCTTTTGAAAAGAGCATTACCTTGGTTTTATCAACATTTAAAAGAAGCTTAAGTTCAGAGAGCTGAGTCTGAATACTGTTAAAAACAGCTTGCAATTCAACAACAGCCTCCTTAATGGAGGGACCTGCACAATACATCACGGTATCATCCGCATAAAAATGTAAGGTTGCTCCATCGACATTTTCACCTAAATTGATGTAGATGGAGAATAAAAGTGGACCTAAAACAGAACCTTGTGGTCCACCATTTGTAATGTTTAACCACTCAGAAGACAGACCATCAAAATGAACACATTGGGACCTTTCAGAGAGGTAGTTCACAAACCACCCTACTGCATGGCTGGATATGCCAATACTGACCAGCCTCTGCTTCAAGATGCGATGATCGATGGTATCAAACGCTTTGGACAGGTCAACAAATAGAGCTGCACAACTCTGCTTATTATCTAAAATACTCGCCATATCATTCACCACTTTCATTGTCGCAGTGATGGTGCTATGTTGCTTTCTGAAGCCTGACTGTACATAAAAACTCCTTTACCTGTTCACTCATTAGGCTTTCAAGAACCTTGGCCAGAACTGACAATTTAGAGATAGGTCTATAATTATTTAATAAAGGCAGGACATAAGCTGACTTCCATACTTTTGGAATTGTGTTTGTGCTGAGGGAGTGGTTAAAAAGAGTAGTGAGAGGTGGAGCAATAAAATCTGCAGCTATCTTTAAAAAGAAAGGTTCTACGTTGTCCGGGCCAGCCGGTTTCTTAGGATCTAACTTGGTTAAGGCTTCACGAACAACATCAATAGTAAAAGGAGTAAAACTGAAAGGGTTTTCCAAACCACGTTTTTCAGAGTGACGGACTGTGGTGTTCACAGAAGCAGAGTTAGTGACAGAATCAAACAGAGAGCCACAGGACACAAAATGCTCATTAAAACAATTTAACATAGTAGCCCTGTCCGATATAGTGCCAGATGCTGTGGTAAGGCACGGAGGTAGCTCATTGCGGATTTCACCGGTGGATATCGATTTTATGGCTTTCCAACATTTTCCAGGATTATTCAGGTTCTTTGTGGTAACTGACAGATAATACTTAGACTTAGCACTTTTTATTTGTGATGTGAAGCCATTTCTTAGCTGCCTAAAGCGTAGCCATTCTACCTCTGAGCCTGATTTCCTAGCCTTTGCCCAGGCCTTGTTTCTCTCATGCAGGAGACTTGACTGTTCAGCAGAAAACCAAGGATTGTCTCGTCCCTTCACTCTAAATTTACGCAGGGGTGCATGTCTATCTATAATTTCCATAAAACCAAGATAAAAATAAGACCATTCAGTTTCAACATCATCACACAGATCGATTCTTTCCCAATCAAAACCAAACAGATCATGAACAAAACCCTGCTCCACAAAATGTTTTGTGTCTCTCTTACTGATAATGCAAGGTTTACCCTTTTGGACTTTTGTGTCCCTAATTGTGGCTACAACACAGTGATCACTCAAATCGTTAGCAAATACTCCCACAGATGAGTATTTATGGGGAACATTAGTTAAAACTAGAGAATGCAATTCTTGAAGAAATTGCTAGTGGGAATGCTTTATGCTGAAAAGCTGACGCTGAATTGCTATGCTGAAATGTAATGTGTAAGAAGAAAGTGAAGAATTTAGATGATCTGTCGCCATGGCAACGGCATTTGAAGAAACCCCATAATTGACGTAGAGCTGTTGAGGACTGGACCGGTGATATACAAGCGAAGTTTGGGGGACGATCGGACCGTGTCCATTGGACTTACAGCGACATCGTGCTTCATGGCGAGTGGTCTGTCGCCATGGCAACGGCATTTGATGACACCCCATAATACGCTTAGATGCGTTGATGGCTGCATCGTTACCAAACCAGTCGATTTGACATCATCGTGTTCCATGACACAGGTGTTTATATTTGAGCTAACGACGACAGCTGTGTGTCACCAATAATGTATAAAATAGGTGGAACATGTTGAAGTCAGTATGAAGTCTCCATCAGACAGAAAAGAATAGGCTCAGACAGTCTGTTAAACTCCAGTGACCACGTCATTAGCTCAAACACGAACACCTGTGTGTTATGACATCATCGTGTTCCATGACACAGGTGTTTATATTTGAGCTAACGAGGTGTGCAGAGATCAAAGGTTTCCATTGTTCTGAATGAGAGATAAACCTCTTACATGTGAACGTTTTGTCGAAGAACCGTAACAGATATCTGTGAAATTTCAAAACGTGAAGCATGTCAAGGAACTTGAGCATCTGAAGTGTCATTTTTGTGTACTTTCGGGTTAATAATGTGGCCTTTTTGGCAGTTTAACTAAAGGTGTGCGGCTGCTACCGTGAGGAAATATCAACCTGAAATTACAATGGGCTTTAATGGAGGCATGTTGAAAGTTTTTGTCACTTCATGCCCTCAAGAGGCATTTTGTTTAATTATTTTTGCTTAATTATTTGTCATTTTTCAAGCTACGAGATGTTTTCCTACGTTTGTCATGAAAAATGATGTCTCAGGAATGTAGGGTTTGGGAATTATGGCAGTTTTAAAAAAATATATGAAGGCAAATTTCAAGATTTCCTCCACTCTAGCTGTGACATCACGCACTCTAGTTAATGTTAAAATCTGAAGAAAGCCTCTTTACCAAGGTCTGAACAATGTTTAATATCTCTAAAAGTAAGAATCAGATTTAAAAGTTGTGTTACACGAATAATGTCAGAAAGATGTGTAATATTTTAAAGTTGGAATGAGGTTTCTGAGTGAAAGTATGAATGAACAGTTAGCAGTTGAAGTCGCATGAAGATTTGTTGAAGTCTGAAGAATTTCTCCATTGACTTCAATGGTTCAAAATGTGATGTATTATGGGATGTATCTCTGGAATTATGAAAGTTATGAATGATAAAAGTAATAGCCATCGATTCCCGACCGAGCTGAACGTTTTGATGTTTGATGTTTGATTATTTCTGCGATGTTGAATGTGGGAGGAGAAGAGGGCCAAAATAAGCCGGCGGAATAATAAACTTTTTGTCCGTAGCATAACATATAGTGGGAATGCTGTTATCAGCATTCCCACTAAATGAGATCAATTAAGGAGGATTTATTTGGGAACTTAATGTTAGGGCGAGTAGGACTGTCAACAATCTGAGTAACATTCAATGAGATACAAAGGTTTTTATCTATAAATGCTATGGATTTTTATACAGATAACCATGGTGGGCAAAGATTCTAAATAACTTTCGTTATCCCCTACCTTTTCAACTAAAACCGCCAGCAATTTGTGTATATTGGCTAACATTTTTCCAACTGATCAACCACGACTAGGTGGATTGTGAATTCTACTTCTCATCTAGTACTATCCTCAAGTCAAAATGTCAATTTGTTCAACACCCTCGTCTATGACTGACTATCTATAAAAAAAAAAGGAATTATGTTCAGCCTCAGTTGTAAATTGTGTTTAGTGCGAATAAGCATATATTAGGATGCAAACACGCTAAACTGGAAGGTAATAAAAAGTTAATATTGTATCTGCCTAACATTGGTATGTTAGAGATGACATTGAGAGCTTGTTAGAATTGCTGACTCGCAGTGTAGCACAATGCACTTCTGTGTTTAGGAGCTACTAGAGTCCCTGTTATTTTATAAACCATTTTCTGTATCTTTGAATTGCTGTGACAAAATTAGATATACACAGTCCCTGCCAACTAATGACAGTATAGTCAACACTTTGAGAAAAAAGCCCAGCTGATTCCGCTTTCAAATGTTGGCTAATGAGCCCTCAGCCACATCCGCAAGGTGTCTTGGGATTTTTATAAAGCCTCGTCTATGACTGTGTTGTGATTCAGAAAGGCTACAGACACCAAAATCTGTTCTGCTAAGGTAGCCAACAGAGGGTTCTGAATCAAAGCTCCAAAGTCTCTGCTTATTTGTCTTCGGCAGAGTCTGAGCTGGGAAACAAGTGTATCTGACAGGAGTTTTATATGGAGCTGTATGTGGACTACTCAAAGAAATGTAATAAAATGTTTCCAATTTCCAAATGCCATATGCCTAGACAGTCAATATTTTAGATTTTACTGTCACTTTATTTTCCAGCACATGGTGAATCAGTGTAATGGCTTTATGTATGATAAAACGTAAATGTTTTTCTGGGTAAGTGCCAAGAGAGGGTAATAGATTAGTTTAGAGATGTGATCCTCCTAACACCATGATTAATATTCACATCAGGGTTTTTCACTAACCCTCCAAGAGGCGAAAACATTTTTACAGCATATGAAATAAAGACATTGGGAAGGGAGAGTTGTGTTGATTGTTTTTAGCTATACAAGTCGATAACTTTGAGGGTGGGCTTGAGCCCGGCCACCTGGACCCTCTGGAGCTGCTGAGAGGTAAACAGATGAAATCTCTTACAGTAAGTGGCAGGCTATTTATAAAGAAAAGTCCACTCTCCACTGCTCTTACCTGGTATATGTGAAGTTCTTTATTTTGTGATGAAGTGCTGTAATTCAGTTCCTGCTGTACCACTTTCCCTCTGCCTGTCTTGTGCACTTCAACCTCTCCAATTTGTGTTTGGCTTCATTTCCCAGAAGGCCTCCTAAACTCCCCTGAGAGTGCATATGAGCTCGTTCTTTCTATTGTACGGGGTTGTACACATCTACAAAAACATACTTGATTGTATATGTTTTTTGCCAATCAGTGTGACATGAAAAGCAACAACTAGGAAGAAGAGTTATTAATATTAAGGCTTAAATTTGCACTCATCCTACCTTAAAATGATTAAGTGCAATTATCTTAGACTATATTAGATATTTAGAGACTGTCTTGAAGGCCTGTTGCACCAATGTTATCATCAATGAGTGGTATGTCCTCTTTGCTAAAGCAAAATGGAGAAAACTAGCGTGTTATGCTGAACAGACAATACCCCATCTAAGAAATAATGAGTGGGAACATTTTGGAAATGACATAAAAACAATGTTGTATAAAAAACATTGTAGTTTAGGATTAAGCGTCATGGGTTAAAATAATACAAACAAGTTACATGTTAGTCCAGATTTGAAAGACTATTCTATATTATATTGCAGCTGATACTGAGGAGAAAAAGGCAGCCTCATCTTTGATGGGTTTCTAGAGAGTACTACTCACAATCCTTCATATGATTTCTGGTCATGTGTGTAAATTGTGTAACAAAAATGTGCTTTAAAAAAAAGAAATACTCACTATCGCTCCCTCCTTTCCTCCAAAGTCAAGAAAGAGCAAGCGAACTCCATCATCTGAGGACATTTTTAGTTTCTCGTAGGGGTAGGAGAGGAGCACCCGGGGCCTGGTAGGTGTGTGGGCTCCTCTCTCCTCCCCGTCCCCCCCCTCCCCCAGTGAGGGGTCAGCCAGCACAGAGAAGCCCTGCTCATAGTGAATCACCAGCCGGCACTCCTGACTCTGGTACAGACAACCTGGAAGATGAACAGACAGAACATTTTCATTTTGGATGAACAAAATCTAAATCCTTAACACATTTCCTCATTATTGATATGTGGATGACAGGCCCACTTTGATTCACCTGGTACATGCTATATGTAATATGTCATTACACTGAGAGGTAAACGTTAGACTCACAGACTTGTATTTAGCAAAATAAAATCAAATGCATCTTCGTTGTCCTTGGAACACTTTCTCTCCTTACTTTTAGGGACATGTAGTTTTTCTATTGTTGAATTACTTAAGTAATAAGTGTTGGCCTGTATTGGCAGGGCAGGGCTATCGAGTGTGATTAATGTGATATGTTACTAGGTTGGATGTTAGTACAAAGTGAATTAGTTTTCTTAGATATATATATAAAAAAATGGATGACATTGATAAAGTCTCTTTTTTTTTTTCAAGTGTCATTCACTGTACTCGCATGTAAAACAAAAAAAGATATACGTTTTCAATACAATTAGCTCAAAAGCCTTACATTTGACTACATCATTTGGTAAAACAATAACATAGTATGATACATTTCCAGTGGAAGTCTTTAAAAACATGTTCTTCATTGAGGTTATTAATGATTGTTTATGTTACTGTGTTGATCCGATCTTTAGAGACTTACTGCCGCAGAATTGTACGGCATTTTAGTATTTTGAGTATTATTCAAGTCATTCGGATTTATATTAATGAGGGAAGACTAAACATAAGTGACACTTCTTACTGCATTGAACCTTAGTTTCAGCTAGTTTTAAAGCATATATGTATGATCTTCTTTTTAAAACACAGTACATTTCTGTCATATCTTTAAAGCAGACTGTGTTCTAACTCATGTATATTTTACACATTACAATTTGCCACACTTCAGTGACAGGCTTCTCTCTTCACGTGGAGACCGATGGTCTGTAATGTATCTGTTCTGCATAATTTCTTCTCACTTTACTTCTCTCTCCTCTCTCCTCACAGCATGTGTCCGCTTGAAAGCAGAGTGTGCCATCGACTCTCCCAATTTACACATCACTTTCCTCTGCTTTAATGACAAACCTGTCGCATCTCCACACAGTGTGATCTCACTGCATTTAGTCTGATGTTTTCAGTGCCTTGACAGCAGAGCTCCCTCGCTACAGCTCCTCCCCCCCACCCACCTCCACCTTTGCATGCTGAAAACTTCATTTACAGAATAGGCTTCTCTCTCTTGACGACATCTGATCTATCGAGCGCCGTGTTTGTGTGACAAAGAGACGGTGAGCGAGAAAATAGTTGTTATCTTTCCAGTGTTTGCTGACAGCCTGAGCAGGAAGTGTGTGTGTGTGTGTATTGTATGTACAGGTAGGGAGTGTCTGTTTGCTAGAGTTTACATATGAAAGTGAAAGTGTGTGTATAATGCCTCTAAGCAGTAAAAGGGTGTATTTTCTATCTTGCAGTCATGTGAAACAATCATGAAGATGCATACGAGTGTGCGTCTTCTCTCTTTGTATGTTTTAGAATAGCATGTCTGTTTACATATATGTACGCTCAGTGTCCTGCATCAGTCTCTTTTGTCAGAGAGTCAACCGGAGATTCTATGACTACTCAACCACATTGCCAGTCAAACAACCCTAATCACCTTATACACACCTTAATCGCTTTGACGTTCGCTTCTTTACCTAAAGGCAATTATGAAACCGGAAGGTTGGCAAATATGTACACAGAGTTGGTCAAAGGCAAATTCTTCTAGTGAGTTTAATTCAGCCTTCACAGAGGAGCAGATGAGACTGCAGAGCTATGTAATCAAGTTGCAGAAACATGTGCGAAATAGATTATCTGTCACTGTTTCTAATACAGGAATGCGCTCGGCATATTTGTTTTTGGTGGAAAAGTTTCATCATTTTATAACTGTAGCCTCTTTGCTAAAATGTGAGATAGTAACTTTAAAGAAATGTATTTAAATGGACTCAGAAGCCATACAGACACAAAGATGGAGTTGCAGATTTAGAAAGTCTCTAACATTATGTGGAGAATAGCTTTAGTACAGGCAGAGCACTCAAGTCATTAGCTGCTTGACTTCTAATTAAAGCATGTGTACACTGTGTTTCACTATCAAGGTGCAAAAACAAGCTATATTTGTGTGTGCTTGTTGAGGGGGGAATAAGAGCTGGGATGAACTTGTTCTAAACTAGGTATTATGAAACGTTGACCCACTGCTCAAATCTAAATGTGTATAGCTTTGCCAACAGCCAGACAGCTACACAAGGTTAACATCTGTTTATATTGTAATATATAGTATCGTGCATATTTCAGGATAGCAATACCACTGAAGTAATGTACAGTAGAAAGTGCACATTTTGGGTTTTAGACAACATTTTGTGTCAGGAGCAGAGAAGTAGTGTAGGCTACAGTATGGTCTGCTACCCTTTTCAAACACATCAGATGTGTGTTGATTACAACTTCCAAGGGTAATGTAATGTTGACAAGGAGAAAACATCACATAGAAAAATGTGCTGCACACGGAGTGAAATACACAGTGTAATATCCCCAGAACCCTGAAGTCATCCCATTCGTGATGAAAAATGAGTCTCATAATGTGTAATATTATTCTAATGATTTATAAACAATCTGGCAGGACAAACGTCTCCCTAATGGCATAACAGTTCTAAGTGGGGCAAAGAGTGCTGGTCTTTGTAATGAAAATTAGACCTGAAACCCTACTCTTCCACCTGAAAGGCTTGATCTGCAGGCAAGGTTTCCCACCAGAATACACACACACACACACACACACACACACACACACACACACACACACACACACACACACACACACACACACACACACACACACACACACACACACACACACACACACACACACACACACACACACACACACACACACACACACACACACACACACACACACACACACACACACACACACACACACACACACACACACACACACACACACACACACACACACACACACACACACACACACACACACACACACACACACACACACACACACACACACACACACACACACACACACCACACACACACACACACACACACACACACACCAAAAAACCCTCTTTCTGCCTGATGGTGAGTGGAAAAGACAGCGGGGGGGCAGAGAGTGATAACACTGAGAGAGGAACTGAATGAAAGAAGACAGTGAGAGAGGAGAGGGACACCAACTCTGTTACCACGAGTGCAAACACTGAAAAGGTTATTAGGGGACAGAAACTTGTTTTTTTCTGTCATTAGTTTTAAACTTGTTAAATGAAATACTTCACATTTTAAAACTGCTTCCCCCTGTGCTGAACTCGTGTGACAGCAGGTTACCGTGATGATTCTCCACAACCACCGAGGTCAAATTGCTTCGTGTGCTTCGAGTCATTAAGCTGTTTACCTGTTCATTAAGGAGACCCAGTCGAGCCCTAAGACAATTTTACAGCTGGCACCTTTGACAATAACATTAATGAGAAGGCTGTGGGTGTAGAAGAGGGACTAGTGGGATTACTGACTAAACGGATACATCCGAAGCTGGTCATAAAGAAGTGTTGTGTTTCCATTCTTAATGGAAAGCTTTAGGTAAGGAAACTGACAGCTGGTTGTAGGTTTGTTTTTATATTACAGACTTGATTGATATCAAGTCTCTTATCTATCTCTCTGCAAGAGAGCAAATTAAAGTGCCCAAAATATCAAACTATTAACATAAGTGCTCAAGTAAAATCTGCAAAACAACTGACGGTAAAATCCATCCTCAGATCTATTTATATTCTGCAACATGAAATACTGCATAAAACAGATTATTGATTCTTGATAGGTTGATTAAGACTCCAGTGAAGTGAGTAAAGCGTTAGAGGACACTAGGAAGAGCAGAAATGCGGTAAAACATAAGCTGGGTTTTAACTTCAGAACATGATAGACAGATGCCTTATCCTGCTAATTGCTAAAAATATCAATATAACCTAAGAAAAGTCACCTTGGACATAAACATAAGAGAAATGACTCCGAGCCATGGGTGTTTCTCAATCGCGAGTACGCTTGCTTGGTAGCACATGTCTGCCGAGCATCTTGCTTCAGAAGCGAGTCAAGAATACTTCCTGACATTTGGAAAACAAAGAGTGGAACAGGCTAGCAAGTGTGCAGGTGTGCGTCATATGAGAGGCCCCGCCTTACATTTTCCGCCACAGATTTTGGAAATTGGACCGTGCGCAAAGCATTGTGGGGATTTTAAGACCGCGGAGTCTACTCATGTGCAGCCTCGATATTTCTCCAAACGGAGTACGCCGGGCTCGGTAGATTGGAACAGTACTTCGGCGGCACTCGATGACGTAGTATGCTTGAAATAGTGGCTCTGCAGCAGCTTTACTCGACATTGAGAAACACCCCATGTGTCTGTGAAATTTGACTTGAGAGCCTAACAAATCTCTCTCCTTCTTAACGTCGCTCTAAGAATGGCCTGCTGCCCGTCAAGTGATTGAGTGTTAATCTCTTCAGAGAAAATCTTCATCACAAGCCTTGACAGTGAAGAAACCATCGCAATGATTAATCAGAACGTGACACATGTGAAAAGATTACAAGGTCAGCGCCACAACTGCAGGTGGCAACTGCTGAAAAATGAGGGAATGCACTTTGTATGCATTATCCCACTCGCTTTCGGGGAAGTGTAAATTACTTTTTCTCCTTCCATAACATGAAATCGAGGGCTTGGTGCTAACATCAATCTGTTTCAGAAAAGTTATAGGATCCAATTTAGACAGAAATGCAATGATGAGCAATAAAGATTCACAACCATTTTCCTTTTTCCTCATCTTTTCAGCCTGTGTGACTGACTTGTATCCTAAATCTGTATTACACTCAAAATGAAAGAACATAAATGTTTCCACCTATTGTAGTGCCATGGTTCTATGGATGGTGATGTTGGACTGTGGGTCTGCCACTTTTGGACAAACTGAAGTATCTAAACCACAATTAAGCCCTGAAATTTTGTACTGACATTCATCGTCCCCAGAGGATAAATCGTTATGATTTTGTTGAACCCCTGACTTCTTGTGCCACCACTTAGTGCTAATTAGCAAGATTCTGTGTGCTAAACTAAGATGGCGAACAGTGTAAACATTAGGACTATTCCATTGTCACACATTGTCTTATGGACAATGGTCGCTATCTTTGTTTTTTGACGGTGGCCTCCTTGGTATTTTGTAACCAGAACAGAAGTGACACAACATGTCAACAAGCATTCATGGTAAATGGTGAATGGACTGCATTCATATGGTGCTTACATACCTGTAGCTTTTATAGCGCTGTATGACACCTTCCCAGTCTTTACAAGCCCTCAAAGTGCTTTTACATACACAAGTCAGCATTCAACCATTCACACAGATCTCAGGGAATCTGCTCTGGGAAACTAACATTCACAGACACTTACACAAAATTGGCAATGCCATCGGGAGTACCTTTGCTGGGATTGAAACCATCCAATTTATAGAAAACCCCGCTCCCTCACAGCCACAGTGGACCCATTCACTGTCATCTGTCAGTGGCAAATGCTAGTGCAACATTTAGCAGCAAAATGAAAGCTAATTATTAAGGCTAATTAATGCTAATGTTATATCTACTCACCTAAGTGGCCAAAAAAACAATTAAGGCAGGTTTTTAAGGCGCGTGGGCTTTAATGGATCCCAGCTGATTAGATTTCTGCACAATTTGTAGGGAGGGCAGAAAATTGCATGCGGTAACAGGACACAAATTACCAATAAGAATGATAAAGGAAATGTAAATGTTCATTAAAAACAGTAAACAAAATCCTATTCACTCCTATGAAGCTCCAAAATAAGTGTAATCACCAGTGTGGGTGCACCACAGGTCTGCAGGCCAGGGCCCTCAACCTCATCTGTTGCCTTATCTTACAGTGAGTCAATACTAATCCTGTTGTTTCAGTCTAGACAGCGTTTTGTCATGGGATTAAAAAAATATGTCCTTTTAACATTCACATCTCCTCACAAACTACCTTGACAAAGAAAATGTCATTATTTTCAAACATCTTGGGGATGTTAAATTCACATTGAGCTCTCCAGGCATGAATGTAGCCTTGCTATGCCAATCACAGCGTAACATTTACACCTGGATAATTGGGTGAAGACACACTTCCAGAAAGTTTGAACAAAAGCGTGGTGATGTGTAAATAACACTGACAACCGGGATGTAGTGTTGAGGGTGTGTATGATTTGCTCCTGAAATCTCTCTATTTCATATATGAGTGTAGTCTGAAGTCAAACTTTATTTGGCACAGTGTTATCACAGAAGACGAGAGGAGGGGGGCCCAGGGGAGAAGTGCAGTTCCCAGGACATTATGTATGAGAGGGAGAGAGAGGGGGAGATGGAGGGGGAGAGGGGAGAGAGAGTGTATTCTGTTGGAATTCCCTGGACGGCAGAAATGAAATGCCAAATATCCCCCCCCCACACACACACGCACACTAAAATAGCATTCCTTTCTATAAATAGCTTTAAATGCTTTGTCCCTCCACATCGTCCATATGGCTGTCAAGTTATATCACAAACCTTCTCAGCGTATAAGTGGGCGTATGGTGAATGTATATGATTTGCTTCTTGCACTTAATTTGTGGTGCTTGCAGTGCTTACCCTTGCAAACTCTTAAGTCTCTTAGCATGTATTTTGCTACAGCGTGCCTCCACACGTCTGAGGATGCACACATCACATAATCCAGCGCATTGACCTATACTACTCTCAATCTCAATCCACAGCTACACGTCTTATGGCATCTAAATTCAGTACCACTCACTTGTCGTGACCTCTTTGATCATCTCGGCTGAGGCGTGACATCCGTTGACTATTTGTCTGGTCCACAGGGACAGATCCTTGGTGGTCTCGGCCCGGAACAGGTGAGTCTCGATACCGAGCCGTGTGCCAGTCCGAGTGGCGAAGAACAACTCGGTGCCAGAGTGCGGCGACCCCCGGTCAGGACCAGAGTGGACCAAACTGGAGAAACACACACATAGAAAACATTTCATTGCAAAGCTTCAAAAGCACTTGTGATCAAAACTGTTACCAAGAAGCAGGCACCAATTCATATTTTTGCTTATCTTGGTGAAATTGGCCTATAACCAATCTGCAACACTGCCACATTTTCATTGCAGTCAAAGCACCGCTGTGGCTAAGTACAGCCTGAAAGAGCATGTAGCATGGCAGGGGACTGTTGTTTGAAAAACCTCAAAATCCAATACGTTGACTTTGATACATACAACAATCCCAGTTGTGCAACACTTCACCTGTCCGTGGTGAGGCAAGAGCCTGATATCTCTAGAGGGTTTATTATACCGAAATCAGTGAATGGAGAGATTTGAGACAGAGTCTAAAGGTCTACATTCATACAGCAGCTCTGTGATGCTGATCATTATAAACAAAACCAAATTTGACGATGGATAGAAGCTGAAGTTCAAAGCTGCTTTTGATGATTCTGAGGAGTCGTGGTGAAGTAAATAAGTAATGGTAGAGGTTGGTATTGTTACGGTTGTAATGCTTACGTGATCACAATAATAATGCTAACTTGGCAGTATTAAGCACATGATGTTAACCTATTAGAAAAACATGTTAAAATCCTTTGCAATATTCAAATTAACAGCACAAAATCACAAGAAGTGGCTTTAATAAAATTGATATCGTAGCAGAGTGTATTTTTTAATTGATATCTAATTTAGTATTGATTTCTAAATCACAAAAGTCTCTGATTCTTCTGATATCTGTACCTATGGTAGTGGACCTACCGTGTTGCTAACAGTGGGTAGGTGTGAGCAGGGCTCTGCCAGGCCTCCTTGCCTCGCGGTAAGCTCTCGTACAGCAGCAGGTCTTTCTCTGTCACCACCACCAGCACCGGCTTCCAGCTCTGCTTCTCGCTCTCCGTCTGCAGCAAAAACACATAAACAATGAGACAGGAACGTTTGTAAACATCTATCGATATTCTATAACCACTTATCTAGTACAGGGCCATGGGCAGACTGCTGTATTCAGATGAAACACATTTACATAAACATAAAGCCATTTAAAACTAGTTTCTTCAATCATTTGTCAAATTGCCAACCCTGAAGTAATACATTATAATACTGAGTACTGAGTGTGCTTAGCAGCAGCCCAAAATGGTCTATTTTTTAAATATCCCTTTATATATTTCTTAAATGTACTTTTTTCATAGTGTTAATGGATCTTTGTGGAGCTTAAAAAATAATTGATTCAAGCTTACAAGTCTGCTTATTCAGAATTAGATTTGAATAAAGCACAACCCCTTTTAATTTGAGTGGCAGGATTTGATGTTTTTATGCACTCTTATACTTGTCACAAACGCTGAAAGGTCTCCAAAAGCAGGTATTTCATCAGTAATATCAATGGTTGTTTACCAGTGAGCTGGCTCTTTGGGACTTATGGTGTGTCAGAGAGAGGAATGGTGTGTGTGTTTGATCTGTAAAAGACTCTGCAGTGGTAGTAGACCAGCGTTCATCTCTCAACCTAACTCTTTCTATCTGTCTTTTTGTCTTATTTCCCTGCCAAATGCTCCAAAACTGATCTAAATGTGACTGTCACAATGCTGTTCTGGGACATCTCTAGACATGAGAACCATCATCACTATACTGTTGTGTGTAGCTAGAGGAGAATTCACCAAACAATGAATGTATCTGGTGTGCAGGTGCAGGTACACATTATACATATTTTACTATCCCTCTTTTTCCCCTCAGAACATAGACTTCTAAACTTAGCACACACACACACACACACACACACACACACACACACACACACACACACACACACACACACACACACACACACACACACACACACACACACACACACACACACACACACACACACACACACACACACACACACACACACACACACACACACACACACACACACACACACACACACACACACACACACACACACACACACACACACACACACACACACACACACACACACACACACACACACACACACACACACACACACACACACACACACACACACACACACACACACACACCATTTTACAATGCTCCATAACTATTCTCATTATGAGCGCTTATCTCCAGCCCCGCCATGGAATCCTAAGCTGCTCTTTCAAGTGCTGCCTCAGCCAATCATATCAAAGGATTTAAAGGGTCAGCTTTTTAACATAATAAGAATATGTTGTCAGTGACAGAATTGTACTGCCTTTAAAGGATCAAATATTGGCAAATGCATGGAGACTACATTAGACAGGTATGAATATGTTTGTGTGTGTGTGCACAGGTGTGTGTATCTAAAGAGAGAATAAACCTGTACCTGTGCACATGCTTGTATGAATTTCAAAGATGTGGGCATTTGTTGGATAGACAATAGATATCCATAATGCAAAAATAAAGTATGCATTAAACACAGGTACGCATGCATGCACACACGCATAATAAGACATCCTGTTGAAATACAACCCATATATCACATTTCTCTAGTCTTATCATGTTTCTCAGTTGAAGAGAAAAAAAAACTATCCAAAAATTAAGTGTGACCTTTTAACAGCCCTGACAATGAAAGTGTGTGTTCTAATTTTTCAAAAATGTCAACACTTTTGAGATGTAAAACTCAAACTAGTCATCCAAAAATATGCACACCTATACACCTCACCTACACACCATGGTAATAAGAGATAAGCTACCCTATTAAAAAATGTAGCAGCATGGATGTCACACACACACACACACACATAAACACTCGTACCTTCCCTGCCAGCCAGCCCAGGTGTCGTATCTCTCGGCTGCCAGCCACCCCGGTCCTGGCTGTGTTCTGGATGACCTCTGCCAGCGCCCGCTGTGGAGGGACGATCATTCAGGACGCATTAGATTCAGAACAGAACCGGGGAGGCCAATTAGGCCAATTAAAATATGTAATTCTAATGGTGAGAATTACCTTTAAAATCAATGAAATCAGAGACAGACCTGTGACAGAGTGGAGGTGACAGAGTGCATGGCGGAGAACCAGCTCAGGGCCGAGGGTTGGTCGGGGCAGCGAAGCACCACGGTGTGCCGGGCGTCAGGGGAGTGCAGCTCCAGCTGTCTGGAGGGGGAGATAAGAAAAGTTAAAACACCCTTAACCTCTGTGTTATCTTACCACAGGTTCTAAGACTTTTAATGCCGCAATGAATACATTCATATATTTCGGAAAATCCATTACTAGCCTTATCAGGCAGACCCAATTGGACTCAATTTAATCTCAACCCATAGTTATAGAAACCAAATGTAATCCTTTTGGTTCTCAACTTCAACAGATGCTTGTTTGTCTCATCCACATGAAAATGGGCATCCGGTGAGAACAATGAAATGAAGTGCATTACATTTTATTCAAGTCAATTCAAAACAGAAAGCAGGCATTGCTTATGCATCCTCTGTGGCCATATGACACAGTGCTGTCTCACACTAAATTTCCATAGCTAATCTTCTTAAATCATATGGGAGTATTTCTGGCCTTGGGAGAAATGCGTCTGTAGGATGGTTCCCGTTCTCTTGAATGGCTCTTTGATTGTGTTGTCAATGATTATGAATTTTAAAAAAGGTGCATGTTTCAGCCATTATGGCGCGCTTAAGATTGTAATATCAATACAGTTATTGCGCATCTTCAGGAGTAGCAGCATCAGTAAAAAATACTCAGTGATGCTGAAGCAAAGCTCAACTGTCAGTAGGGCTTATTTGAGGACAAATGAAAAAGGATGCAAATAACATCACAGTTACATTTGACAAATATAGTAGGGCTTCATACGCTAATGCTGTGTTAAAGTAATGGGCGGCGCAAAAGGCTTCAAGTAATTTTTAAAGAAAGCCGGTAACATGAATCTACAAGCAGTGAATCGTTAACCAATCATATGTTTTTGTTTCACTATTTCAGGATTCCTTCTCTCTCTACACCTGTATTATCTAAGAAAGAACATATTCTTGCCAGTTCCAGGTGCCTGAAACTCAGTAGTTGTGTTGTTTGTTGCTTGTAATATGTGTTAGAAAACCTGGTAAATGACTGTTAGGTGTGCGGCTCATGCTGTGATTTGGCTGTGAGTTCACAGTCTAGCCTCTCTGTTCACAGCACTCCACAGTCCAGGTGCTCCCGGTGGTTTAAAATAGAAACTACTCCAAAACCAGGGTGGTTTCAACTCTGCAAACATGCTGTCTTAGCAGCTTTTCTTATTCACACAGCACACTCTGGGGACCTGGAAAAGCCCCGGTGAATGTGATGAATCTGCTCTTCCATCAAACTCTCAGAGGTGGGACAGACCGCCCAGAGCAGCTCCAGGTGTTTCTTTGGGGTTAAAAATAGAATTGTGCCTGTAAAAGGAAAGTTGATTAAGAACAGGCTAGAGAGTGAGAGTGAGAGAGGGCGGAGGGGGGAGGTTGTGGGGGAGACTCCAGGGCCAGATGTGCGTTTGATAGAGGAGGTTCTTTAAGGAAGGTGTTTGTTTTAGCAACAACTTGACTCCTGTGAGTTATGCTAGACCTAGAAGAAGCTTTATCTGCCATGGTTCAAATGTAGAGGAGCTTTTGGGCTGAATTACCCATCTGTTGGGTGAATGACACAATGTTTAAAAATGGGGAATAACTGGGAGAAGAGCACACAGACCAGTAGATGAACTATTATATAAGTCCTGCCTGAAAAAAGATCAACGTCTCCCTTGATCAAAGGGTAATTGTTCTCCCAGGATTAGCATGATATATATAGCAAATATGTATTCATCTTGGTAGGTCACTTCTAGCATACAGATGTGAGTCATGCAGTCATTTTATTTGAATTATTAATTGATGAACTTTGTATGAACATAACAGTTGCATTAAATAAATCATTTAAAGGTGGGGTAGGTAATTTTGGAGAAACCAGCTCGAAATCGCTAGAATTTGAAAATACACAGCCGGAAAAAATCTGCCACTTCCTTACAGAGCCCCTCCTCCAACACACACAAACGCGCACATGACCAATGAGGGCACGAGATAAGTTTGTGCCCAGATGGAAGGCTGACAGGCAGGTAGGCCATCCAGTTATTTTAGCCGGGCCGGCTAAAATGATTGGTCGTACTTTTTACAGTACTACGGCTTCCACAGATGACATTTTTTAATGGATTTTTTGTCAAAGCACTTGAGATATTCATTGCTATCTGGATGTTAAGAGCATTCCATGGAATATAACAAAAAGTGTATCTCGAGCCGGTTTCTCAAACTTACCTACCCCACCTTTAATGGCGAAATATCCAATTTACAGCAGTTACACATTTTAGAATACTGTTGAAATACTGAACATACAAAATACAAGCCTATTTGAATCACGATAATAAATGTGTGTCACAGATGACCCAAATAACAAAAAAACAAGGTTTGAATTCACAATAAATCCAGTTCATATTTCTTTGGCGAAATAATAATTAACAATGGAATAGTTGTAGCACATAATACAGTAGGTTTCATGTAGAGATGTTTTTAAGTCTTGGAAAATCATATCTAAAATGTAAAATCCTTGAGGGCAATTTTTCATATACAGTACAAATGGCAAGTTTGCCGTGGATCTCTCAGATCAGAATGTAAGTTTTTGACTGCCTCTACAGCTCTGACGTGGGGTTATTAGAGTGTGAAGCTGCAGTGGCCAGTTATTGTAGTGGTTTGAGGATTGGGCAGCACTGTCCTGGGACATTTAGCTGTAACTTCAGTGAGTCTTTCCAATCCAATGCTTTTGTTGAATGCAGCTCTTCGGCCCTGCTGCTGATTCAGAATGGAGGTCTGTATGTTTGACTAAGCCAGTTGTTGAATCGTATGCATAGTTCTCCTTTTGCACTTCCATTCTTTCACTTAGTCTTAAAGATATTTTGCCAAACAGCTGAGCTATAAAATGCCATTTCAGCATGAAAATAATCAGATGAGATGTTAAGAAATGTCGTAAATGGGTAGGGCTAACAGTTTGACCTCCTCTTCAGTTGACATTTGAGATGAGATATGGAATACAAACAGGATCTCAGCTTTGAAGCAATAATGCTGGCGACAACTTAAGAGATCAGTAGTACCAGGAAAGTATGTATAGGCTAATGTTCCTGCACTGGTATGCACCAAACCTTGATGAGAATAAGAAAGAGTGTACATTTTCATCCCTTTAAAGTTAAACAAAGGTACTGTAGACAACTGTCAAACAGGGAACTGTGCTGTTTCTGCCAGGATTCATTTCCTCCTCTTACAAAGCCACACAAGCTTTCCTTTCCCTTTTCTTTGCTCATCTTAGCCTTTTCTGTTCTTTCTCAATGTCTGTCCTTTCCCTGCCCACACCCTCCTCTCTTTTTCTTGTTTCCTGTTTCCACTTAACTTAACTTAACATTTGTAATCCAAACTGTAAAGGATAGGAGTATAATCCTCTTTTTTTGTATTTAATCAATGTCCCAGGAAATCATACTTTATTTGCCTATCAAATGTAAATGTTACAGTAAGGTGAGGCAGATGTCTTCAGAGTATTACAAACTAGAAAAAAAGATGAATCACTCAAATCTTCACTTATCTTTTCTCCTCCATACTGTTTCACTTTTATTTTCCTTGTCTTTTATCATCTCGTTTCATCACTGTACGTGCTCTGCCTTCCGTTGTATCTTTGTCTCCTGCCTGTCCTTTCAGGCTTACACAAAGTGTAAACAAGAGAAGAGCAACCCTCAAGGGGAGTCTAGTATAATAAGATAAGCAAAACTTAACAAAAAGCCCCCTAAACCTATTTTAGCTCGAATCCCAAAATAAGAAAAACAAAGAATCGGTTTCATTCTAACCCGACAATCTTTATCTGACTTCCATTATCTATGAACACCATGATACTAAGAATCTTCCAACTTTTAGTATAAATATGTGTTTCAAGGATAACGCATAACAGGCTAGGTTGAAATGAGGTTTTCTCCCATCTAAACATTCACTAAATATTTACGGTTCAGTCAAAGTGGAATGTTCCATGGCTGTGAAAAACAAGGAAGGGCCTTCATAAAAAAACATGCTGGTCAAGGTAACCCTGGCCAGCTTTATCAAACCACTAAAACACTGTGTTATCTGTGAACAGTAAAAAACACTAGAAGAGTTATTGACCCCAGTTCTGTGTGTAACTGGATGACCAATAAAGTCACAGTTATGGCCAACATAGTGAATGTTCAACCCAACAGTGCTCGCGAAAAGTCTAATATGTAAACCAAGATCGGAGCAGAATGCTTACCAAACAGGCTCCGGGCATTTTGAAATGTAGGATTACATTTCATTTTTTGTAATGGAAAATCTGTTTTTATTTATTTCATGTATTTATCTAATGCCTACCATACACCAGAATACTTTGAAAACTAGAGCCCTCTCAAAACCAAAGACAATCTGTAATATCTCACAAAGATTCAGTCACATTTTTACAAAACAAAAAAAAGTTGAAAACAACAGTTGAAAAAGACTGACCAAAGACTGCTTTGGCTAGCAAAACTCTTACTATATTATTAATATTATTATTATGACATTGCATATTCGTCTGCTGCAGTTACATGGCTTTAAAAGTAATTTGTGGTAAGGCCTGCATTGTATACTCCGTTTAATAGGTAAATAAATATCTCAAATAGACTAACTCACACAGTTACACTTTCTTGTTTTTTCAGATATGTACTTTATGCTAAGCTAGGCTCATCACCTCCGAGTTCTAGTTGCATGCAGATTTTTATTATCTAATTGACAATAACAAACTTATTAGATTATACTTTACTGTTGCTTCAAAGACAACATGTGATTCCTCAAAAGTGATCTACACAGTGTGAGCATTTCGGTCAACATTTGTAACAGTTTTCACCCTAAATTTAAAATCTGAAGAGACATGAGGCTCATACTGCCACAGGCAATGTACAGAGAATGGCTCATGGACACAATCTCTGTCACTCACTCTACAAACAGTGGACAAGAAAAAGTGACACCTGCATTTCAGAATAATGAATAATGTCCTTTTCTTATGATTTGTTTTTTTATTTTGAGGGAAATTAAAGTTGTATGATACTGGACAGCCAGCCAGCAGAGAACCATCTGCCTTGTCTGTTTATTCTGTTCTTATTTTTGTTTTGTTTTTTCATAAACTGATTGCTTGTGTGTATAAGCATTTACATTTAACAGATGCAGCGTTGAGCTGTCTAACAACGTCTTCACAGACAGAGGGACTTTGAAGTCACTATTCACGTTTATGACTTGACTTTGATGTCGTCTGAAGCTTTGAAGTTTAGTGAGGTTCAACTATTTCATACTTCTCAAATCATACATATGCAGAAGGGGACACACATTGATGGAATGACAGAGCGAAAACAAACAGACAAGAGGATGGAGATGCTGTAGAAGGAGAGAATAGATTGCAGAAAAGCTGGGAACACATAAGATGGATCATGAAAGAACAAAAAGGGAGACAACAAAAGGGGCAGAAAAACACAAACAAGTGAGAAAGAGTTATAAAACAGGAAAGAGAGACAATGTTGAGACAAACGGGAAGGGAAACAACCCGGTAAGAGAGAGACATCTGGGACAGAAAGCACACATTCATACAGTGTGACACCAAAAATGTTTAAACAGTAAATCTCTCTCTGCCCCCATGCTGTTTGATTGGGCCATTGTCATATTACAAACCAATTAACTTGACAACACCTCCTAACAGACCACCCCCCGCTAACCGAGAATAATCAGAGTGCCACTTCAAAGGTCTGTCTAAAAACTGAAGAAGAAGCGGGCTGAAGACGCAAAGGAAGACTTTCCTATTGTCTGTCTGTCAGACTGTAGAGTCAAGGAGCAGAGGAGGGTTGGTTAACCTTTGGTTCATTCACAGAGTCATCTTCTGGTTGTTTCAGAGTTGAACTTTATAGCAAGTGACAGTATGGACACAAACTCTCTGGGATAGTTTAGGCAGTTTGGGTTCACCACAACACACACACGACATGTCACATGACTTTTCTCACTGCAGCAGCCTGTATCAAATGCACCCTGTTCATAATTGTAGTGAACATAACATGGAAATAAAATGTAATTTATATTTGGTGATTACACTTTTTACCAAAACCGTGGTTGTTTCCAATGGAATTTCAAAACAGAGACAGTGATGATATATCTTCTGTTTATTGATTTTCATGTGAAATAGGAGATTGATAAGGATATCCCCTGATATGATATGATTAATCATTTTGGCTTTAGCCAGGTTAATGTTACATTACTATGGTTGGTCTGCCGCTTTGTTAAATTGTAAGCTATTTTATTAATTTGCCCTTTAGCAAAGGCTCTCTAGTATGCAGTGATAGTCTTGGGCTTCTATTGGAAGAGGACGTTTTAGACCCAGAATTAGCAGACAGAATTTCACTGTAAAGCAATGCTTAACGGGAATATAAACGCAGATGTGTGATTATTCTAAACCCATTGATCAATCAACAAACTTCATAATAATAAGTTAAAGCAAAAATGTTTTCTATTGCTCTTTTAAAAAGCATGACCAGCAATATTCTCTTTTTTTAAATATCATACATAAATGCAATACAAACAGCAACAATCTGTGTTTGTCCCCCTGTCAATACTTAGCAAAAAATTATAATCCTGTTTATGTCGTGCCGCCCCAAGCTCATTTGTGCCTCCTGAAGATGTAAATCTTTAAAAACGATTACACCTACACGTGACTGAACTATGTGAGTTAATCGATGAACTAGTCGTTAGTCTGTGAATTAAAAGCAGAAGAGCAGCAGGCAGATCATATTCAGGAGTCTGAAAAATGCAGCATCTCCAGTGACCTGCCTTCAGCTAAAGAAGGAGGATACAGGCATCTTTATGGTCTCTGTGTGTGTGTGTGTGTGTGTGTGTGTGTGTGTGTGTGTGTGTGTGTGTGTGTGTGTGTGTGTGTGTGTGTGTGTGTGTGTGTGTGTGTGACCTACCTGTTCTCTGGGTCAGGTGTGGTCATGGCTCGGGTTACACAACACATCCTGAGTGGTATGCACCTCCTGTCGCCCTGCAGGGACAGTGAAGGCTGGGTGGGAGAGCTTGGGGGGTCGAAGGGGGAGCAGGAGGTGAGGGAGTGGCTGCCGAGGCGAGGAGACTCAGGAGGGGGGGTTTCCCAGCCGATCTCCGACACAGGGGAGCCCTTTTTGACGTACGGCGTGGCCTCACGCATGTACTTCACTGGGCAGAAAAGGAAGAAAGAGATTTCCAGTATACAGTCAGACATCGTGAACAAGGTTGGGTACTATGGGGGCTTCATTTTTATCACATTAACTGGCAAAATATTGACACAGATGACTTACTTACGAATTTCACAGTGCAAAAACACTCTCACTACATTGAAGTGGATGCTGTACTGCTCAACTGCTCTGAACACTGCAGTCTCTTTTCATATGAATTGTGTTAACGCAGATGTTTATTTAAATCCGAGTAGAATATCCCGAATGTGTGACTGTAAAAGACATCTTTTTATGCGACCCCTTTTATTATATCAAAGGCAACAGACAAACTGCTGTTACGAGGCTCACTGCTTTGAAGAGAGTTTGTGTCTGTCAAAGGGAGGATGTGAGGATGTTTAGGTAAACAACAGAAAGAGAAACTGTTTAATGATGGTACCTCGGAGGCATTTGGTAAGTATTAAAGACTGTCATGGGGCAGAGTTCTCTCAGCAATATCTCAGTGCATAAATGATGCATTAACTAAAGATATGCAAGTGTAGCATGGAAATGCCTAGGGAATTGTCGGTATGACTTTATTTTAGACTATGAGACTTTTATAGCTGTATTAGGTTTGCATTAGGGTAGTCCACAAGTTAGATTTTAAAATAACATTTTGCACATGTAGTTATTCTGTAATTTAATTTAAGTATGCAAATAAAATGATGCGTGCTTGTTGCACTGACAGCAGGAAAACTCACTTGATCACATTATTACCTTCTAATCCCCGTAAACTGGCCCAGTTGGCTCTCTGCTGTCAATTTTAAACAACAGCAAAGTCAAAATGCGTATACTCAAAGCAGACTTAGCTTAAGTTAATTTCTTAATATTAGGCATGCTGTAATGTGTTCATGCTGTTAACTGCACTGATGATTCACACCTCGTCTCTGTTGCTACAGACAGGCAGCATCAAACAAAGTTATCATCTCATAAACACTGAGCCATCTAACCCCCACAGCCTCCAACATTTCCTGATAAAACCATCACAGCTTATGCCAAATACCTCAGAAAGCCTATTTTGATGTCAGCAAAACAGAAATAAGCTCAATCACTGGGGGCTTGATTTGAAATTCATCGTGTTTTTAGGTTTATAAGGGTAGAAGAAAAGAGAGGAAGACATGACACATGTTTCAGTGAAAGACAGAAATAGAGACACAGAGATAAAGCAGTATGCTTTCCTTGTCCCAAATGTTCTGGATCTTTGGTATGCCCTGGATGTTTAATTGGCATATCCTACTGTACTAGCCGCGTTTAATTGGCATATGGCTGGTGGCGTTTGTAATCCAAAAAGTGAACTATTCTTGGAAGAAGCACTATAGACCCCTGTGAGACTGTGTGTAGCAAGCCTAACGCCAACCTGCAGACGAGAGATGACAGGCTGACACAAAACACAAAGCAGGAGGCGGGGGTGAATTGAGAGTGTCCTGGATGGACCTTCAAAGAAGATTTGATCCAATTGCAGCATAGAATAACCCGCATAGTCTAATCAGATTAAAGGGCGGAAAATCCATTTGTTAAAGGTGCTCTACAACTGAATTCAATGGACTGAAAATATTAATTCTGCTGCAGTTGGGTGATGAAAACCTTGTCTGGTGATGTTTATAAGGAGCCATGCTTCTATGTGACACAAAAGCACATTTAGGATTTAATATAGAAAAGAGGCAAACGGCAACAAAAAAGGCAGCAAGTGTAACAAAGCTTTCAAATTTGAGATATATTTATCAAAGTACGAAGATGACACGCACACTGTCTGCCTCATCTTCTGTGCTGCAGAGCATGATGAAGCTGCAAAGCAACAGCAAATACATTAAATCCCCCAAATGTCTGTCTGTGCCAGTGATAATCCAGCACTTCTGACAGACTTTGGAAAGGATCATCTGACAAACAAAAATGTTCAGCAAGTAAGCATATTTTTAGACTCATTATCAAATGCACTATTTAGTCAGTGAACAAGAATGTGCTTCTTAAAAAATTAGATATAAAGATGTGATAAGCTTTATAAAAGAGAATGAAACAATACAAACACAGTGGCTGTTGGGAATATAATTAATGCATGATACAATCTTATCGGCTAAATACATCAACTGGCAGTTTGAAGACATCAACTATCACCCTTGGCAATAAACCCTTTATCATATTTTAAATGATTAATAAATTAATTGATAATGAAAACGATTCTTTCTATTGCTAATGAGGAATGAGATGAGAGGTTCACCAATGGCCATATAGCTTAGTCTCTGTGATTTACAGTCCACTTTATTACCTGACTCAATTGAAAACACTCAATCAATCAAATGCAGCTATTACACAAACATATTTAGTGGTTGATTTGTCTTCGGTTAACCTTTACAATGACATTTTGAATGGAGCAAATGTACACTCATGGACCAGCAGCCTCACTGCGCCCAGAAATAAAGCTTGGCTGTTTCCAGCGGAGGGGAAAATAAATGGGGTGGAGTCGGTGTGATCATTACAGTGGAAGTGTGTGAATGTGTTTCCCATGGGTCGTGTTTCTATTCCATTACAGCACCAACACGGCCAACTCTGCACAATAACCTCAATAGCACAATAACAACTCGGAGAGGATAGGCCTTATACCGTTTGAAAGCAGCAGTTACGTAAATCAAAACCAAAAGATCCAAATGAAGGGCTGCCATCACCCATCTGTCAGATTTTAGTTTCCATTTTTCTGTCTCATGCTTAAGAAAAAAATCATGCCCATACAGATGCAACTCAATCTTTTTCAGTATGACTCTTAGTCTCCACTGAGGGTAGAAACAGAAGCTTGCTGTTTCAGTAGTTGTGATTTAGATGTCTCAATGTATCACCAGAGAAAAGTTGTTCAACGAACCAGTAAAAAAGCTACTTCATTTATGCAGTTTAAAAACCATTCAATAAAAAACACGGATTATTAAACTGTGCTCAACTCGAACACATTTTCAAAATGAGGCTATTTTTTCTTCAGAGGTGTTCAGATGTGTCGTCAACACACACACACTTGTTCAGTCGCATTCCTCGAAATGTGTGTTTCAGCAGCAACAACCCCCTCCCACAAACACACACGCACAAACACTTACACAAACACGGTACATTTCTCATTGTGTCTTTTTTTACATAATGGTGCTTAACAGTATTTAATGGTGTCTGAAGTCACTGGAAGTTATACCATATGCTTATAAAGGGGATTTTTTATTTGGTGAGGAGGTGTACCAATGAAAAAAAGAAACCTCCTTTTATTGAGCCAGTGGGAGAGAAAGTAGAAGGTTTGACGTTGGTAAAGCTGGAATAAGAACAGAGCGGGGCAAAGAGGCAGGAAAAGGGGAAAGACTCCTCTGATCGCAGAATGAAGGCTTTTACTCTGTCGGCACTGTGCATGTAGCTGGATCCTGTGGCAGCACAAAATACCTTTTCAAATCCACCCTCAAGACGTCTTTTCGTAAGATTTGGACCAACATATCAAAGAGTTCAAATATCGCCTTAACTGAACAATGGACAATGAACAGATACTTGGATGGAGGCCCTTTTTATAGGAGGAATTTGAGCAAGAAATTTGAAATGTGGGTGGGTAGAATAACTCACTGACACTGAACTTGATGTCAAACAGTTACTAACTCTCTGCCAGCACTGAACTTTTAACAAGAGATGTTGAATATATTTTAAATCAGAAAGAAGACGATGGTAATTGTTGCTAAAACGTTAAAGAGATGGCAAAGGTGAGCTGACACACTGTTTTGGAACCTATAGTTTAATATCTATACAGTAGGTCTTCTGTATAAAAATCATTTCTTTGGCTGTACGTAGGAATTTAACAATGTGAATTTGTACAAGTACACATTTGTACTGAATTCTGCACACAGAAAGATGCAAATACAGTAGATGTTTACTCCACACTGCGTTACAGAAAGACTCATTATATGTGACATCTCCATTACAGTAAACAATACCATGGATATTAATGGACAAATAATCTCCCTACTAGGATTAAATGCCCTGAGAAAAACAACTAAAATCCCATTTTCTCAAATAGTGCTGAGTGTATTATTTGTACGGTAAAGAATTACCTTATGCTACATTCAACTTTATAGTAGATGCTCTTATTAAAGTATAGCATAAGTACAAATGTTTGTAGGGTAAAAGGTTTTGTTCACAGCCACATCTGTGTAGCTATTTCCCCACTTTCTGTTTGAGATCAGGGACACATTGTTTAAAAGTCAAAAATAATTTCAAGTGGTTAACTTGCCACAGTTTTCATTGTAATCTGCGCTGTGCTGTAAGACAGGAAACTTTATTATCATCAATCTTTAAACCAGTGAGCGGTGTGTTTCAGGTTTCATTATTGCAATAAATGACTACATAAACTAACTTACTCAAAACCACAAACACAGAAAGTGAGAACAGATGCTTTACAGAACAGGTACATCTTTGTAATCAAAGTAGTCTTTGTAGTCTGCAAAACAGACTTCTTATTGGTCACTTTTGATCACCCTGTTGAAAAGAAGCAGGTAAGTTCAAAAGGACAACGATTTTTCTCATGCACTCGACACACACACACACACACACACACACACACACACACACACACACACACACACACACACACACACACACACACACACACACACACACACACACACACACACACACACACACACACACACACACACACACACACACACACACACACACACACACACACACACACACACACACACACACACACACACACACACACACACACACACACACACACACACACACACACACACACACACACACACACACACACACACACACACACACACACACACACACACACACACACACACACACACACACACACACACACTACTGTAGCATCAGTCTAGACTACATATAAACCGTCACAAGCTCCTAACCACACACTTTGCATCACACACTGCTGACAACAGCACACACACTCATCCAGATATCAGGTGATGACAGGTAGGGCTTGTTAAAGGATCAACAGGGGAGCTTACAGGACACTGACTCATTTCCTGTCAGCCAAAATGTAGCAGATGTTCTTAATTGTACTCTTTTCTTCATTTCTTCTGCTTTTAAATGACGGCTTTTTGGACTTGATGCTTACAAATGATACAGTCTGATGCTGTGTGTCCACACTGGAATAGATTTTCCTTACAAAGTGAAACTACTACCAGTTTCAACCTGGATTGTTTTGCACTATACCCCATCATATTCATCCATTCTGACAAAAAGCCATCTCAATTATTTATATATGGGGTCCAGTAGTTAGTCGACGGTAGGCTGAACCATTCACCCCAACATTGTGTACTCTTAGTGTAGCAACCATCATTTTGATTTCTCTACCATAGATGTGAGAGGGGTAGGGAGTATGAGAAAAATATGGAATTTAAAAGGTTTGGGGGACTGTGTCTTTTTACTTTCTGAAATCAAAACCCAACAGAAAGGGCATATGAAATGTATTAAACAGTGTGTTTGTGATGGAATAAAATGTACACATTGTTACATTTTAATGGTAAACCCACCATCAATAAAGCTGTAAATTGCAAGAGTGGAAATCTTGCCAGGGGCAGCTAGAACAAAGCAGGGCAGATCTTATGGTAAGGTTACATTCTATCAGCTCTAGCGTTTGCATAAGATAGCCTTGATAGGCTTCACAGTAGTAGGTATTATTACAGCCTACTGTTAAAGAAAACTGCAGAACACTTTTGACACACCTTTAATGGGAATAATATAATTAGTATTCTCAATTAATCTAGCTATAGTCAACCTGTACTACTTTGAGGTCAGTTCTAGCCTATTTACAGCAAGTCAACCATGGGAATTAAGTCTTTGTTCAGCCTACACGTAATTCAATGAATGATCAAACAGGTATAATCATCATACAGTATAATACTATGAATAATCTGACCCTCATTGTGTGGGGTAGACATTATCTACATCTCCTCCTGGCTCTAAAATAGACTGTAATCAAAACGTGTTAAGAGCTTTACATATGAAACTATCCAGTTTTAATTATAGAAAAGTGAATTGAGTTACGCAATTCTCCAAAGGAATTGTTCTCATCTCTTTTTATCCTATGAAAGTGTTCTTTGTTCTGAGGGAAAAGATGCACTTAACACCCCCATGGTTCAACTGAATTTTCAATCAGCATTGCATATATAACAAAACAATTATGAAAAACAACACGAGGCGAGGAGAGTAATCAAGGATGTGCAAACTGGGAATTGAGAAATGCTGAAGGAGAGAACAGGGACAGCTGTAAGAGTAGTTATCCATTACTGACACCATTCATGAAGTTATTACCACCGGCAGGTAAAGGGGCAACGGCTCCTGATGTTTTCATCAAGGGCATCTCATAGGTTGTCAATTGGCCATTCATTTAGGGAGAGAAATAAAGTTACAGTGTATGGGCAGGACCTGTTGACGTCTGGCAGGCGTTACCGCAGCATCCGAACTAAAACCACCAGACTCAGGGACAGTTTCATTCCACAGGCAATAAGACTGTTAAACACCTGAACTGTTGAAACAACATCCCTAATATTCATCTGGCTGCTACTTAAAAATTATTTTTAAATTATTTATCTATTTACCTATATATCCTATTTCAATAACTTGCATATAGACTCTTATTGCACTATTTCACTATTTTAAAACTATTTTTCTTTTTGTATTACTATTTACTATTTACTTGCACTATATTTTTTCTGTTTATCTGTGTTATTGTGTTGCTCTGTTGGAGAAGCCTGTGACACAAGATTTTCATCGGCATAACTACACTGTAGCTACGTTCGTATGACTAAATACCTTGAACTATAGGCGCTTTCACACCGGAGTACTTTTTCCCATACTTTTCCCTTTTAGTTCCGATAGTTCCTGGGATTTTGCGTTCACACCAAAAAGAGAACTTAGTTCATGAGAACTTTTCCCCCCCTTTTCAGTCCCTGCCAGAGAGCAGGTACTTTCCTGGGGAGAAAAAAGTTCCAATTTCTGATTGGCTGGGCGGATTGCAAACCACGCCCCGTAAAACTCAGAAAAGTTTTGTGAAGCCACCATTGTATTTGCTGGCATTAGCATTATTAGCATTAGCATTAGCCCAGCGCACCAACGGAGAGAGACTAACTTATGGCAACACAAAAAAAAACATGGGAGCGGTGGAGTGATGAGGAGGTGTCGGCGTTCTGGCGATTTACTCGGAAGGCTTCAGTAGAAGCTGCTGGGAGTCCCAGCAGCTTCTACTGAAGCCAGCCCCCAACTCCGGGGACTTCCGGCCGGGGACTTCGGGTGGCAGTATACGCCGTGAAGTTGTTTGCGGCCTGCCAGTAAACCCAAAGCAGAAGAAGAAGAAGTGACGTCAGCGGCTTCATTTGCGTAATCTTCCCTCAGGGACTTATTCCGGTGTGAATGCGATCTGCTCTTTAGTTCCATGGGGGAACTAAGTGCTGGGAACTAAGTGCTGGGAACTAAGTACGGCAAAGTACTTGGTGTGAAAGCGGCTATTGGGTCTTTTTTGCATGTCTTTTTGAGAGAGAAGTTCAAGCTTTTTCCATTATTGCTCTCCTTCAAGTGGACATCTCACTTATGACAGTTTTCTATTATCGACAGGTCTAAACGTCTGCTGTGAAAGAACAAGGCAAAAAGCTTTGCATATTGTCTGTAACAAAAATATGCTTAAAACATTGACTGCAACCCTCTATAATTCTAACAATGGCAACATGTGGGGAGAGGGGGTTCAAACACTGTTTTACAGTTCAGCAAGCACTTTGTTTTCGAGCATGGTGGGCAGCCGGGTGCTGTTTTGCTTTAGGATCAGACTGTGATGTCTAATTATAACACAACCTCCAGCAACACCCTCCTACCAATAGCATGTAACATAGGACTTTTTCCCCATTCGTTTTGACTAGTCATAGTAGCATAAAGGCACAGGTGTTACTTATAGCATAAATGATGGCTCCTGTAATACAAGTGACTAAGATAAGGTGCCCTGATTAGACAGTGCTTCAGATGGACCTTGTTAGCTAACCTAGCGATCTCCAGTGTGACTCTCAAATTGCAAGTACAAACCTGTGACTGTATTATTTATTGTTTTCCTATGATATATAATCGAAGGCTTTATTTGTGAACAACAGATTTTCACTGGACCTCAATAATAGCATCCTAGGCGCTTTGTGGAACAGCTGCAGAAGCACCCTGATTGGTCCCTAAAGGGTAATTCACTTCAACATGTCAGGCTGCATGCTGAGCCACAGAACAGAGCCGGAGAAACCCAGCGTCTCAGGGGACACTTTAACACAGCAGATGCTCTCTGACAGTGGGGCTTGAACTGTGGTCCTCTCAGTTTTCGGCCACTGGGTCAATCTACTGCCCTAACAGCCTGAAGGAGTGAAAAGTCGCTGCCTATTCTAGCTACATGTGTTCTCCATTTCTTTAAACAAGGTTCCAGTAGGGCTTGCCTAATCTATGGTTGAAATCACAAACACACACGTACTACAAGCTCTCTTACGTACACAGTCACAAAATGCACAAACATGCTCTGTATTGTACACACAGAGTTGCAGAACCCTCTCGAGACGTGCACTATCTCTCAGTTGAATTAGATGTTTCCTTCTCATACCCTTTCTCAGAATCTGTCTAAGAGATGCTTCATACTCAGGCGTAGAATCGAATACATCTCCCATTTTAATTGTTTTTTAATTTGGAATTAGAGTTAACATGATGGCTTACGCGTTAAACACATCTTATCCCCCTTAAGATCCACGAAACCCCTTGAAAACACTCTGAAGTCATTTGTACTATTCCTCTATGCTTCACTGCTTTGCCAAACGCAAATTATCTGTGTTAAATTGCACTTCTTTCTCCCTGTTACCCTTAAGTTAACCCTGGCTGTCATCTTAATATCAGACTGTTAGCCTCCCTCGTTAGCTACCCTTCTGTTCAGTCTCTTTCTATCTCTTTCCCTCACAGCACTTTGCCCATTAAATTCACATTTCAGCCCCTATTCCCCTCCCATCTCCCCCTATCTCTCTCTTCCTTCCTTTTTGCCTGCTTCTTTCCCTCTCTCCTCCCGTCTTATCTTGGTAAGTTTTCAGCTGGGACCTGCTTTTTCCTCTGCAATGTAGCCGCTTATGTCCCCCTGGGAAGGATCATCACCATGTGTGTGTGTGTCTGCGTGTGTGTGTCTGCGTGTAAGTGTGCATGTGTGTGTGCGAGAGTAAGAGACATTTTGTTCTTACCATCTTGGGTCACAGGAACAGGAATAAAAATCTTAGGGCTGGGCACTTGTGTGTTACATTTTCCGGTGTGTGAATGCTTTTTATATTTGTGCTTGAATACTTGAGTATATGTAGTATACGTGTGTTTGTATGTGTGTATGTGTGGGTTTTCAGGGGATAAAATAGTGTCCTTCCCTCAGGGTGGATTGTGCCTGCAATTATCCTGATTTTATCTTCACTTTGGCTAAAAATTGCACAAAACTAACTGGGCTGCACAGTTTGTGTGAGTGAGTTGAAAGCAAGTGTGTTTGTGTGTGCGTGGGCATGTGTGTGTGTATGTGTGTGTTGTCTATATGTGAGAGACACTTCAGGAACTCTAGAGCTGAATTTGTTCAAGCGTGAGAGGATAAGAGACGATATAAGCTGACCTTGTATGATCTTCCCATGGCCCCTTTGGTTGCATAGTAAGTGTTAACATACTGATCTGAATCTTAACTTATTTTGTGCAAAAGACAGCAATTCAGAAACTTGATTACCACCCAATTGTGTATAAAATGTATAAAGTAGTTCCCCCTCTTCTGCTGATGATCAAATAGAAATACATTTGAAAAGCTTAACAACAGTTTCCCATCGTGGGAGATTGTTTGGCGCCTACAAAGTGAGGCACTGTTAATGAAAAATTAAAACAAATGTGATTAGATGAGATATGGATAAGGCTGGTGTCATAACCACCTGCTATCTTTACTCTTGCTACCAGCCAGCACTTCATATCTTTGATAGAAAATAAATAACATTCTACAGCAGAGGTTTTCATTCCCAGGCTTCAACACTCAGAGCCCTGCTGCTTTTCATTCTGTTCCTTAGGGAGTGATTTGCATCTGGGATACTGAGTGAATGCAATCAACTGGCAGGTAAAATTCAAATATTTGCAATAGGTTGTGTCATGAGGACCACTGACTGGTCTGCAAAGGAATAATGCATAAACCAGCCCAACGCCAGTAAAGGAAATAGTAAGACTAGAGGGATGTTAAAATCTCACAACTAGGTTCCCATGCATGTCTAGGTCCAGAGCTTCCTTAGGGATCTTTGAGTAATGTTATATTATATTGGGTCTCCAAAAGAACCTCTGAAAAAGCTGAAACTCACACACTGATCTCTTTTGCTGTACACTCCTTCACTAAAATATATCAGTACACACACTCACATATCGTTCTTCCTAAAATAAGACCTTATCTTGTCCAATGCACGACAGGAATTGGGGCATGAGGTATGAAAAAGTTAGGATTCCAATGCACAGTCTCTGATTCACATCTCGGTCTAAAATGATTTCTGCCATCCACACAGAGTCTCAGCTTGCCTACCTTCCAGTGTCACCTCTCTCCCGGCCCGTTTCAGCGCCTGCACAGCCTCGTCGTGGGTCGCGTCCCGCAGGTTCATGCCGTTCACGGACAGGATGGCGTCCCCCACGTACAGAGCCTGGGTCTGATCCGCTGCGAGCCCTTTGAATATCTTACTGATGAGAATGGGCATTTTATTCTCCTTCCCGCCCTTGATGCTGATCCCCAGTCCCCCTATCTCCTGCTTGGTCAGCTTGACGCACCGCTTTCTGTTGGCGATCGCCTCGGGCACTCGCTCCGGCAGGTCCGTGAACGCGGTGCGCACAGTTTGGGGGCCGTTGTTGGAGTTGGTGTTATTGTTGTCCAGGTAGGATCCGTTGGTAACCCCGTTGGAGTTGACATTGTCGTCCCCGTTGTCGTTTACGCAGCCCTCCTCGCAGCTTAACGTAAGCGCTTCCTCGTTTAAGTTGACCAAAACTTTGTGCCACCGCTCCCGCACCAAAACCTCCACAAATCCACTTTTTTGCACTCCGGAGGCACCTGAAACTCCCGTCTCGATTACCACCGCCATCTTTGGAGCATTTCTTTAAAATGACATGTGATTTGGTTCCCAGCACGCTCTCACACATTAACTTCCCCCCTGTCTCCCTCTCACTCAGCGTGGACTTTGCCCCTCTGAAGTTTCTGCGGGACTTGTTAGGAGTCCCGACCAACCAGCCCGAGCCCTTTCGGCGAAAGCTGCCTGCCGCTCCGCCTGCCAGAGATCCTATCTGCAGGGTGGAGTTTGCTCCCCCCGCCGTCAGCCGATCCAGACCCTGCAGGCACAAAATGTGTTAGTAATTTCCCCCCAACATTTGAGACTTGACAGTTGTTGAACAAAAACACTACAAATTCACCAAAAAAAAACAAAAAACATTTCATTTTACTCGTATCAGGTTTACAACAAGTACAGTAGGCTATACTCTGATGTTATACATTATGGGTATGTATACCGACTTTGAAATCAAATTAACGTCTATTTGAATAAAACAATCACAAGGGCTGGTGAGTGATTTGGCCACGTGGAACTGAAGAAGCAATAGGAAAGATGACATTTCCATTATGATAGCCCATTTCTTTAAATAAATCAACTGATCTGAAATATGAATATAAACTGAGTATCCAGTCTTCAAATTCCCAGTGAGACCCACTTTGCTGAGCGCGTTCACGTTGCAGGCGTGAGACCGATTACGCGCGTACAGGAATGCGCCTGTGCCAGTTATGATGTTTAAAAGAAAAAATAGAAAAAGTGTTTTGTTTGGAAGATCTGCCACGGAGAGACCACCTCCTGAGAATTTGCTTTCCAACTCTACTTATTATTGTTATTTCCACACAAAGGGACACCCGCGTGCACTGTCAATCTTGAAGGCTCTACCGTGAGAGTGCAACCAGGGTTATCACCACAATGCCTGCAGACGCTGAATGACGATGACCCCGGTTCAAGATCTGGGAGTGACTGACAGGTTCAGGAGATGCAGACAAAAGCTACAGATCATGCTGCTGGGGGGTGGGGGGGTTCAATGAAAACTTCAAGTGCATAGAAGTTACAGCTTTCGGGTGTAACAGCACTTAAATATGCATTAAAACAGCATTCCATGGTACTCGAATCATCGAATGCTTTAAGTAACCAACCGTGACACTGAGCTATTATCAATGTACCTACGACACCTACTGGTGGTGGCACTCTGTGAGGGTGAAACACTGTCCTCGGACAACAGTAACACTTCTTAGACGAAGCCCCACTGGTAAACTCAGAGATACAAAAGGCTCATTTGTGTCAATTAGAATAATCACAACCGCATGAAAATATATAAATGCTCTGAGATATTTATTTACTTTTATTTACTTTTGCACACATAGTTCTACATTTTATGCGGATCAGTTATGTGTCACTTTTATTATTTGATTCATTTTGCTGTGAGTATTGTTTTATTTGTCATACAAAGACAAATATCTTGCCCTGGTGGATACAGTAAAATATCATTCTATTTTACTATGCAACCATAACCCACAGTCTTGAGATTTGAAAATGATACTAACAAAACTGACTGTCTTTACGTAACTGCCCAAGTTATTTAAAAGCATTTTTGTTTTTTAAAACAGGTTTTTTTTATTAAGATGCTTAGGTAAACATATTTATTTTTGAATGAATAGGCTGTGTTAAAAAAAATATATTAGATACAGCAAAGCTTCTTGACAAAACCTTTGAATCACCTCTTTGATTTTTTGTTCAACTTAAAGAACTTATCGTTTCTATTCTTGAGGATGTGTGTGGGTAATTATTCAAGTTGTATAATCACTGGAATATAGCAGTCTACACGAATGCTGTACACATTATATAAGCTTCTTTATTGCCCACCCTTTAAACTACAACGTATCATTACTACTGAGCTGCACCAAAAAGAGGATTTATTTTGAGATAGAGACTGAAACATAAGAATACGCAGGCTTAATGAGGTGTAGAAACTACAATTGATTTTTACTTTTATATGGAAATTAGCTATCGGATAACATGTACATTCTTTGTTGTGGTAACGACCTTCAAAGCAAACAACCAAACAAACAAAGAATGCAAATCTGATTAAAGGTGATGGTATTTAAGGGATTGTTAATGAATCTTTTTGTATTCCTCAGGCAGTGCTAGACTACACTCTAGATTTGTTCAATACAACAGGGAGCAGCTGCAGAGACTCATGCCTACACACAAACGCAGAATCACACATGGGGTTTTTACTGTCAGTCTATGAACCGGCTATGGAGCAATTAAAATGGTAGAGTGATTTGCTCAATAGCACTGCAACCTATACAGGAGATGTCAGTTTTCAGAGATGAGGCAACATTTCTCTATTTCTACACCTCCATATTATTACATCGTTTAAAATGTAAAGGTGCCATGAAGAGACATCTAGTAAACATAAAATATTCTGTTTGCATTCAATGTTTCTCCCGAAAATGTTTGTGTGAATCATTGAGCGTCTTTCCTTCTTCATAAGGATTACTTGCAAAGCTTATTATTTCTGCATTATTTACCACAATGTTTACTTGTTTGCAGTTCCACTCCATTCATTCCTTCCTCTCTCCTCTCACCCTCTTTATATATACATTGAAATTGTACTCAAGTACACTACTTGAGCATATTCTCAACACCCTCTTATTTCCATAGTGAGCCTTGAATCAAAGAGCTCTTTGAATGAAAGGCAGTTCCATTATCAATTCCACATTCCGCTGAACAACATTCCTGAAATACACAAAGCCATTACACTGAAGATGAATTATATCAATCAAAACAAGGTGTTTTTTTTCTTTTATTAAAGTTAGTGTAAATAAAGCAATTCACCAATGACAACACACAATGTTTTGGTGGAATGAACATGAGACAGAACACAATTCATTACATCAGAAAGGAAGACGAATGACCCACAAGGCCACAACACTTCCTGTAAACCATGTGTAGATTTGAGTCTCACAGTAGGAAACCCCATACTAGGACTTCCGGACTCTGCAGGTTTGGCAGCGACTGGGTCATGCTGCTGGCATCGTGAGACGTCCTGAAATGAGTTTCTTTTTCTGAGTTAAAGCTATGAGTATAACAAGGCTTGGGTCACTGCTTTTACGACGGCTGGTAACACAGGTCTAGAGACAGTATGCACATTAAGTGAAAACAGGCCTTGAAGAAAATATCCGGGCACAGGGAATGCTCTTTATACAGAAAGCTGCTTACGTCCTATGATGGATTCACACTTTACATTATCACATTGTAACTAAAAAACGTACATGACATATTCCTGTTAAAGTAAAACAAGTATAATCTTAGAATATATACTTTTTTTGATAAATGTAACACAGGCACAAAAGTAATCAGATGAAGTTGTTGATTTATGAAGTGAGAGTTCTTTCCACTCTATTAAAAAGGCAACAGAAAGTTAACAGCAGTTTCACTGAAGAGAGAATATTTGTGATTCATATGAATTCAGTGCCCAGGAATTATAATTCCTCATGTTAACCCTTGAAGAGTGGAATCTTTGCAAACAATTTCTCACTAGAGTTGATCAAGATAAAAAAACAATTTTTAGTGTTTGAGTTTACCATTAGTGATCATTGGGTTTTGAGTTGTTATCGTGTTATCGTTATTAAGTGTAATCACTGTTATTACTCTGTGACCCACAAGTGACTGAAGTGAGACCATGAGGTAGTAATACAGTGTTTGTTATGAACTTAATCAGACAAAAATAAAGCTCAAAATCATATCTCATGTCTTGCCATTAAGGGGTTAATGTCATGCATGAAGAGCAGATACACTGTAAAAAAGGATTTGATCATTAAAGGTGGGTGTAATTTATTTCAGAAACACTTTTTGTTATATTCCATGGAATGCTCTTAACATCCCGATAGCAATGAATATATGAAATGCTTTGACAATAAATACATTAAAAAATGTAATCTGTGGAAGCCGTAGCGCTGTAAAAAGCACAACCAATCATTTTAGCTGGCCCGGCTAAAATAACTGGATGGCCTACCTGCCTGTCAGCCTTCCATCGGTGTGTGTTGGAGGACGGGCTCTGTAATGCTGCGTTCACACCGGACGCGATGCGACTATTCGCTTCGCTCTAATCGCTCCTATCGCATCGCTCTAAACGCTGGAGGTTCACCGCGGCTGCCAGCTGTGTTTACTCGCATCATTCAAACAAGACGCGCTGGCTCGGGAGCTACAACTACAACAAATGAACATATTTTACCGTGATTAAATTGTAATACACGTTTCTAAATGATGCCGAAGTAACAACATACTGATACCGGTTAGTAACAACCATGAATTAAGGCTTTGACAAGTCTGCAGGCAAAACACCTTTTAAAATGCTTGTTTTCTGAATGAAGATCGGATCGACCAGGCTAAGCTAACGTTGTATATGCTCATTCCACACTCATAACAACGGCCTACAGACATAAATAAAGCAGCGATATTCACCATGACACAGACAGTCTGTGGTTTGTACTTGTTTAACTTTTGTCCAGTTTCTGAACAGATATGAGGAGCTGTGAGCTCTGTGTGCTAACTGCTAACAGCTAACGGCTGATGTTGTGTGGTTGAACGTCAGTGACGGCGGCTGAGATTCTCACCGCTGATTGGCTTCCGCGAGAACACGTCACGTGAATTTGACGCTCGAGTTGAAAAAATTGAACTCTCGCGTTTAACGCGGCACCGTTCAATCGCCTCAATCGTGTGATTCGCGCCGCGTCCACCGCTTCATGCGCGCCGTCGGAGCGAATTCGCGTCTGTCCGCGTCTCTGCATTGACTTTACATGTAATCGCGCCGCCCCCAAACAGCGCATCGCGTCCGGTGTGAACGCAGCATAAGGAAGTGGCAGATTTTTTCCAGGTGTGTATTTTCAAATTCTAGCGCACTCAAGCTGGTTTCTTCAAAATTACATACCCCACCTTTAAGATATTGTAACTTTTTTCTTTAAGTTACTTTCACTTAATATATAAATTCATGCAATTTCTACTTAATTTCACAAGTTGTTTTTATTTGAACTCAGCTTTGTAAGCCAGCTCAATGACCTGTAAATTATATTAAGTCAATTTGACTGAACAGTGTGAGTTGTGATGTGTGTGTTGTTCTACAACTTTCCATGGCCTCATAACATGGCAGTAGCGATGACATATTCCTGCGCGGTGAAAATAGTTCCGGTCTTGTAGTTGTTTTCATTGAATGAAGGCATTTAACAGGGACATGAGTTTTTTTTTTTTATGATATAGGCCTACAGCAAGTGAACCACCTGGTTTCGATTCGCCATTATCAAAAGAAGAACTTCAACCTGTTACCTGACAGATTGATGATGACTACGAAAAGCAAAGCGGCGGATGAATACGTTTTTTAAAAAAAGTGATGTGACAGTAAACATGACCTACCGAGTAGCGGCTGCGCAAATATTTTCGGCTGATGAACCACTGACGGAAAGGCAAAGTGAGGTGAGTGGTTGCATATTTAACGGTTTCAGGCAAAACGAAAAGTACCTAAATGGAGTTAAATCAATACCTAACTGGTGTTTCAATGTTTATAAAGAGATTTTATTTCAGGGCGGACTCTGACAATTTCATTCACACTCTGCCCGGCAGAGTGTGAATGAAATTGTCAGTTGACCAAGCTAACATTACAGGATTATGATTAACTAAACATTTATAAAATAAATAAGCCTCAAGCATTCACACTGTTATTTATGACGCTTGTGATTTTTTTTAAAGTTCTGAATGGTAACTGCCTAATATTTTTGTAGCTTGATTTAGAGAGGTTGTGTTTGTTCGTTCCAGTAATTAGCCGTGTCCCGGCTATCGTTTCGGCTAAATATTTAAGCTAAATTGGCACGTTTCGGAGAGGTTGTGTGTGTGTTCGTGCCAGTAATTATCCGTGTCCTGGTTCTCTGAATTGTAGCTTGTTAGCCCCTGCTATGTTCTGAAAGCTGGGCCGGGTGGGGGGTGCCTCGCGCCATTCTTTCCATTGAACTAGTAAAATGCTTCAGAAATAGCATTTATATTGTGTATAAATGCTATTTTTCACTCTTGAAATGGGGGATACAAATGTGTGTTTCTGCTGTTTTAGAAAATATTTTATAGAAAATAAAGGAATTTAGTTTATTTTATCAAAATATGGTGCCCATAAACCACATGTCCCACAATGCATCTAGTTCTGTGACCTGTGCATTGAAGCATCTTAAAGCTCCCATGTCATGCTTTTCCGGTTATTACCCGTCCCCTTGTGTGTTATGAAGGTTTTTATGCATGTAAACGGTGTGCAGAGTCAAAACCCTCAAAGTACACCCTGTAGCGAGTAAAACTCTAACACAGAAAATACCTCCCCAAAACGCCTCGTTGGAGATACGTCACTGCCCATTTGAGTCTTCAATAGAGTGGCGAAGTCACGCCCACTTACTTCCGGGTAATGGGACCTTATTTCGGAAAAATTATGCATTGAAGTCAATGGGGAGAGAAAACGTATCTTTCGATCCTGTTTGAATTGTGCCATGAATTACACATATGATGTTTGTCAATCTTAAAAAATAATTTCCATGTCAAAAAAGTCACAGTTTGTCGTAAAACTGTTGAAATATAAGACTATGAAAAATACGTAACTAGAAAGACTACAAATCCCAGAGTCGCGTAAGTGATGTCACAATTGTTTTCCTCCACCATTCAGATACCTAAGATCAGCGCAATATAGATATAATCTATCTATATGGCGCTGGCTAAGATAAGATAACTTTAACAAGATGCCTGTGTGCTTAGTACCAGGTTGTTATTATACCAGCAATGGGTCTTGCTCGTTCTTTTGCTTCCCGTCTGATGAAAGGACCAGGAGTGGCTTGATCAAGTTAGCTACCTAGCTAGTAGCTAGCACGTTAGTTAGCATTACAGCCTTGTCATTTTTATTAGCCTTAACATGAAGTAACATTAAGTAACCCAAAATGTTAAACAGTAAGAGTAGTAGTCATATTTCGTGAACCCTTTGAATAGTACTGTCACCGGTGTGATCATTCTATAATACACCATTTAAGCCCGGGGGAGAAATGCTAACGCTAACGTTAGCATCGGCGATCTTCTCTACTTCATGCTATCTGCACAAATGGTTGACATTAAACATTAAAACGACCAGGCAGTTCAGGAGAGACAGCAAGCGCATTTCGTGGCATCTGCAGGCAGTGGCAAGTACTTCCGGCATATGCCACAGATGCCACAACTTGCCACCGGCATATGCCACAACTTGCCACAGATGCCACAACTTGCCGAGGCATCTGCCGCTGCTGAACGGGAGTTGCCACAAGATGCCAGAAGGTTTACGGTAGCTGCCACTCGCCTTCCGTGGCAAATGCTGCTATTTAAACCCGTATTTATCGTGTAAAATGTCGCTGTTTAGGCATGACCAGTGGTGTAGTGGGCGTTGGACGCGGGGATACGCCGTACCCCCACTTATTTGAAGCATGCATTTTTTTAATAGTCTAATAAATATAAAATCATTGCCTCAGTTGCAAGTATGTATTTGTTGTAATAATGACGAAAACATAATAGGCAGATTTCACAGTAGTTGTAATAAAAACGTAGCTCAAGCATTTATGCAACTTGATTTGAAGCGGGTGTGTGTGTGAGGGGCAGCACCGTGTGTGTGTTTGTGTGTAGGGTGAACAGATGTCCCGCTGTGTGCGGAACTGTCACTGCACACACAGCATCTTTATTATTTGTCCCGAGTACCACGAAATTAAGACTATGTCCCGCATTTTAGTGACAGTCGCGCAGAAAGGCCGGATCGGTTCGCTGACGGCCGACACCGCCCTATATTATTATATTTATATTATATTTTAAACGGCATCATGTAACACGCATCTTAAGACCAGGCGCAGCTACGACCGAGACTAGTCAGGTTTGGTGCACTCGGTGTAAATTCTAATCACTAAGTCGGACGTAGCTAAGCCCGACGTTAGAGTTAAGACCTACTTTTTTATGCCCAGCTGGTGCACTCCACTCCTGGAGCAGAGAGAGGAGCTGTGGATTATTGTTATTGATTAATGCATCAGTGTTTCTTAGGGTCAAAAACACTAAACTCACAACTTAAAATGAAAGCGTTTAGTTTATTTAATAAAAGAGCACATGTTCAATGTGAAAAGTGACAGTAGATATAGATTAGTTGCAATTTGGTGCTATAAATATATATATATATAAAAAAAAATATATATATATATATATATAAAAAAAAAATTATAATTTTTTTTTTTTTTTTAATATATATATATATATATATATATATATATATATATTAAAAAAAAAAAAAAATTATAATTTTTTTTTTTTTTAAACACTTTGAATTTCAGGGGGGGTGCAGGGCTCCGTTGGCGGGGCGCAGTGCCCCTCCAATACAATGGTAGGGGAAACACTGCCTGCCTATAAAAGCAAATAAGCCAGGAATCTAGGATTGCCTTGCTTAGCTGTCTGAAAGACATAAAATCATGGATGGAAATCAACTTCTTGACTCTCAACGAAAACAAAACAGAGATTATAATATTTGGACAGTCTGAACTCCTGGATGGCTTTAATAGTGTACTCGGCCCCTTAGCCTCCTACAGCCGTCCCTCTGTCAGAAATCTTGGAGTCATCTTTGACAACTGTTTTAAATTCGACAAACAAATAAGCTCAGTTGTCAAGACAAGCTTCTTCCAGCTGCGGCTTCTGGGGAAGGTAAAAGCCTATCTTCCTAGTAAGGAATTTGAACAGCTAATCCACCTATTTATTAGGGCTGCTCGATTATGGCAAAAATCATAATCTCGATTATTTGGGTCAATAATTGTAATTGCGATTATTAAATGCGATTATTCATTGACTTTGAAAACATCAATTTATTGGAGAAAAAAGATTTGAACAGTATCTTTTTAACAGTTGATTACCCTGAACTTGAAGTATAATTCAACTGAAAAAAAAAAAAAAAAAAGATTATTTAAAAAAAAAAAAAAAAAAAGTAATAATAAAAAAATAATCGTTTTATTTCGATTACGTTATTTTCGTAATCGTTGCAAGCCGTAATCGCGATTTAAAATACGATTAATTGAGCAGCCCTACTATTTATAACGTCTCGTTTAGACTATTGTAACTCCCTGTATATTGGTGTTGATAAGTGTTTAATCTGTCGCCTGCAGCTGGTCCAAAATGCGGCTGCACGCCTTCTTACTGGGAAGAGACGCTATGACCACATCACACCCGTTTTGGCAGACCTTCATTGGCTTCCTGTCAGTTACAGGATCCAGTTCAAGTACTTACTTGTTGTTTTTAAATCATTGCATGGACTGGCACCACATTACCTGTCTGAGTTGTTGCACCGCCATGCTCCAGCTAGAGCATTGCGATCAGCTCAGCAAAATATGTTGGTGGTTCCTCGGTGCAGGAAAAAAAACCCGAGGTGACAGGGCTTTCAGTGTTGCAGCTCCCAGACTGTGGAACAGCCTCCCATTACATATCCGGACTGCTGAGTCTATTGAACTTTTTAAATCTCAACTAAAAACTCACCTCTTTGCACTGGCTTTTAATACTAGTTGAACATTACATTTTTACATTTGTATGTGTTTTTAAAAAAAAAAATTTTATATATAAATAAACCACCCTCATTGGCCCACCTTGAGAAAGCTTCGGTGTAAATGTATTTATTATTTTTTTTTTAAATAAATTTTTTTTTTTAATTATTATTATAAAAAAATGTGTTCACCCATTGAGAATATCCAAGCATTCAAAGTGAAATTCAAGTGAACAAATATCGAGTTGAATTAATGTTGTATGTGTTTTATCCTCTGAACCGAACTCATTAGGGGCGTTCACACCAAGTACTTTTCCCACAGTAGTTCATGAGAACTTTAGTTCATGAGAGCTCTTTAGTTCTGATGAACTAAAGCAGATCGCGTTCACACCAAAATGAGTTCCTGGGGGTGGATTAGGCAAATGAGCCGCTGACGTCACTTCTTCTTCTTCTGCTTTGGGTTTAGTGGCAGGCCGCAAACAACTTCACGGCGAGTACAGTAGGTGGCGGTATGCACCTTAAAGTTGCAATTCGCCAAAAAACCGAGAGAAGAAAAAGAAAAAAAATGTCCACTTCCGCTGTATGCTTCTGTTTACCTTCCGACCTCAGACACGGTATGGAGTTGACGTTTTGGTGGTCGTGTTATACAGCTTCGTAACCGAGTTATTTAAGCCAATAACTCAGCCACAAATACAAATACAGATCGACCATTCAAATGCAATAGAAATGCTGAGTCGGAGGCGAAGGCGGTTAAGAAGCCTTAATAAAAGGATTGGACCACGAAAAGCACACGCTATGGACATGTTTCGCCAGGACAGCTGAGCATGATGACCGTTATCACGCCCAAAGAACAGCAATGGTACGTTCATTAAATCACATTAATACTATCTAATGTAGGATTTATGGAGTTATGTAGGGCTAATTTGTGTCTTTGTATGTGTTTCCAGATATGCGGCCTGGTGGGAGAAGGTGGTGCAAACGTACACCAGTGGATCAAAGATTTCCGAATGTCCAAGGGCTCGTTTCAACTCCTCTGTATTCGCCTGGAAGCAACGTTGGGGAGACGCAACCTAAAAAAATCGCCGCGGGGCAAGACACGTGCACAGCCCTTGAGGCATCTGAACAGCATGGAAATTGTAAATTGACAATAAAGCTGATCTTTTGTACAGTGCATTTAGTTCTCTCTTTTATTTACCACAGTCAACAGACACAATTACAATAGTGCAGACGCACCTTAGTGCAAAGATTACATGTCAGTATCAAAACAGTACTCATACTGTATATTTGTATATTAATATGAGTATATTATTATGTTAAATGTGTGTTAAAGACAATGGGATGAGGTTGAAAGCTCTTTAAAAAGCTTTTGTATATCATCTTTACTGTGATAAATACATACATGTTAAGCATACACACCTGAAGAACTACGTTACACACACACAGGTTAGTCTGTGTACCGCTGCACTGCTGCTGGTTTAAACAAAGACAGTCATGATGCTAGTGCTGTGCATGTAGGTTCTCTTTTATTTATCAGCAGCAGATCAATAAGTGTCAGTAGTATCAAAACAATATAATAACAGTGGCAATATATATATATATATAATAACAATAGGTAGGCTCAGCAGCAGACACACCTTAGTGCAAAGTTAGGTGTCAGTATTAATAACAGTGGCATATATATATATAATCACAATAATACAAAATTAACTGTCCCAGGTGTAGGCAATTTGGGGTGAAGTGTCTTGCCCAGGGACACAACGACATCCTGACTGCAGTGGGGTTTGAACCTGTGCTCCCCTGATCCGAACACCAACGCACCAGACCACTGCAGCACACGCCTCCCAACAAGTCATTGTACAGTTTATCAACGACGACAAGTTTTTCTTAATTTTTGTATTGAAGGCCTGTTGGATTTAATCAGCTCGCTTAGCACTGCCAGAAGCCCAGCCTGAAAGGTATTTTGTTGCTCCACCTCGATTCCTGGGCCTTGTGTGAATGCAGCAGCCGTTCGTCGTGCATCTCCTTGGCACGCAGGTCCTCATTCTCCTTGCTGACCATGGCACAGCGGTCCATCGCCATGATGGTGTCAAGGAAGCTGTCATCGCGTGCCCACTTTCCTAAGGTGAAATATGCAAGATACAAGATCAGTTTAATCGCAACAACGACACAACATTGTCCAAATACCGGAAGGGGAGCAGCCCATAACAGAGAGCCCCCCACGTCAGAGTCATCACTGTGGGCGATCTCCACCTCTGAGTCTGTCTCTGCAGGCACACAACAGGAGGAACACCTTTGATTTGACTATTAACATTTTAAATGGTGAAGGCACTAGCAATTGGGGGATGGAGGGCTCTCAGGACATGATAGGGAGGCGTGTGCCGCAGTGGATAAGTGCATTGGTGTTCGGATCAGGGGAGCACAGGTTCAAACCCCACTGCAGTCAGCATGTCGTTGTGTCCCCGAGACACTTCACCCCAAAGTGCACCTGTGGGGATTGCCCACAGTATTGAGTATGTAAGCTTTGGATAAAAGCGTCTAACAAGTGACATGTAATGATTCAAAAAGCTTTTGGCGGCCATATTGAATAACAAACCAATGTGGTTTACTTGTTATCCACAGTTTAGCTGCTAAATGTTACCTTTACAAAGCTACGCTGAAAACACAGCAAAGTTCATATAACGATATTAGGTTAGTTGAACCTAATATTTTTATAGTTAAACTCAACACTTTTCTTTGTGCTCCACATATCTAAATGTATAAAGTGTGTTTTCACCTCCGTTCCCTCCTGTTTGCTGCAGTATGGCAGCAGCGGTCAGGATGGGATCCTCTGAGATCAGATAGTAGTCCTGATGGTGTCCGCTGACCGGGCGCAGGGTGTGGAGCTGCCTACTCTCAGCGGGGGGGAACTGAACGTGGAAACTGTGTTTCTCTGAGGGATCCTCCATGTAGTCTGAGAAGCCTTCTGAGGAAACAAGGTCAAACTATTTAGGATAATACTATGACAAGGAACAATGTTTAGGCAGTAAATAGAATTTCAATTACATTTCTACTTAAATGTGCAAAAATATTAGAACATCAGTCTTTGTGGCATGCAGGTAATCAACTGTTTAAGCTTTTACCATTAACATGTAGAATGAATGTTGCAAATTACTTGAAATTATAGCAACTACAATCTATTGTTTACCTCTATGCATTCAGTGTAGCCACAGAGGTAGCATTATGTCCAGCTAGCATGCTAATTGCTAACGTTATATTATCGTTTTATCCCGGAGGGGAAAACTAGTTTCTAATCCTGAGAGAAACACCTCGCCTGAAACACACGATTAGTGCCATGAGTTAGTGAAGCAAATTACAGAACATTGCACACTTATTCACAAGTCAAAACGTGTTCATAGCGGGCATGGATGAGAATAGCTAGCTAGCTAGATGTAGTTAGCCAGCTTGGACCTAACGTTAGCAAGTTCTAGCATGGCTAGCTCGATCTACTGAGCAAATAAAAGTACATCTAAGACCAGTATTGTGCAGATTAAAACAGATTAAAACAGTGCAGTGCATGTATTTTAATTTACCTTCGTAGCCGTCCCGACATTACTTTGCCAGGTCTGCTAACTTTGCTGATCGAGCCACGGAAACTGCATTCAGTAGAAGCTTCTGAATGCGTCCTCCGAGTAAATCGCCAGAAGCGCAGACACATCCTCATCACTCCACCGCTCCAATTGATTTATTTAGTGTTGCTATAATAACTGCTTTCACAAAAGGAATGTCTTCGGGTGCGCTGCCCGAAGCGAGCAAATACAATGGCCGCTTTCAACAAAAAATTCAGAGTCAAACGGGCGTGGTTTGCATTCCGCACAGCCAATCAGACGTACGAACTACTTTCTCCCACGACAGTCCCTGCTCTCTAGCAGGGACTGAAAAGCGGGTCGGACGAACTAAATTGAGCTACTTTAGTTCCTGGGGCTTTTTGGTGTGAACGCAAATATATCGTAGTTCTGATGAACTATTGTGGGAAAAGTACACCAAAGTACTCCGGTGTGAACGCACCTATTTACGGTAAAAACTGGATGTTGGTTCCGGCGAGCGCCATAGTAACGCGAGAGTCCTGCAGGGACGTGCTTTTCTGTCAAATGTGCAGACATTTCCCCAGCCCAGGAGCTGAAGGTGCATTTACGAGGGATGGATATGTAGACTGGAAGCACCTGCGTAACTCGTTAGAGAGACATAAAAAAAGCGAGGACCACTGCAAGTCCATGAGCAGGTTTGAATGCTACAACCTATTGTTGCTGTTACCTAGTGCAATAAAAGAGTTACATAACGATTGTAAATAACCCAATTTGTGTTCTGTGAAACTGAAAAGGATATTACATTGTTTTTGTTACTTTCGTTGCAGTTGTAAATATGTCTTAAATGTAATTTAGGTTAACTTCCTGTGTTATTTAGATGCTTTTATTTTGAAGGCGAGTTTACACTGTTGACAGGAAGTTGTTGTTGCTATGGAAACAACGTGACGGAGAAAAGGAGCGGAGATTAATCTACATATAAAGACGGAGAAAGTAAAGGATAAAGTTTATGTTTAAGTTTAGCACCCCCCGAAGAGGCACAAAGTTGGTATTAACTATAATATAAACATGTAGGTTGTGTCCTAATTTGTTTGTATGCTGTTTTGTAGCTTTGCTGTCTGTTTACAGTTCACTTTTGGTAGTATGCTAAAGTGATTCTAATACGAATGGAGCCTAAATGTATTTGTTATTTTTGTGTCTTTATAGCTCTTACGTTGATATTGGAGATTTCAATGAATTCATATCATCAGTCAGGTCTTCGACCATTATTCGGAGGGAAGTGCTACAACGATGCTTGGCAATGGGCATTATTATATATTATTATTATAGGCCAGGCCTACTTTAAAGTCATTTTTCCCCCTGGAAAAAGCTGGCCCACCCTATTTTATACAGGCCCGCCCTAAAGTACATTTCTGCCTACGCTACTGGTTGTTTCCGGTGCTGGCGCAGAACTCGGGACTTCCTCTGGCCCAAAGGATATTAAAAGCTACTCCAGAATGAGGACGGAAGGGATACCCGGCCACTCGTTCCGAGTGATGTGTCTCGTGCAGGAGCTGTGGCTCATTCCAGCGGTGTCTGAACCATGCTCTGAGCTAGCCTGTGTTTCGGGAATGAGGCAGGCTTCTTACGGCTTCTTGCGTATGATGATTCGGTTCCAGAGTCGGAGATAGCAGTAGACATTTGCAAGGACAGCACCAGCAGGCAAGCAGCAGCGACGTGGAAATAGCTGCAGCAAGTAATGCATGGAGATATCTGGCAGGTTAAATAGAGCGGCATATTAAGGAGACTCTGTTTGGTTGGTTGTAGAGTGGCAAGGGGCGTTATGTATGAATGCAGCACAAGTGCTCGATTGACTGCCTGAACTAGCTCGCAGGCTTCGCCCCATTTACTGTACACTTTCAGTGTGGCGCAGTGGATAGAGCGTTGGTGTTCGGATCAAGGGCGCACAGGTTCAAATCCCACTGCAGTCAGCATGTTGTTGTGTCCCTGGGCAAGACACTTCACCCCAAATTGCTCCTGTGGGGATTGCCCACAGTATTGAGTATGTAAGTCGCTTTGGATAAAAGCGTCTAACAAGTAACATGTAACTTTTTTTTTTTGTAGTTAATCTACTATAATTAGTTTGTTTAATATCGAATCATATCAATTTGTTTTAAAGCTCAATAAATAACAAAGAAGACCTTTGACCGGCACTTTTCTCATTTTGTCCGGCAGATTTAAACTTTAACGGACATGTTGACCGGCAAAAAAAAATTCTACCGGAAACTCTGGGCACAACAACTATGAAAAGTTACCTGAATGCTGTAAGTAGTAGCTTAGCTTAGTTTTTGTCCAGTTGCCATGATGAAGCTGCTTTATCCGCAGTTTAAACAGTAACGTTACACATGATAAAAACGTGCACGCCGAATATTCGCCGCTGATTACTACAGAATATCCGCAGCCCGATAAATGGTATTCGGGACAGCCCTACACATTTTAAAACTCATAGTGGCCCCCGAGCCAAAAGGTTTGCCCACCCCCACTCTACTGTGACATGTTTCCATGTTGTGACATTACATTCTTGAATGTGTATGTGTTTAAAAAGGTTTTTAGGTTAATGACGGTTTTAGAGTGTATTGGTGAATTTATTTTAATATGTTGGAAGTGTTTCACAAAGAGACTTGTACTTTAAGAGGACATTTAATGTTCATTTCAGTATTTAGTGTCTCTACCGGGACATGTCTCCATGCTTTATGCTGTATGAATGCTTGTTGTTTGTTTGTTTTGTTGTGTTTGAGTGTGTTCGTCTCTTGTTGGTTTTTGTATTTTTGATGGCACCTTAAAAAAAGGAGTAGCTCTACTCATCTCATTGTACCTGTATAATGACAATAAAGGATTATATTCTTCTTTAATGTTCAAAAAGCTCTTTATTTTTCTCATACTGCCTGTGCTGCAGCACCTCTTTTCACCCTTTGTCCTATTTGTAAAATGAAATGTTATAATTCATGTGTATGTATGTATGTATATCTGTTTTGTACTGTATATAAAAAATGTCTACTTCAGAAATAAAAATGCAAGAGCATTTGTAGTAACTTCAAGCCTTGATCTCCTTTTTATATACATTTGGGTGATGTTTAATTTTCTAAGTTGAGTCGGTAAGAAGTTTAACCTGTTAACCTGTTTCACACCATCCCCCCGGTACCGGGCGGATAAACGCATCATTTGCAGGAAACAACGTCTAAGGAATCTTAATATTGAATAAAACTATGAATGTGTTATATCCATGTAACGGGAAGAAACTCAGCTAACTGATCTTTTTAATTTTTTTTTTCAAAAAAACCCCACAATGCTAGCACTCAGCCTCTGAATTAGCCTCGATCGAAAAAACGGAACCTACAAAGGCACTTAAACTCACTCATAACTCCCTTATTACTTATCCTAGATGCACAGCCAACCACTCGTTTTTGGTGTCCTGGAGACACTGAATCTGTGTAAAAAACCTCAACACTCAGTGATAAACATTCGCGACGCTATAAACGAAAGCGTACATCATCACATGTGGAGCTAAGTAGCTAAAAAACGTAAATATGGCTTACCTTGGTCAAAAGTGGTCTTCAATGGCATTAAAACGATAAAAAAACGATGCTGCAGTTAATCCATAGGTTCATCCTATGTGTCTGTGCCTTCTTTGAAATTATTTCTGATAATCCATAAGCAATACAACTGCGTTTTATTTTCCAAACTCCAGAAGGAGACATTCCTCCACTTTGCTTTCGTTTCCCACACGCGAAGCGCCCACATTTTTTCTTTACAACGTGTGTGGGTGTGTGCCTCCCCCTTCGATTCTATTGGCTCTAACGGTCACAAGGGTATGTCAACCAACCAAATCGACCAAGGGGGGCCAGAGATAGGTCAAATCCACCCAAATGACTCCAGAAGTGGGGGTTTTTGGCTAAATCTCTCTAAAAAGGTAAAATTTCACTTGTTTTGCATCAATCTTGATACAGGGTACTTATTATATGTTGTACTTTGGATTCCTAAAGCTTTTAGTCTACTAACCCATCATCCAAGGGTAGTTTTCACTATCTGTAAAAAATAATTTTTGGACGGACACTATAATTTACAGTTTTTTACTATGTAAAATCTGAATTTTCTTTAAAATAAAAAACATTTATATTGATTCTGACACTTCTACATCCAACTCACAGGTTTATCATTACTTTGAGAACAAAGATTATTAATTTAACCCTTTTAGAAGGGAAGATATGGTCATTTGTTCTGGGAATGTCATTTTCGAGCCTGAGACCTGAAAAACAGGCTCAGATACCCCTTTCACACCAACGGTGTTTCAGGGCCGGTTCGGTGCTGGTGCTTGAAAAGCACCGGGTTTTCCTGTTCACACCGCAGCGGAGCAGCGTCATAGCTCCGGAATCCGGTTCGTTTCGAGCACCAAAAAGTTGTCCGTCTAGAAGCAAGAACCGCATACGTCACGCTTACGTCAGAGGGGGGCGAGATTAACCTGAGCTAACACTTAAGGCGAGTACGGCAAATAAAAGTTGTAACAAGCAGTAGTGCTGAGCAAAGTGACTAGAACGCAACCACACACTTGTTAAAAAAAAACAACCTGATCTCACCAGAATGCGTGACTCCACCACGACTCCTTAACACTGCATTGCGTGGTGGAGTCACGAACTTTGTTACATTTACGTGTCTGCACCACGCAAACAACGCCAATGTAAAGTGAATGAGGCTCCTTTGTCGTGGTGCACACACGCATTTCTACAACGTCCAGCAGTGAGCTTTTATTCTATAAAACGTTTTTAAAATCTACTGTATAGCTTGTAGTAACTCACAGGAGGCTTCTTTTATTTTATTTGTATTCATAATCATTTTTATTTTTCGTCAGAATGTATTATGGTGCATTATTCACCAATGTTTGTTCTCAAAAAACAATGTATTGTAAGTAATACAACTGTGATTTTTATTAAATTAGTTCGTTTTTAAGGAAGGCCAGAGCTTCAGCTGTGTCAAAGAGATTGTTCCCTTTAGTTAACGTTATTTAAAAGATAATTATATTCCTATTTGATTAAGTACCCTTTATTGTATTACAGACCCAAAGAGCTGAGCGTCCATTCCCATTGGATAACAGAGCATTTTACACCCGGAAGTAAGTATTCTCCTTACTGTCCATTGATTTTATTTACAGTGATATCTGCACTACTCATCAACTCAAAAACACCAGATTATCCTTGTTAATTACACAACATTGATTGGTTTAAATTGTGTACAATGCTTTTGTATTTTCCCCTTTCGATTCGGAGAAACAAATATGTTTTCGGAGTGTGTGGATGGTAGAAGACACTACACTACCCAGAATCCTCAGCTATTGTTCCGCTTTGCCTCAAGCTCTGTGATTGGTTGACCTCCAACTGCATTCCAATGAAAAAAACGTTTCGTCAAAGATCAAATCATACTTTATTCAGCAGTGCTTGCTTTACTCTTTGAAAGTCATCACATGAATGCATTGTAATGAATGGTTTGGCTGCATTAAACATTACACATCTGTCGTAGTTCTTTATTTATCTACAGAGATCGGGCCTCAGAATGGACCGGAAACTATTCTTTTACCGTTCTATTTTAATTTCACAATAAAGTTAGTAGTAATAATTTGTTTTGATATTATTGTTTTTTATTAACTACTAGACCGCTGGGTCATGTTAAGACCATCTTTTCTGTGTTGCTGTGGGTTTTTTACATCGCTTTTGTGTTACAAATATCAAAACAATAACAGAATATATCCGTCGTAAACTAAACCAGAAACAGCAGTATATTTTATTTTGTTAACACTGTAAACTTGACAGCTTTTTAACCCGCACCTCCTACTGGTTAAAGCACGTTATTACACGTTTAGAGTAATGCAATGCAGGTAGATTGGGTTGCTTTTTATTGACTGTTTTAAAATGCCTTTTTCTTAATGTCTTTCATTTTTGTAAAGCACTTTTGAATGTGTTATATTTGATGAAAACATTTCAATATTAAGAGTACATACTGTTAATATAGTGGGAAAGTGGAAGGTCAATGATATAAATAATATAGAATAGAAAATATCAAGAAGATACTGTAAGTGATCTCTACAATAAAACAGTTTAGTGCCTGATAGGAGGATGTGCAAAACAGACAAACTTATAAGGCTTTATTTAAACATTAAAGAATACTTTAGGTTAAGGTCGTCTTTTAAATAAGAAAAAAGCTTTGGGGGTATCTACAGATATTAAGCCTGACAAAGTACTTAACGTCTAATATATTGCATGGTTTGTTTTGGAACTTGACAATCAACTTTCCTTCAATGTTAACTATGTTGAAGCACTTATTTTAACTGATATTATACATATTAATTATACTCTTATAAGATGTATGTAGATAGTATAAGAAATGTGCAGAATATGTTTAATGGTGGAGGTACACAGATATCGATAGATGTCTTGTGATGCACTGTTGATGAACCTGTGACCCAAGTGTTTCATTCATTGCATAACTACACCGTAGTTGTGTATATGATATGTCAATAAACCTTAGAAAATCTTGAAATCTTGAAAGGGATGTGCAAAATAGCCATTATATACAGTTTTTAATGAACTATTAGTAGAGAATAACGAGTAATGAATATGCTTTAGGGATCTGCAGATACATATTTAGTCTTCTCAAGCACCCACTACCAAATATCTCGCCTGATTGTTGGCTGAATTCACTGAATTTTACTCCGGTGTAACTAAAGTCTGATTTAAGGGTTGTTTATATTTCACATCATTAATCCAAATCTGTAAAGTAACTAAAATAAATGTAGTGGAGTAAAAATACCAGGTTAACCTTAAAGAAAGCCCTCAGGATTATAAAAGACCCCCATCACCCCACAAACTGTTCTGTCTGCTGCCGTCTGGCAGGCGGTACCGCAGCATCCGGACTAAAACCCACCAGACTCAGGGACAGTTTCATCCCACAGGCCATAAGACTATTAAACACCTGAACTTAGAAACAACATCCATAACATTCATCTGGCTGCTACTTAGAAATTATTTATCTAATATATCATATTCCAATCACTTGTATATAGACTCTTATTGCACTATTTCACTTTTTACTATTTTACTATTTTTCTTTTTGTATTTACTTGCACTATTTGTTCTGTGTAGCCTATCTGTTTTATTGTGTTGCACTGTTGGAGGAGCCTGTGACCTAAGGGGGGGGTAGGAAACGTTCTAAGCACATGGTGTAGTCCTATAGCTGAGGATTCTGGGTAGTGTAGTGCCTTCTGCCATCCACACACTACGAACAAATATTTGTTTCTCCGAATCGAAAGGGGAAAATACAAAAGCATTGCACACAATTTAAACCAATCAATGTTGTGTAATTAACAAGGATAATCTGGTGTTTTTGAGTTGATGAGTAGTGCAGATATCACTGTAAATAAAATCAATGGACAGTAAGGAGAATACTTACTTCCGGGTGTAAAATGCTCTGTTATCCAATGGGAATGGACGCTCAGCTCTTTGGGTCCGTAATACAATAAAGGGGACTTAATCAAATAGGAATATAATTATCTTTTAAATAACGTTAACTAAAGGGAACAATCTCTTTGACACAGCTGAAGCTCTGGCCTTCCTTAAAAACGAACTAATTTAATAAAAATCACAGTTGTATTACACACAATGCATTGTTTTTTGAGAACAAACATTGGTGAATAATGCACCATAATACATTCTGACGAAAAATAAAAATGATTATGAATACAAATAAAATAAAAGAAGCCTCCTGTGAGTTACTACAAGCTATAAAGTAGATTTTAAAAACGTTTTATAGAATAAAAGCTCACTGCTGGACGTTGTAGAAATGCGTGTGTGCACCACGACAAAGGAGCCTCATTCACTTTACATTGTGGTTGTTTGCGTGGTGCAGACACGTAAATGTAGCAAAGTTCGTGACTCTACCACGCAATGCGGTGTTAAGGAGTCGTGGTGGAGTCACGCATTCTGGTGAGACCAGGTTGAAAAAAACACACTTTATAAAGTCAGGCAACACTAACCAGGCTTCGTGTGATTCTGTTTATTTGTACCTTACTTTGACCATCCGTTCGCTGTTATTGATCATTGTGGAGAGCAGGCAGATGTTTTGTTTGTTATTATAGCAGCTATCGGATGGAATCAATACATGGGCTGCACAGGTTGTCATGTCCGACTATCACAAGTAGAATCATAATGAAAAATACGTCGGTAAAAAGTGCCTGTAGAAAACTGCTTAGCAAGTAGTCAGTTTAGCTTCGGTTGCTATGCTAACATCACCCATGTTATACCAGAGAAACTTTCATAACAGCGTTGTGATGCCAAACAGCGTCAATTCAGACTGACACCAAACAGCGTCAATTCAGACTGACACACATTCACTTAAGGGGAACTGGGGATATGTATCAGCTGCTTGTGTGACAGTCAGACAGTGAATACTTTAGAGCCGTGTGAGCTAACCCGGAGCTAACGGGAGAATACACTCCCGTTGAAGAGCAGCCGGCCAGCACTGCAGCGGTCGGTAAATGCCGCTGAAACACATTAATAAACAATGAACCACGGCACTCTGGAGAAAAGTATAAGGTTGGAGAAGTCGTTATTTAATTTAATCTGGCTTCGTATGATTAAAAGCAACGCAGTCCCCGGCCCGTTGTTGTTGTGAGGTGAGCTCCGGCGTTGGGGAGAAACTCAGCGACGTAAACTGTGACGTCATGACGCAGCAGCGGCAGCACCAGTCGGGCTCTGAGCGGTGTGAAAAGAGCCGGCGCTAAACCGAAGAACCGGTTCTGAACCAGAAAAGCTCTAGCACGGAGCTTGAACCGGAGTTGCGTTGGTGTGAAAGGGGCAAGAGTGGAACAGGTTAAGCCCTGAGTCTGTTTTTCAGGTCTCAGGCTCGAAAATGACATTCCCAGAACAAATGACCATATCTTCCCTTCTAAAAGGGTTACATTAATAATCTTTTTTCTCAAAGTAATGATAAACCTGTGAGTTGGATGTAGAAAAGTCAGAACAATATAGTTGTTATTTATTTTAAAGAAAATTCAGATTTTACATAGTGAAAAACTGTAAATTATAGTGTCCGTCCAAACATTTTGTTTTACTTATAGTGAAAACTACCCTTGGATGATGGTAAGGTAGACTAAAAGCTTTAGGAATCCAAAGTACAACATATAAGTACCCTGTATCAAGATTGATGCAAAACAAGTGACATTTGACCTTTTTAGAGAGGTTTAGCCAAAACCACTCCACCTCTGAGGTGATTTGGGTGGAAATGTTTTTTTTTCAATATCTCTGGCCCCCCTTTGTCGATTTTGATGGTTGACACCTCTTTCTGACCGTTAGAGCCAATAGAATCAAAGGGGGAGTCCCGCACACACACTCATTGTGAAACAAAAAGGTGGGGGCTTTGCGCATGTAATTTTGCATTAGAGTGAAACTATCTCTAGCTCTGACATCTAGAAACGGAAAAGCAGTCTCAATGCTCATGGATTATCAGAAATCATTTCAAAGGGACACAGACACATTGGATTAACCTATGGATTAACTTCAGCAGCGTTTTTATCGTTTTAATGCCATTGAAGACCACTTTGGAGAGACTACAGAGCCAAGGTAAGCTTGTTAGCATTTTTAGCTACCTAGCGCCAAATGTTTTGATGTCTGTTTTTGCTTATAACGTCGCGATTTCGTATAATTCAGTGATAATGAGGGTACCCTTCGATTCTGTGTCACCTCACGATGTCATGGATGTGGAGAAAAGATAAATAATAAGGTTTTGTGAGTGATTTTCGGTGCTGTTAGCATTTTTCGCTCGTTGCTAATTCAGAGGCTCAGTCTTAGCATTGTGGGTTTTCTTTAAAAAAAAAAAAAAAAAAGATCAGTTAGATGAGTTTCTTCCCGTTACATGGATATAAAACATTCATAGTTTATTAAATGAACATGCCCTCAGACACTGTTTCCTGCAAGATGTTTCGGCAGTGCCCCGGTACCGCGGTCTCTCGGGCTTAACAGGTTAAGGAAACTGGTGAACTTGTCCTTATAATAAGAATTAGAAATAAAAAACACTAGTTTACTTAGTATGAAAATGTAAGTGCAATTGCTGCCTTGAAAACATGACTCAACATAACTTGAATTTGTGAATTGGAGATAAATATAGTTACAAGTTCTCCTTGCTTAGAATTGTGAGTTAAGATAATGTCGAATTTAAAGTTGATTTGACTAGATAATGAACATTTCTCAAATCGCTAATGTAAAATTGTAAGTTTCTTTAACTCAAAGTATTAAGTTATAACAATGGATGATCATTAATAAAACAACTTGTATAACTTTTTAAGTTAAAACACCCTATTTATTTTTACAGTGTATGTGGAGTATGAGTCAGAGGAGGAGGAGCTCCAATGCATAATTTATAGAGAAGTAGAAACTCAACAACTGGTAAACACAGTTCGGCTCATCCAAAGGCAGACAGCAGAGCAGAGCTTGCAAGAAGGTGAAGTATAACTGCTCTTCTAATCATTTTCTGAGTATTCATTGCTATCAACAGTGAACATTGCACCTGTTGCTCATTAAATGGCTCACACCAGTTCAACTTGGGAGTCAAAACAAAGGGAGTTTCTTAACTTGTAACTGTCTCCTCTCCATTAGATATGGCCACAGCCTGCACATTGCTTACTGAGGATCAGTTCCAGTGCTCCATCTGTCTGGAAGTTTTCACAGAGCCTGTCACTATTCCATGTGGACACAACTTCTGCAAGGCCTGTCTCACCAGGCACTGGGAAGGCAAAGATCTGTGTAAGTGTCCACTGTGCAACGAGAAGTTCCCCAAAGATCTCAAACTTCGGGTCAACACTGGATTCAGGGAGGTTGTGGAACATTTCAAGGAACTTAATGCAAAAGCTGACAATGCTTGCCCTGTGAAGCCAGGAGAGGTGCCATGTGACTGCTGCCCTGATGACAACCAGTCCAAAGCCTGTAAAACCTGTTTGGTTTGCTTAACATCTTTCTGTGAGACACACCTAGAGCCTCATCTAAGAGTTGCAGCTTTAAAGAGGCACACACTGACTAATCCTGTGCATAACCTGGAGGACCAAATATGCAAGAAACACAACAGGATGCTTGAGCGCTTCTGCAGGAATGACCAGACATGTGTCTGTGTCCTGTGTACAGAACACAGCGCTCACGATACAGTCCCTTTGGAGGAAGCATATGTAGACAAGAGGGCTCAGATAGGGAGGAAAAAGAAGGCGGAAGTACAGGAAATGAAGCATAAGCGTGGAAAGAGAGCTCAGAAGAACAAGAACATGAGTCAAGGCAAAGCTGAGGCTATGGAAAACAATACAGTGATACATAACATGAACAATCCTCAGACTTGGTGGATTCAAGACCGTTTTTGCAGAGTTGCTCTGAACGGGGTCCTTCCTGAATGGAGATGCTACTGTGAGGTTCAGGCTGAAGGGGGCTCCAGCGAGGACCCAGCAGTGGAGGGAGAGTCGATGCAAGGGGTAAAGGTATTCATACCTAAACCCAAGGATGGAAACTGGATCATAAGGGCGGGATCTCTGAAAAATGTTACGACTCTACATCGAGTGCCAGTCCAAGTCTTCTGGATAACGACACATGGGAAAGTTGTGGTGTATGTAGACTATGACCAAGGATCGGTGAACTTCTTTGATGAAGACACTAGGATGTTGACCTGCACTTTTCCCTTCTGCAATTTTCACGAGAGGATTTATCTTTTCTGCAGTCCTACATCAGGTGAGACCTGGGTACAGAGGCTGCAACAGCAGGTTGAGAGGTTCAAAGGATGGTCGCAAAATCCAGATAACGACTTCCGCGTTCGTTGTATTTTTTTTTTTTACATATTTTTTTAATTTTATTCTGTGGGTGTGCAAACCAATATTTAAATCATGACATTGGATAAAAAATGTTTTCCTGCTACAGTGGTATGAAGGGTTACAACAAGCATCTCCCTCCAGTGACAAACTCATCTTTCACATATTCAAAGGTAAAAATGTTTGGTTTGTATTCAGTGATTTTCTAAATGAAAATGAAGTTTTAATAAAATATTTGTAATGCTTGTTTCTGCATTTGGTGTTAAATTGTCAGTTTTTAAAAACCTAAAGTTTACATCTCCATAAAATACACTGGTAGCGTCACTTGAAATAAAAAAAACAACACAATAAACGAGCATGTAAAGCTTTTCCATATCAGTGCTTACTCTGTCTGAAGTGTTGTGTAGTGATGATGGTGACTTCATTCAAGTGCACCACTAGAGGGAGCAATCGACTTATTCTTCATACAAACTCACCCCATTTCATTAAGATATAACATGGCAATTTAAACAGAACAGATTTTTTTTCTGGATCACCACATTTTAAGTCCTTATTAGTTTTTCTGTCTTTTCTTAAGAACTCTTGTGTTTAGATCTTATTGCTTCTTATTCAGATAGTTAGATCATTTTGAGACTAAAATCAAAACAGGGAAACTGCACTATAATTACAAAGTGGTCTGTATGCTTAATGTATAATATATATATGTATTGCTGCAGCAGAATGACATACTGTATAATAACATTGGATTGCAAACTTTTAATTTGATTTAAATGATTTTAACAATACGTATAGGAGAAGAGCTTTATCTTAGATGTATTGCCATGAACGTTGTTACAAGCACTCACGTCCCTCTCATTTATAACTATAGGAGTTCCTCTTACTTTTCATTAAGGACCGACAGGTAACAGGTTTCATTTTGGGCTAAATTAAGATGATAGTATACTTTGAAAATCAGTTGACACTGTCATTGTGCAGATGCTTGCATGCTCAAAATAATAACATTAACATGAAACTTGGGCACATGTTGTGTAATATTATTACTTTGTAGCTGTAGAAACATTACTGTACGTCAGCCAACGAAATGTGTAACGTGTTTGCATGTCAGCATCTTTAAAGGATCATTTTTCAAATAAGTCTTATGTCATGTGTTTTTGCATGAAGTGAAATCAGACATCAGTGGTGAACATTAATGAATGTATTGCTTTCAGACAATTTATTTCAGGGTCAAATCCAGGGCAGGGAAGTGCGGTACACTGTGAATTTATTATTAAATATTGCCAAAATTACCACTAGGAGTTGTCAAAGTAATACATGTTGGAATAACAAAAGTATTTTAAAGTGGGGCTTTAAATATCTCCATGAATTTACGGACTGTGTATTTATTTATGCTTTTGATCACATGAGGGAAATACTGGATACTGCAAGAATTGCTGCTTCAAACATGTGTTGTTAAGTCTCTTAATGTTCAACAAACAGACTATCAGCAATAGAGTAGGTCCACCATGTACTGGAATGATATGTTTGGTCCCTGTCAATCAATTAATCCGAGGAGAATGGATTTTAAGATGGACATTTATTGACCCCCGTATGGAAATGCAGGTCTCATAGCAGCAACAGAAAATTACAGAAACACAGTAGTTGTTATATATAGTTGTTATATATATAGTTTGACTGACAACATCCATACTAGACCATTCACTCACTGACATGATGTTGTAATCACACGGTTCAGCCAGACAGAGGGAAAATCTGAGCAGTCCTGGAATGTTAAGAAAGGACAGGAATTTAGGGCTATTAAACTCAAGATGTTTTTTAAATCAGGTGGTCAGATCTGTTTATCTGTATTACTAAGTCATTTTTCTGAACACAGAATGGGATAAAGTCTGAGAGCTTTGTTGTTTTTAGTGATACTTAAGTTTTATGGATGACAGACTGACACCATTCCCCAATAAAAACGGTCAAGAAATGATCCATGTTTTTAGCTATTGTTTAGCCTGCTCTTTACACTTTACATACTCTATTTAAAAAGAGCGCATCACAAGGATAAACTTTAAATCCCAGAAATAACCAACATTACCAACACGAGGAGAAACCATAACACAGCTCCAGCCAGATGTGCGACCACAGTGTCAGTCCCACGCTTTTTCAAGCTGAGCTAAAGTTTCCAATGAGGAGCTATTTTAGGAAGCAGTAGCAATCCCACAGGGGATAACAGGGATTTCCACTGTGACCTTCCAGGTGGGATTCAGGGAGTGAGGTCAAGGTCACCACCTGTCATTGAGCTCGGGGTCTGGAAACTTCTGGATCCCATGTGATGACTTGAACATCCTGAATTGTTAAAAGAGGATCCAGAGGAAGAGGATTACACCAGATGCAGATGGAAACTCTTTCAAGATGGGAATTTATTTCCAAAACAATTGAATATAGGATATGTGAAAAGGGAAATCTATATTTGAATTAGTGATCTGTTTTGTTATCACCTCTATCATGTAGTTCATGTTTTAAGTTTGGTTTGTTTGTTTGTTTGTTTGAAAACTACCGGCCAAAATGTAATTCAACTTGTGTAAGGTTGAAGTATAGGCCGAGGAAGAACATATAACATTTGGAGCGTATCTGAATCCTTGGGCAAATCAATCAATCAATCAATGTTTATTTATATAGCCCAATATCACAAATGTTACATTTGTCTCAGTGGACTTCACAGTTTGTACAGAATATCAGTATGACAAAACGACACCCTCTGTCCTTAGACCCTCACATCGTACAAGGAAAAACTTCCAGAGAAAACCCACAGTTTAAAGGGAAAAATGGGAGAAACCTCAGGGAGAGCAACAGAGGAGGGATCCCTCTCCCAGGACGGACAGACGTGCAATAGATGCCGCGTGTAAATCGAAGAGATAATACATTTCACAGCGTAGGTAGACCAAATGTTTGGAAATGCATGTGTCTATAATAAGAGGATGAATCCACGAGGATGTCAACAATCCTGTGGGAGCCATCAGGGAAGTAGTATGATGAGAGTCAGGCAGGACCACAGCAACAGGATCAGCCTCGACTCAGGATCCCGGCGTAGATAGACACAAAAAAGAAATTTCGGGGAAGCTGGGTTAATCGGAACATGAGAGTACACAGGTACAGACAGACAGAAGGAAGAAGTAAGGTGTCCCCCGACAGTCCAAGCCTATAGCAGCTAAACTAACGTGTCTACGTACATGCACTCCCTTAGGATAAGTTGAGGGATAAGGGGTAGCAAGTAAGAAGTAAGGAACAGAGGTGGAGAGGCACAACGTGTCTACGTACATGCACTCCCTTAGGATAGGTTGAGAAGAAGTAAGGAACAGAGGTGGAGAGGCACAACGTATCTACGTACATACACTCCCTTAGGATAGGTTGAGGGAAAAGGGTAGCAAGTAAGAAGTAAGAAACAGAGGTGCAGAGGCACACGCAGGGAGAAAGGTCCCCACTGGAACCTTAATTGGAATTGGTGAGAGGTAAGGAGGTAAGCTGTGACTACGGTCATACACTCCCCTGGCCGGAATAGGCCTCTCTGCAACCTGTTACCCTCGAGAGGTCAGAGAGGGGAAAGGTTTGGATAAAGAGAAAATAGAATAAATATATTACAGAAGTAGAGAGTATGAGAAGTAGACAGAGAATAGATTTAGAAGAATGAGAAGTAGTAATAACCTTAGTTTTAAATATAAGATCTAAGTTTTTAGGATTTAAGTGAAAGAGTAAGAACTAAAATGTATAGGTGAAGAGGCACAACGTGTCTACGTCAATTCACTCTTATTAGATTATTTTATTTTATCAAGTTCAACTATAAGCTTTATCAAAAAGGAAGGTCTTAAGCGCACTCTTAAAAACGGATAGGGTGTCTGCCGCCCGAACACAAACTGGAAGCTGATTCCACAAAAGTGGAGCTTGATAAGAAAAGGCTCTGGCTCCCATTGTACTTTTGTAATAACCCTGCATTCTTGGAACGCAATGCCCTAGTAGGACAGTAGGGTATAATGAGTTCTTTAAGGTAAGATGGCGCCTGCCCATTAAGGGCTTTGTAGGCGAGAAGAAGAATTTTAAATTCTATCCTGTGTTCTATAGGGAGCCAGTGTAAGGCAGCCAGAACAGGAGTAATGTGGTCCCTTTTCCGAACTCTGGTTAGTACGCGTGCTGCAGCATTTTGAATCAGCTGAAGCGACTTAACTGACTTCTTGGTACACCCTGATAATAAAGAGTTACAATAATCCAGCCTTGAAGTAACAAATCGTTTTGAGGCAAGATATGCCAGATTTTTGCAATGTTGCGTAGATAAAAGAAGGCGGTCCTTGAGATTGATTTTATGTGGGCGTTAAAAGATAAATCCTGATCAAATATAACACCAAGATTCCTTACAGTCTCACTGGAGGCCAAATTAATGCCAATACTTGCCCAATTCTTTTTTTTACTTATGGAATCGGCCTTAAGGGCTGTGCTCTCTGTGTTCATAGTTTTAATTTTATAAGAGGTGGTAAACCTCCAGTGTTGATAAATGTAGAGCTGCCATATTGTTAGTGTTGGTTGACACTTGACATACATTTTACTAACCAAAAACCCCAAATAACCATTTGGTACCATTTATAAACTAACAGTGTGTATTTTTAGCGATAATATACAACAAAATCAAACAACATGAGACGCAAGTAGTGTGAGAAATCCCATGTCAACGTTTATACATAAATACTACATCCCCATTGATTTATTTATGCGAGTCCTATTCATTTATAATGCATGTTTCCCTGCTTTCCTCAATCATACCCTTTTAAAATCTCAAGTAGTTATTTACCTTATCCAACCAATTCATTCTTATTATTTAAACACAAATCCCAATCTACTTCATTAACTTAATTCATTGCATCCACGAAATAATGGTTTATACTGTTGAATATAAAAAGCATAATGAAAAATAGATACAAAATATACACATTTATTGTCAAATGTTGAGTTTTTCATCATTATTATTCAGACAGATACAGCAACAAGCAGTATGAAGCATAGTTCAAGTAGTAAAAAAACAATACCACGTTCCAATATATACAATTCATGTTTACATTGTTACTGATTAAAGCTGTGTATTTGATACACACTCAGTCAAACAAGCTATACAGCAAGTATTTACAAAACCTTTGTCATCAACTACTTTTGCATTTACTGAGCATAGACCATAACCATTTTACATTTACCAATGGGGTAAGATTTCAGGCGAATGTTAAAAATGACACAAAGTCACTGCAGTGACCTCTCTTTCATAGGTTGAACCCTTGGTGTGGACTAAGTAAAAGCACACAGTCAAGTTATTTCAAAAATGTGTCCCATAGTTGAAAGATGGCAGTGCTGGTAAAAGGTAACAGCTTACTTTAAAATAATTTATTTTCTCCTCTTCCTTGTTTTTCTTATGTAAAAGTAATGGGATACCAGTAATTATACTATGGATATATTTTTAGATTAAAGTGTCACTGTGGTTTCAGGCTCTTTGTCAAAAAAAGAAGTTTCCTGATTGGCCGACCTGACTCTCAGTCAAACAGTCAGGACACTCCCAACGTCTGCACTACCCTGTAACTTCATACTATCTTACCTCTCGAATAGAGGCTGTCTCCTCTAAGTAAGTAAGTGCGCCTAAAACTATTCAAATCCAACCGTAGTCTTTTGTCAATGGTTGGTAGTACTCCCCCTGATCTATGGAGAGAATCATTTCATCACAAGCTTTAAGTGCTTTGATTTTAGCTTACAATAGTGAAGATAACACTTATGCTACACAACTAAATCCTTTCTCCAGGAACGGAGATCTTGAGCTCTCACCACAAAACAGGAAGTATGTTTATGACCATAATAAGCAGATACAATCTTATTTTCTGGATATTTCACAGAAAGTTTTGTTTTAACCTAAAATGTTAGAGTTAACACAACTCATGTTTTAAACAGAATATTGTTCAAAAGGGACATTTATGAGCGATAACCGCTGTATCCCAGCTCTGTAGGCTGCCACACAGCGTTGTCTCGGGGGCAGTGGCTGTGGCAGGCACAGGTCAGGACCAGCATGACCGGTCTCCTGCTGGTTTTACGGTTGGCACACTGGAACTCCACTAGGGCGGTCTTGGTTCTGTGGGGGGTGCAGCAGCGGGCGTCTGTGCAGGTGCCACAGTAGCGAGGCTTGTAGGCCTGGACGCTGGTGCAGTTCTTATAGGAGAGGTGGACGGCTTTGTCGCTCCTCACCATCCTCTGACACTTACTGCCTCTCTGCATGGGGTAAAAGAAAGAGGTGAGTCCAAACAAAAAGCTTATGTCTCCTTCTACTGCTGTCTAATATAATATATAATAAAAAGTCATGGCATGAAAAAACAAACCAAAAATACCTTTGGTGCAATAGGTGTCAGCTGGGTCTGGTCCTGCTGGTCGTCACATGGTCTGATCATACACAGCCGGCTCTGCTTCACCATCTCACACCGACTGTTCTTATTGGTGACCCTGGTGGACACCCCCATGCTGCAGGTTTGAGAGCAGGCCCCCCACTCTGTGGTCTGCTCAATGCAGTTCAGACTGGGGTCAAAACCGTCAAAGCTTACTGTGTCCTCCTGACGAAAGGCTGAGGAGCACACATAAGGTCGACGGTTAGTTAGATAAATACATCTGTTATAGGACATTCATGAAGTACTAGTTTGTATGGTTGAAAACTTTAAAGCAACCAGCAACAAATTCAAAAATATGAAACACCTAAAGATCCTTGACTGTATTCAACTGGTTGCAGGGGGATCACATTTCTGCTTCACATTCCAGACTTAAGCAACAACACTGTCTCTTTCCTCTGTGTTTCTGCCTCTTTTCTAAGCGTTCACTTATTTTTCTCTTTCCTTCCTTGCTTAGTTTCTGCTCCCTTACCCTGATCAGGTCAGAGAAATGTACATAACCTTTAAACCTTTTGTCTCACACTGCAGTGACACTAACGTCTAGAAAGGCATAGGGGACTATGGATCTATCTGTACGGTCTGTTTGCTCAGTCTCATCCCATCTCACGCTACAGTTTACTCACCGGCCATGGCGAAGCCTCCCAGGGCACTGGCTTCAGCCTGGGGCTCGCACACCCACTTCTCGCAGCACTCTCCGGGCACCTGGACCCTGCGTGGCATTGGGCAGTCCGGCCCAGGCAACATCACGTCCAAATTGCAGCGTGGCACACAGGCGATCTGCCCATCACGGCAAAAACACTGGTATTTACAGCTGGGGAAGAAGGTCTGGCCGTTCTGATAGACAGAACCATCCAAAACACAGACCTCTCCTTTATTAGCTGGAGGGAAGAGACACAATAGGCAAAAGTCAGTAACCACGTTTTTACTTACATTATGTAATGTGCAATGTGAGGGAATGTAATTGCTCACTCACCAGCACAGGTACCGGTTCTCTTGTGGACGTCTGTGCTGTAGTCACACTGCAGACCTTTGCGTGTGTCACAAGGATTCATGTCAGAGCAGAGCTGCCCTCTCTGACGGGCACACACCAGGCAGCAGACGCAGTCGTCCAGGATCAAAGGCACTCCGTGGGGGCACATGGGGGGCTCCTTAGGGCACTGGCATCTTCGAGGACACGTCTGGGACCAGACCAGTGTGAACACCTTGATAGGAAAGAAAATTAATTAGGGTTTTACATGTTGTTGAATGTTGTTTTTTCTTGTCCAACCAAAATGACTTGCTCTTGACAATCGGGATTAAATATTACATACAAAAATGTGTTGCCATCCTATTTTTTGTTGGGATATTTGTTTTTTGAATCTTGTGAAAAAAAGGTGGCATTTGCAGAAAGGCACATAATGACCATAGTAAACTTTAATGTCAGTTGCTTTCTCAGTGACTAAGTTGAACTGTTGGTTAAAAAAGTTGCTAAAACAACCTTTTTCCAATTCATCACTCGAGAAAAATTAGGATATCATGATATAAGTGCACTCGATGGCAAAAATAATAAAGAAGTAACATTGTCTTTATATCTTAAAGAAATTATTGTGTGAAAAATAATCCAGTCTACACAGAAAAAATTATTTGTTTCAAAAATATTTTCATTATTTTAAAACTTTTCACACCAAGAGTATCTTCTGATAGAATATAAAAACGCTATATATAAAATCACTCAGTGACTGCTGCAATGCCTACCTGTGCCGTTAAGAAGACAAAAATAGCTTTTTCTGAGAGATTGGTCATCTTCTTGGTGAGTAGAGCAGGATCAAAAATATCTGCAGTCTAATAAGTATTAAGTTGTCTTAAGATTGAGTCCTTTGGTTCAGGGTTGAATCTTCCCTCCTCTCTGGCTGTGCTGTAGCAGAAGGTTGTGATCTCTTTGTCGTTCTGGCTTAGACTTGGGAGAGGAGGGTCTTATATAGAGGAGCTGTCCTGCTGGCACCATGACAACAAACAGGAAGGAATGTCGGAGAGATCACCCAGAGTGCTGGAGGGCGGCGAGACTCACATTTTATTGTGAGATCCTGTCAGAGAGGAAACACAACGAGGTGAATCAAATAATCTACAAACAAACGTAATATATACTTTATATGGTAGGCTTATTAAATGTTTACGTTATCATTGTAAATTAAGTATAAGTACATTTGTTAATCAGTAGATCTCATTTTCCTATGCACACTTTACCATTTACGATTGAAGTAACCTTATTGGGGATTTCCTTGCACTCCAGGATGTTCATTTAATAAGGTTTCGAGGCTCTCTTACTTTGGTCCCACTGACAGTGGGTGGTGACCTTTTGACCTCTCTTGCCGAACCCTACATAGGTCACAGTGGAAAACCATCTTATTCCCTGTACGATTGTTACGGCTTCCTAAAATAGCCACACAGTGGAAACTTTGGTTCATCAGTAGCTTGGATCAGTGGGAGGGCTGACACATCTGGTCTGAGATGTTATGGTTTCTTCAGAGCAGAGGAACACGGCTGGACTTGGGGGTGAAGCTGAAACTACCTGTGTGTGTGTAAGATTTCACCCCAAGAGAGTTGGGGTGAGGTGTATAGTGAGTGTAGACATGCAACTGATGGTTATTTTTATTTTTTGATTAACTTGCCAATAACATTTTAGTAACATCTTATCTATAAAGTGTAAATGTGAAATAAAAATAGCTAAACATGAACAAATCACAAGGTGATATATTCAAATGTGTTTTCTTTCAGTACTAAAGAGAAAATAGGACACTTCCACATTTCAGAAGCTAAAAACAGCATTTTCCATGATTTTTGCATGAGAAATTACTAATGATACATTGATTAAACTCAAACAAGGGGATTCTTTTTGACTTACATGTATGATTATAAAAAGCTTTATTTTTCAATAGTTTCTGGATATTGTTTGTTATATAAATATTCTAATAAAAAATTCTGCTGTTTTTATTTGAGAACTTTTTCCATCATGTTATGACCCAAAATCAGTGCAGCATTTATTTACTGCATTAGACAAATAAGTCAAACATCTTTGGATTTAAGTGTTTCATATGTGAATATAAAACACTGTTTAAGGTTCCTGTGTTAACCTTATAGTTGTGTATAAGATTAGACTTCGGAGCATTATGAATGAATGGTCCCATGTTTTTTTTACTACATGGCTAAGTACTGTACTCTTTAGATATTTATATTTCATGATGTGGGCAGTTGTATACTGTTTATGTCCACATTTTGGCACAAACCAAGTGATTTTCAAACAGTTTGCCAATAGAAGCTGAATAATATCACATTTCAAAAGAATGGTTCTGTATGCAGACTCCAACCTAGGTTTTTATTTTGTATTTGTTGTAAACATTTGCCAACAGCCTTAAATGTTTTCAATAAATACTACCTGGATAACATAACACTATCGACTTATTTACTGTATGACAGCTTGGCACAGTGTGGCAAAGTGGGACATCTTCCAGGAATGACGTGGGAAGTCTGCATACGCACATTCATAGTATCTGTGAAATATTTCAACTGTTGAGAGGAACATATGGAAGAAAACAAGCAGGTGGAAAGAGATGGAGGAAAGTGAGGAAACCAGGCTACTGGCCTCAAACTCAGAAAGATGGAGGAGGCAGATATAGAAGGATGAACAAACCGAAACGTTTCAGCTGGTGTTAATATCCCACTCACAGTTTGTTTACCCACTAGATACCCTTCATACTCCAGTGGTAGGAAACGTTTCAGTACCACTTTAAATTGAGGATGGAACCTGTCTTTTCTAAACAAAGACAGATCACACAGTAAGAGCTATAGCTGTTGTCTGACTCTGCTGTAGGGCATCCAGATCTTTGCCAAGCGGGCAGGCCACACATTCGACGCCACCACTGAGAGCTCACCATGATCCGCTCAGAGTTTACACTGACAGTCCAACATCAGCAATGTTTTAGCAACACATCATACAGTAACATGTGGCCTACAGGCTGTGTGGTGCTTTATGACATCTTCTTTTGACACATAGGAATTTATTGAGAGAAAATTATTTAAAAAAAACCTGACATGATGGTGCAGGTTTTCTTCTTCTGACATTATGTTGACAATATTCTGATCTTTTATACATATTTTGGGACAACAAATACATTTTGGGCCATTATTGATGAATTCAATGCAGTAAAGAAAACTTGGTTAGTAATTTCCAGTTTATACCAGCACCGTGAGAATCCATTCATGATTCAATATCTGCGAGCACACTAACACACAGGAGCAAATGAACTCAGATCAAGTGAAACATAGATGTGAAAGATTGATATTAATGATTTATTAAGTTATCATTTTATGATTCAGAACAGCCAGGTACTCTTGGCCGTCAAGCAACACTGTCTGAGATCTCTAGTGTAGTTTATCACTGAACTGATGTCGACAATCCAATTGTATTCAAACAAAAGTTAGACTACTGAAGTAACTCAGCTTTGACATTCTGTCAGTGCAAAACAGCAACATTCAGTACATGAAAGCATCTGCGACAAGTCATATTTGCAACTAAACAGTTATGAAATATAGTGCAAATTTGGCAAAAAGGCTTAACTTCTATAGGAGATCTGGTTCTAAATTCTGACACATCCTCTGCACTGTGAATTCTGCAGAACCACATGTGAAGTGAATCAGTTTAAGCATCAGGAGTTGGAGTGTATTTGATCTGTGGGCTTTCAATGGAAATGCAGACAAATAGCTTGAATAATTCCAGATGGCTATAATAGCGTTTCCTTTATTCAAAATATTATCTTTTTGCAGATCATTACACATTGGCTTCTAGTCTTAAGGCATGTTACCCCACAACACATCATTACTTAAAACACATGATATCTACTGAAAGGAATTGTAATCACTGTTGATCTGACCCGGTTGTGCTAGACACAAAATGGAAATGTCACGTTAATGGGATATTCAACCAGTGAGACATTGCTGATGTTGCTGCAAGGAGACAGTTTGTATTTCACTGGGAGTTCATTTTAGGCTGTGGTTGGGTTCAGAGAGAGTTTAGATATTTAGAAAAAAGGAGCTGGTCCTTCCTATTTCTCCCTGTTAGCCATCTCTTTACCTTAATTTCTATCATTCACATCATCATTTTACAATGCATTCTCCACATATTCAGTGATGAAATTGAGTGCTCCCCTTATTTTCAACTTGCAGTCAGGCAGTGGGTTTAACAGCTTGGGAGGCCACCGCAAATCTCTCACTCAGGGTTTATTTGCTGAATGCCACGATACATGAGCTGAGACAGACACCGGGACGGCAGATGTGTTTTATGGTGGGTGGCAGTCGATTATGCAATATGGAAAATCTGCATTTTATGCATTTTATGAGGATGTCAATGGCTTTATGCTCTGTTAGAACAGACAGACAGATCTGATGGAAAGTGTGTGTCTAGAAGAGCAGGCTTTCTTTGGGAACTATTGGAGAATCATATATTAGTTTGTGGTGCTGTTGGATTGCATTTTTATCTCTGTTAAGATGGTTATTTTTGTACTTTATTTCAAATGTCTTGCTTTTTTATTTTCACTATGCATGATATATGAACAACTTATTTGTGCAGATTTTGATCTATGTAGGAAGAACAGTACAGTTTTCGACAATTTAGTCATGAACTGTTTAAAAAAGGAAAATAATGGTATACCCGTATTGTATTATATGGGTCATATTTTGTTATTGCAGATTCGTAAATGGGTTTCTTCATACAATTCGAAGGTGTTGCGTTAGACTTTTATGAATGATATTACTCTATGATCATTATCAAAGCTCTCCTTTCTTTCTCCCAGTTACCTCGTGATATTGTGCTGTATCGTCTGTGGAAACATTTAACAAAGTTAGAATAAGGGAAGTATTCTTCAAATACTTATTGGTACCAGTGGTCTCAGGCTAAACTCCTCAGTTCCTCTTACCTTCTCTGACGGGACACCCTGTTGATCGCTCACAGCTTTTGTCACAGTTTGCAGCCATGGTGATGTTTGTTTGAACTTCTTCTCGGTTGAAGAAATTAACACATGGCTGCCACTTCGGGGAGAACTCTTACCAAAACAAACAAAAATATTCAAATTTATGGCCACATGTTTATAGGTATTATTTTTAGCAGTGCATAGAGAACACCAAAAACAGAACAAACCCAGGGAGGTCTGACTGGAGAGATGAAAAACAAATACTTTATCCTGGAAGGAGGATCAGATCGCTGCTTCATTTTGGACATTTGGTCTAATGTTTAAATAAAGATCAACGACAATCACTGGATTTGACTTGACCTAAATAAATATAAAAAATCTCATATTACTGTCATATTTAAAATGTGTAAGTGCTTGTTTCAAATAAAAGTAATGTTTATTTAAAATACTTGCCAGACCTCCATGGCCAATTTCTACATTTTGGCATGGAAATATCTTCCAGATGGTTTGCGTCGTTGGCCGTCACAAGTTCAACCGCTGCTTCCTGTGTGTTTGTGGAAAGGGCTGTAAAACTAGAGTGTTTGTCAGTCAACCACATAGAAAGTCCAATTTGTAAAGAAAGTGACGCAGGTTAAGAGCCTTCAGGGCGTCACACTTAAAACACCACGTGTGTTACATTTAACATTATTTACCCAACACCATTTTGGTCCCTTTTACTCAGTTTACATGCTGTAAGTGTTGAAGTGCAGCGTGACGTAAATGCTCTTTATGATTTTGCAGATATCCTCGGCCCTAACTCTCACAAATTATTTCTCCTGTCTTGAGAAAGACTGAAATATTTTCCACTGCAAGCTTTCACTTTTCAGTTCTGAAATAAAAAATTAAATTAAATCAAATCTGAATTACATACAAAATCATAATATATATTTTACATTTGTACTTTTTGCTGCTACAAAACATTTGAAAAAAACAACATTTGCAATCTATTAATTTGTATTAAGCACACGTTTAAAAAAGTTGAAAACATATTTTTCCTGTGACCTTCTGTCGTAAAAGTCGATGAGGCGCTCGGCGAAAACCATGGCAACCAGTGACCTGGCAGATCCATACGTTGTGAATTATGTTTACAATTCAGCTTATGGTTCCCATGAACTGCATTTAGCACTGGCATTTTGGGAACAGGAATGTTAAGTTCACCTAGGAGAGGGACAGAAACGTAACCTTAAAGACCATCGGAGGGGAGACTTTTAATGGTTACAATTTACAACACCTTCCTTATTTGTTGTTTACTTAGTGAGAATACTCTGAAACAAGAGAAGAAAAGAGGAAGAGGAAAAACAAGCCGGGAAAAAAAGGGTATCAGCGTCCCTCTAAGACGCTGCCTGGTGCCTGGCCTTTATACATTAATAACATATTGTTCGCAGATAAGCACAGAAGCACCTACAATATTCATGCTGCCAGCCACCTTTTATTTAAACAGGTCTGTAAGCAGTTTATCTTAAAGTAAGGGCTGTGCCATGGTATCATACTCGCTTGCTGTTTAAAGATGACAAAACAGTTTAAGAACATGGACCAATTTGTGGAGGGCTTTCCGCCATCCTGTGTAGTCAACAATAAAAGACAGTCAACACATTATTTTGAAGAAAAGGACCCTCAGGATGGAAGTTAACATACCTAGTGTGTAAACGTGAAAGCAGCATTATTGATTGATAAAAAGTACGAGCACAATAAGTTAACAACACTCTGTTTAACTTATGAGTACCAGTTCATTCATTCAACAATGCTTTTTTTCAGCAGCAAAAACGGGCATTTGATGCTACTGCATACATGTTCTAAATATTTACAGCAGTAGGGTAAGACTACACATTCCTCAAATTGTGTTTTTTCATAATACAATATTCTTTATTATTGGTGGTGGCGAAGTCGATAGGGACTTGGCTTGGCAACTGGAAGGTCACCAGTTCGAGTCCCGGCAAGACCAAGTGCTACCGAGGTGTCCCTGAGCAAGGCACCGGGCCCCGTCCACGGCAGCACACTGCTCCTAACACTAGGATGGGTCAAATGCAGAGGAACAATTTCGTTACGTAGTACCTGTACTGTGAAATGACAATAAGAGCAATTTTATTTTTTATTTATTTATGTGATTGAAAAAATAAAACAAGGACTGCAACGATTCTTCTTGGCCACTAGAGGGCAGCATTGAGTAATGTGAACGTGTAATGATGCTCTCTGAAGGAGGGATGGTCTTTCTCTCTCTCTCTCGTTCTCTTTTTGATTAGCATGAACATTTCAAGCTAAAATGTTGCCAAGGCACCAAATACAATTGCATATAGACCAAATCAGGCCGCAATGCAGACATGGTAACTTGTGCTTTTAAAGGTTGCACCTTTGATGTACATTTCCTTTACTCAACATGCCCTTTTGTTTGACCGTAGCTTCACCCTTCATTTTTCTTGATTTCGCATCACTTGTGTCGTGTTCTTGGCTCTATTTAAAACAGATCACGCTCTAGAGCTACAATGCCTGGGGAAGCTCTTGTTAATGTGACATCGATAGAACACCTTTAGATAACTGCATGATAACTTGTTTAGGATCTCAGAGCAATGCTGTTCAGGGCTGTTTGACTGTGAGGTAACACTTTATTTAAGGCCACATCACTTTCAAATAAATGAAACAACAAGCTTAGATATTTTAAGTTAACAACCAGAAAGATATAACAACAGATTCAAGTAAACGCTAACAACATCTGTAAGTAAACAGTCTAAGGCCAAAAATCTGCCTAATTCAACAAGAAATATAATAAAGGAATAGGACAATCATAGAAAACTGCCCACTTCCTTCCACTTTATCCACTTAGAAAATATTATTATACGTTTTGTTTTGCCAATGAAATTAAATATGTTTTTGATTCTGCATTCAATAGAGTGCTACTTTGATGCTGGGAATGATCAGATAGTGGTCCACTCTTAATGAGGCCTGTGGAAGGTGGGGAGTAAAGCTTTCAGTCCAAATGGGGAGCTGTTTGTTTTTCAGCAGCTGTGTAGCCGCCGCTCTGCCCACACAAACACACACAATCATAAGCCCTTCACTGTAAAGCGCCATACACACACGCAAACACTTATGCAAGTGTATTTATTCAGTGTACACTATCTAAAGTCTCTTATTGTTTGTCGTTTAATGTTTGTAGTTGTTCCTCTCTGTTTAATGAACACACAGACACACACACACGCACAGATGGAGACAATATCAAACCACACACTCCAGCTTTTTGGGACTCCAAGGACAATCAGGCGGTCTGAGGCATGGTAAATCTTTTAGGTCTGCACCATTAGCTCCCTTTTAGTGGCCGGGAGGGATCCATCTACTTAACCACGCTGCTTTTCATACTAAGACTTAACAAACAAAGACTCGCCCTGTAGGCTGTTGTATCTCACAGGAGAAGTGTCACAGTGACCAGAGTAACAGTGTGACTGGCGGGGATGAAACTGTTCTGTTAGTTAATCTGTTCAGCTGTATGGATTTACACACAGAATATCACGTTTTCATGACCAGAAGCTTTGTTTGTCTTTTTCAGATGATTCATACATGGTTCTTTTATCTAATGTTATACTTTAATTCATCTTAAAAAGAACACTATTCATCACTTTCGGGTACTTATTAATGTCTTCAAATATTTCCTGCAGTAATGTGCTATTTTATTTTGAAATGATTATATTAAGTGTGCATAAAGAATGAGAAAGCTGGGGAACATAATTAATTCCTTGCATTCAGGCGACACGTCCGTACAAGGTGATGACAATGCTTGAATGAATGCTTTTTATAAAAACCTTCACAAGTTAAAGTCAATAGCTATATGACGCTTGTAGATTTGAATCATTTACAAAATGATTCCTTATTCCTGCAGCAGTTCTGCATTATATTAGGGTAACACGTTATCAACACATAGACATAACAAGGCTTATTTCTAAATGTTTTAATGATACAACTCAGATTTGTGATTCAATGATCATTTTAGGAATAACTCAACTACTTTATTTAATCTCAGATGAAAATGTTACATCCCTCAGAAAAAGTAAATAAATAAAGTGATACATGTAATCCTTGTTGAAAAAAATAAACAGACAAACCAATATGGTTAGCTTATGTCATTGTTTTATTTCTTCTTCAGTGCAATATATTAAAATCACAACCACATACTATATTTCAGCCTTCTGTGTCAGAGAAACATGCAAATGTCGAAACAACAGTAATTGCTAAAGAACTGCAGCACCACCCAACTGATTATTATAGCACATCTCACAGGACAGACAGTCAATTGGGAAAAAATAACAAGTACATCTCATTCCTTTCATTTTGGCCTGCAACATGCACAACAAGCTGTTATTTAAAATCTTAGAAGATTTGCAATAATTTAATTTATTTTTCATCACACAGTATCAAATCGTTTTTTGAACATTGTCAGATCAAATAACTCTTCTTTATGAATTCTGACCTTAAATAACCCAGTAATTAGACTGATCTGGATAAAAACAACACATTCTGCCATCAGCTATACAGAGTCAGTGTTTCATCATGATACATCTCATGATACAGCTCTCTAACTGAGTTTATGTTTGACTCCCAGACACAGAGCCAGCTCATTCATCTGGATCTTTCCGTCCTTGTTGACGTCACAGTGACGCAGCAGGACGCCTCGCAGCTTGTCCAGCTCAGGACCGGTGAGATTGGGCTGGAGAGGACAGAAGAGAGAGGAAGTGAGAGTGGAAAGGCTTTATACTTTTAGCAAAAAATCTGCACTATGCCAGAGTGGAGTCACATACTGTGTGCAATTTAGAGTTGTTATAAATAGAGCTGATTTTGGCAGGAAACCGAAAAAAGACTAAGGTTTGACACCAAATCGCTATGTGTATAGAAAAGGGAACATTATCAGCAATTTGGGATACTTACATAGATATACAACTATACATTACAACACATTTAATCTTAATGTCAGAAAACATGTTTGCATAAACTGCAGCACAGTGTCCTACCCTGACCAGGCCCATCATGTCTTTGACAAAGCCATCCACCTCGGCACCCTCCAGCGCTCCTGTCTTACTCTGACCAGGAAAGAAAGAAAAGAGAAAAAACAGAAATTGAGGATTACTTCATCTAATTCACATCATGATGACATTATTCAGTCGGTCATTACTGTTCCTTTGCTGGGCGTAGGCCTACTCATTGGGTTTATTTGTGGGGCTGGAACACTTTCCTTGCTATATATATGTAAGAATCCTGGAGCGTTTGCATGCTTATCAGCTGCTCACATGACATTTATTAAAATAAACACAATCTGTTGAGAAAAAATGAATGATTATAATCCTCCTCCTAACTGCAGTTGTGCACCACTTTTGCTTGAAAGAAGGGATGATGAGAAGTGATAAAAGTTCAATGGATTTGCATTAATGCTGTGGTTTTTAAACAAAATTCCAACATTGACCCATTCACATGCATCAGGGCTGTCATGCGAGGCGCCTGCTTATCATCCCAACTAATGGGCATTCATACACTCACACACCAAAGGAAGTGCCTTCGGAAACAATCTGAGGTTTTGTATCTACATATATCACGCAGAGACTTCAGGGGAGGAGCCGGCTGTCTTTGATACCACATCCTCTCTCCATGCGACCAAAGATTAAATCTGTAATTTTCGGACCATTTTAAACCTCTTTTTGCAAAGCTTGAAAAAAGGGCCACTTGCTCTGTTAAGTGCTTTGATAAATGCAGATGTGAAACATAATTGACATGTGCTGAAAGTGACCATAGGACACTTCCTATAAAGGTTTTCCAGACATTAAAATAAAGTGCAGGCAGAATAAATAGGTTTCACATAAGTCCTTCATACATGCAATACTGCTCTGTGAATGAATCTGAAAAGTTAAGTCGTCCTCCCGGAGAGTGACTTGACAACATAATGAGTGCTTTATTCTATTATGTTTCATTATAGAGGAAAGGGAGCTAAGTGGATTCACTGATGCCGTAACAAGTCTTCTTCTGCTCACACTATGCATATTTGAGAGTGCTAATTGGGGATGGAAAATGTTTCCTCAACATAGAATTTCCTTCCGGCTGTTTGAAGACCTTGCTGTGTTAAATGCCCACTTGCTCACATACTGCAGGAGAAACGTATGAAAGAGCAGTCATCATCTGTGTCCCACCAGTGTTTTCGTGTACTTACAACATCATAATGTTCAAAGATCTTCGTAAAGTCTCTCTTTCTCTCCCCTTTCCCGCTGGCCTTAGGAATAGAATAGAGGACTTGTGAGATTTGGAGAAATCAGATTATAATAACAGAACAAAATGTTTTAAATTGTCACAACATGATTAACTTGTGTTTTAATGTGATAAATAGTTCTGTCAAATTGTGATGCTGGATAATGACACTAAACTTGGAACTAAGACGATACTTATTCAATACTATTACTAAAAATACGTATTCAATGAATTCCTAATAACTTAATTTTGATTTCCTACCTATCGAGGGCAATTTACTGATTTAAGGTTTTAATTATTGGAACACATTTTAAAAGTACAAGGCTATTTATTATGACTTTACTTCTACTCCATTTGAATGTTCCTTCAGTAACACAACCTTTTTCTAAGTCATTGTGTTCTCTTAGTTTTTAGTTGGAGTGTGCTCTTTGACTGCTCTGTATGAAATTATAGAGTCAACACATTTGCCCTTAATTTCAGTATAATGTGACAAATATAAAGAATACACTTACTTCCATTTGGAACTGGAGCAGGAAATTATCCTCTAAAGCCAAGATCCTAAATGAGGAAGAAAAACATCAAAGAAAACATATTTTGAGGTGAAATTGTCAAAACAGTAATTTTTTATATTGTTAACATTTAGCAAAAATAATTTCACGCTATCTGACAGTAGTGTCATGCAACAAAGATTCTATTATACAGTATTTGACAGACATCTTAACATTGGAGGGACTTTTTACTGTAAATCTTCTTCCTGCTGGCTGAAAAGTACCTGGCCAAGTCGTTCAAATCCAAAGAGCCATCCTTGCTTTTGTCAAAGATTTTCATCTGCAAGAAAAAAAATATGTAGTCCTACTGAGAAACATGACACAAATCTTCACTTATTATGTGATTTAACACTGAGGGAAGTGTTTTAAAGTCTGGAGCTGTGTTACTACCATTGTGTCTGTGTACTCCTCCAATTTATCAGATGACACTTCCTTTTGATGATTTTGAAAGAGATCTTTCAGGAAAGCCTGAAAACAAAAGATAATCATCAGACACTTTTACCAAAGAAGAAGAGGGCAAACATCTCAGTGTATGAACAGGAAGTAGTTTATAAGGGCTGCAGTCATTCTCTGCCAATGTGGTCACTAAGGTTGTTTCCTCATGCAGAAACAAACACGAGTAAGGGTTCTGCTTTTTGTTTGGCAATTTTACCTTGAGCTCCCGAGCTGATATGTAGCCGCTGCAGTCAACATCGTACTTCCTCCATATCTATAGTAGGCAGGAAAGGGAAATGAACAAATGCTTGCATTAAATGTACAGTGGTGATAAATGGATTTAAACTAGTCATCAAAGATAGTTGTGTTATTTTAGTTCTTGTTATTGAGATACTATAGCGAAAAAACGTTGTGTGCGATTGCTGACTAGAAAGCATTAAAGCTGAAACACAATCACATACACGTAGTTTTGTACACAAGAGTCTTCCAGTAAGAAAAAGAATCCGTCAATGACAAGCAAAAAAGGTGAGTTGCAGTCACTTCATTTATGTCTTGGGACCACTGGCATCAGGATACCTCTCCAGTTTTCGTGGTTTTAATGCTCCTGTATAATTCTCTCTGGTCCTAACGTTTTTCATTGACACAATGTAGTCCACATATTCCTAATAGTTACAAATATTGTTGGATGTGGCTCAACGCTTGTTGTATTTTCACATCTAGAATGATGTTTGGTATAGTCTTTGAAACGTACCTTCATGAAGTCAACGCTATTATCCATAGCAGCTTCTCTGCGGAAAATTAACAGGAAGTTCTCATCTTCAGGGAGGATCATATTGGCCAACTGAAAAACAAGGAAGAGGTCAGAGCAGAGATCAGTGGTTAGACAATGCAATTCTGTCTAGCTCTCAATCTGGAAAGGTTCTGTCCACTTTAGTCTTAAATAGAGTCACAAGTGTACAGCAGTCACAGGAACTCTAGAACAGTTCAGGCTTATCCAGACTGGTCTTATAACTTGATCAGATCAGGGGTCAGTTTTTATTAATGGATCCAATTAAACTATTTTACATTGTCTGTGTCATTTTGTTTTTACATGATTATCTTTATCGTATGAAGATGGTAGCCTCTTGATCTCTACAAACTAAACCACTGCAGGGCTACATACGAAGAAGGACATGTAAGAATAAATGATTTAGTGTCATTTGGATGTCCAACGCTACAGCAGCTCCTCCTGGCTCCGCTCCAGTTCATGACGCTCCTCTCTTGTCTGTCCTAGTATCAGCATTCCATTAGCCGATTAAACTGGGCCCATTTCCAAAGCGCAATGCACCAACATTGATGTTAACTTGATAGGAGCCAGTGTTCAATTAAATGTGTTAAAAAGAGAGCATGGTTAACAAATTAGGGGAGAAAAAGTTGGAAGGATATTTAGTTAGGCGAGTGGCTACTAAGAGGTTTGACCACACGGTTCCTGCATCAGTCCGATTGAATCAGACATATATGGAAGATATATTTCCCGGCTTTCTCGAGTAAAAGCAAATGCACTTTGGTCTGCGGGTTAATGCATTACTGTAAGTGATTGGTCTAATGAATGTGTACATGTTTCTTTTTTTAGAGTAAAAGACAATGCATTGCACTGCTATTGTGCCAAGAGCTGCATCAATTACTCAGAATTGAGGCTGAGGGAGCATTGTCATGAAAAAAGGGCCTTTTATTTCTGGGAAACAGCCGCAGCATGTTAAATTGTCAATCAAGTTGGAATTCATTAAATAAACTGCCAAATGAAAAAGACATTTGAGAATCAACAGAAATGATTACAAGCAGTAGTCCTATTTGAGTGTGCAAAAGGATCCATAGGTTGTTTCTTTGAGTTATTTTACCTATTCAGACAAGATTACAGAAGTGCATACATTGCTGTATAAATTCAGAAGATTGTTTGGTATTAAATCATCTGTGAACCTCTGCATATAATCATATTTAAAACTGCCTTCTCACTACAGGGTGGCTTATCAAGACTATCATCAATCCCCGGAAATAGGTTTTCCATCTTCTGCAATATGGTACAAGCTGCATCATTGTTATGGATACATTAGATAAACAGAAGATGAAGAGGAGATGGAAACAGCAGGGAAACAAGGGAGGGGGAGTAGAGAAAGAGAAAGGGGTAAGTGAAATAGATGAGTTAGAGACAGAAGGGGCGGAGGAGAGGAAGATACATGTAGAATAAAGAGGAAGTTAGCGTGAGATGGTTTTCAGTGTGCAGACAGAAACAGAGAGATGTTGACCGTAAGCATAAAGGAGAACAAGTAAAAACACGAGTTAGCAATTTGAGATGAAGAAATAGTATCATACCTCCTGAATCTGTAGTTTCCCATCAGCAGTGACATCATAGGCGGACATAAACCTTTGCTTCAGCCTCTGGACCCTTTCTTCAGTCACTTTCTCCTGTGGACACACAATAGGTTTGGATGACACATCGATGTTTGCCCTAGGTCCACAATTAAACTGGACAGAGACAGATGGGGCAAGTGCTATAGTAAACACAGTTCATTGTACTAAAAAAGACTTGTTCCATAACATTGATTCCCTTTAGCCACATGTTGGAAAATATTGGAAAATAACAATATTAATGGATTAACAGTTAACTTGATGAGTCACAGTTATTTTAAGCCATGTCACCATGGATACTATTTTAAACACTCATTCTTTTTTCTCTCATGTACTGCTTACTCAAGGCTTACTCTCTGTAAAGCACTCGTGTAGCTCACTCTACATGTCCTTTGTCAACCCGGTCTTTATAGTGCACAAAATAAAATGGATGCACAGGATATACATCTTCTAGAAGAAGATAACTACAGATACATTAAATGAAAAAGCAACAATAGTTTGTTGCATGCTAATCTGGGTTAAGAATCACATTTCCTTTTCCTCTCAAGACCAGGCTCTCGCTTGTTCAACCACAGCTCAGAAAAGTAAGCACAAAGCAACTCAAGGCAAGATATTTTTCAGCCTTTGTAGTTATTTTGAAAGATTTTTTAGAAATTAATTGTCTAGTCTCTTTGGAAACCATCCATCACCGATCTGTAACTATAGAAACCTGTTGATCTGGGGTGCTGAAGTGTGAATCATGCATTCGTGCAGGGCAAAGCACACAGTCTGCAGACAGCCAGGTGCCAGATCCCTGCTCATTACAGAGACACCACTTTATCTTCAGCATCAGCTTGATATCACACTGCACCAGTAATCTCCTGTTGCTAAGCAGACGTTTGAAAAGCACATATTAATATTTGACTTAATGCACACGATCAACGCAAGGTGCACTGCATAACAAACCCATGTGTTCAGGTTTATATTACAGTGTATCACATGCAAATTCATCAAATTGCATGTGAGCAAATCATTTAAACTGTGGTAATACAAGAAGGTCAAATCTGCATAAATACAGAATATTTTGCCCCAGAGGAAGTTAAAAAAACATAACGATAGAAAGGAATCATTTGGTAAATATCCCCCAATGGAGGAATAGAGTATAATAGAATGACTGCACCATTACAAATACACAGCAGTACCTATCCTGGGGGCATTTATGATGGAGAGCAAACATTAGAGAGACATGTGGTCGGTGGTCTGTTTGTTTTAGTAAAACCCCATTAGTGTCCGAGGGAGTCCAATCACAAGCAAACACACACTGGAACATGGACTAATAGCTTTAGGGATATTTGGTTTCTATTATAACCGGTTGGGGACTTTTCCTTTGACAGTGGCCAGAGCTCTTTAATTGTGTTTTGCCTGACATCGTTACAGTCTCCCCACCCACCCAGATAACGCATGAGCTTCAGCTGCCCACACAGATCAGTGCGGCAGAGTCTGGGTGCAAAGTCAAATGCATTTCCAAGGAACTGATATAAGATGTAATCTTGGCAAATGGTGTCTTATATTAAATGTTTAACCAAAACATGAGAAATTGGATTACCCTTTTATGCAGATCATTAGATTTAATTGCAACTTCAAAAACAATTGTTGAGTACTAGTAGACCATGCACATGAACAAATAGGAAGATTAGCTAAGAAATAAAGCAACTGTATATCTTAATTCTCATTCTCAAGTATAGACATTAGACATAGACATAGACATTATTCTGAATACTCAAACCAACATCCATGCAGAATTCAAATGTAATTATATCACCTTTCTCACTTGGTTTGAACTAAGTGTAGAAAGAGTAAGTTGCTTTGACCCTATCGAGTTGCTGCCTTGTGATTGGGTGATGAGATATTTGCGTTATTAAGCTTTTGAACAGGTGTAGCTAATAAAGTGACTGGTGAGTATATATTGACACAGTAAAGTAGCATTTTCAAATACAAATTATATTGTGGTGCGTGTTGCATGCACTCTATTAAATAGCTGTCATCACAGTTTATGGATTAATTCATCCAACGTAGTCTCACCTGTGGACTCAGTTTCTTCATCATGTGACGGAAGAAGTCATCAAGCTCTTTGTCCTCAATGTAGCCATTATCTATCAAATAAAAAACATTTTAAAGATCAAGTGAAGAGAGTCTGATTCCCAAAAAAAATCCCAAATTTCCCAAAATTGGGATCAATAAAGTACTATCTTATCTTAAAAATACTGAGTAAAAACGTATGAATTCACTTCACCACCCGATCACTACACACTTATTTCCATATTCTAAGACTTGTAAAGGGTTGTTGCTCAATGTTCCTGTGCACTTTCCCTTTTATAATCACCCTCTTTCAGATTTGAGACATATGTACATTTATATTTTTTTCAAATATATTTACATAGGGTTGTACTCTCTTCAAATATAGTACCAGAGGACATAGTTATTTTGCAATGTCAACATGCATTTTAACCACAAGAACTTCAATTACATCCCACAACTAGAACTCAAAGTAGTCATCACAGAGAAGGGTTGTCTGTCTAGTAACAGCAGAAGATGCATTTTAAAATACTGTGCTATCTGTAGATGAAGAAAATGAATCAAAAAGTATGAACAATTTAAATATCCTCACCATCTGCATCAAAGTGTTGCCAGATTTCCAGGAAACCAGCTGCATCCAGGTTATCAAAAGCAGTGTCCATGTTGATAAGAAAAGGCAAAGTAAGCTGTCAACTGAGGAGTGAGGTGACAAGTTGTGTTGCACTGTTTGGATGCTTGGCTGACATATGCTCTTTCTGACTTGTGAAAACCACACCTTCTCTGGGTGAGTGACAGAGACAGAGAGAGAGAGGGTATACCGTAGGATCGTATTTGCCATCTGGTGGCTGTATTATTACACTGCAAAGCATCTTCAACAAATGTCATAAAAAGAGAATGCAGAGATTAAAAAGCTTGTAAAATTATTTTAATCAATATTATTTGCATGAAGAAATGTCCAACACCAGCAGAATGACTTAATGAAACATTGATCCATGACAAAATGGAACAAATAACATCCAGACTGATAAATAGCAAACATGTCATTTGCATTTTATTTTTCCAGCTCAAGGAAAACCGTCATTGTTTTGCGTCATTTATTTTTTTAATCATAAAGAAAGAAACATTATTAATACATACACATAATTAATTTCTACATTTATCAACACAATGTACATGTGAAAGGAAAAACAAAGGATCAAGACATAAATGGCCACTGTGTTTATTCCAAATAAGTTACAAACAAACCCCTAGTATAGTAGTGTACTTAGTAGCAAAACAACATAGGATTTGCCGTGTTCACATAGGTGTGTGAATGCATCACAGTGTGTATATTACACATACGTATACACACATGCACACTCCTACATGTATGAAAGCACATATATACAAACAGTACAACTCACATCATGCAGTCATACACACATAGACTCAGGAGTCTGGACTCAATGCTACTTTTCACTTTCTCCACTCCATGCACCAACAGAAATGAAACTGATTCTCATTTTTCTCATTTGAAGAGATCAATCTTTCACAAAACTTGACAGAAACACAGCCAGCTGCTTCTGAAATCCCAAACAGAGAGAAGAGGGTGTCCATGTTATTTGAGTACATACTGCAAAGTAGTTTTATTTTCTTCCCTGTGTCCTGGAACATCTTTCAAATTAAAATGGATTTTTTTTGAGACAGACTTAAATCGAAGCAGTTGTTGACATCAGACACTATAATAACTATTTACAACAGTAACAGTGTTATTTCCCGATCCATGATGAGTGACAAAGAAACAGAATGTTATCATAATAATCCTACAAAAAGACATCGATAGACACCATAGGTAAAGGTGCACCAGTAAGACCTTTGGCCCTGACTTTATTTAGACTCAAAATACAAGTTGTGCCCCTTTCACACTGCAAATGAAAAACGATGTCAGGTGCACGTTCAGTATTAATGCTGGAGCACAGTTTGCCACACAACAACTAGATAGTCAAAAGTAAAGGTAATTCCACAGTGTTTCATTTCAAAATAAACATGAGTTGGATTCAAATATGTGCTGCATTCACATCATAATGGCAAAGTTGATTTGGTAAAAGTTTAAACATACTCTGCATTGGTAAAATAGCACTATAGCAATTTAATTGACAAGAGGAATCCACGTGTGTTAGTTTTTAAAGTATAATACCAGAAAAAAATCCAAGATTCTTATTTATAATTACGACTTGAATAATTATGATATGTTTTGGGTAATGAAGGTAACTAAAAAAAGACATGAAAACAGCATGTTATAAAACAAATGTGAATGAATGTCCGTCCTAACCTGCATATCCAACATTATTATAACTGCATTACTTTCAATCCAATGCTAAGAGTCAAAACTGTACATTGATGTATACGTTGCCACACATCTCAGTTACCATTTTTTAAAGCTTTTCTCAATTAATGATAAGATGAATGCTTTGCACATATGGTTATTTTGGGGATCTGTTTGTTGACTAACTAGCAGTGTGAAAAGGGCATTTCTTGCACTTAAAAGACAAAGATAAGAGGAGTCTGCCTGAGACTTGTTGCTGAGGAACAAAGCAAATATGAACTGAATTTGAAAGCCCTGGATGTCAGGTCGGCAGTGTTTGAAGGCTGGAGTTCCCTCAGTGTCGCGCTTTTACACAAAGATCACACAAAATAGCTTCTGAAATGGAAAGCAAATGTCAGTGTTTTTTTGTGTTCCTCTTTTTGAATAAGGTCTTTGCTTTCATTGGACCATCAGCACACCAGGGGAATGTAATGTACGTGTGAGGAATCAATCCGTCTTTCAGAGCAATTCAGAGTCTCTATGACTGTGACAAACACTGGCACACCTCACAGTTCACTTTAAAAGTCTCATTTGAGTGTACCAGCAAACAATTAAGCTATTCGGTTTTGTTTACTTGACAAAAAACCCACTACAGACATGTTTATGCTGGAACTCTGTATTGCACTTTAATGATAGGCGTCTACTAGACACACTTTTTTCCAGTGTCTTAACACAGAGAACAGTGTTAGTTAACAGTGCTGGAGCCTTATTGGCTGGTTTTTAGTGAAGTTAAAGTGTACCACAGTCCTCTCAAAGCAACACTTCATATGGTCACTCCAACTCTCCTACACAGAGACAGTATCCTTCAGGGAAGAGAACAGTGAGTCTCCTCTTAGTGACATGTAGATTAGCTGTTAGGCAAGCTACATCAAGTGTATATGTTGATTGATGATGGGCCGAGATTCTCAGCTGAACCTGTACTATCCTGGAAAAGAAATGTCAAAGAATTGCATAATGGATTCAGTCACCTCTGAAGTCCGGAGAGAAGTAACTTGCACATACTGAAAAAATAACATGTAGAAAAATCTATAGAAATTCCATTGGGGCCTGGTCTGGTTGTATGTTGGAGTTCAAGTACAGAACAGTGATCCTGGTGATGTTGTTACATGTGTCTGGTCCCTGGGAGACAAGCTAAAACAACAAAATGTTTCATTATTAGTCAAAGACCATGAGTGTTTTCAATAAACACTTTCAATGTCTGTCTTTTGCACATAAAGTCTGCTGGTTCCTGAAGCATCTATTTTTTTCCTTAGTGGTTTACAAAGGTTTCAGTATTTATTGGTTGTATATGCTCGGTCCCCCAAGGAAACATTTCTTAATATCCTGAAAACGTTATCTTTCAGAAACATATTTTATCTGAAAGCAAAGATAAGGAAGCTCTTAGGAGAATTAGCACAGTTTGGTTTAATAGGTGACATGTGATGGAACATTCCCCCCAAGTGTTAATAATAATTGTTTTATCATAATTACCAAACTTTGAATTTGAAACTGTGTATTACCTGATATATTTCAGCAGGTCTTCCTGCAAACCAAACTAGATTTGTAATATAAATGAAAACATATCTTTAAGATTCCCACTTAGTTGCTTTTTAAAGGAAAACATGTCAGTCTTGTCAACGGATTTCTGTTGTTTTTTGTCTTACTTATATTAAAATAAAGTCTTTATCTGCCTCCTCCCCAGAGTCTGATGACTTATTGCCCGCTGCCTTGTCCTTGTCTTGTTTTGGACATTGGTCCTTCGTCTTGAAGGAGCCGTGATCCTCAGAGTTGACACGGAGACGGCCAGGTCGCTGAAGGGAGTCTGACACCGATTCTTTCCTCACTGAAAGCAAGAGAAAGGTCAAGATGAAAATGACGGACAGACTATCGACAATTTTCGAGCAAGAGGAAGGAAGGGGGAGAAGTGAAGAAGAGAGGGAATCTGGAAATTATGGATTATTTTTAGATAAAGCTTTTTTTAGTTACTGCTGCAGTCAGCTAATTTGCCATAGCTAGCCTAAAAGTCAGTTGAAACATAAAGTGAAGCAGGAAGGGATTTAAAGCACCTCAATCACACCTGCTTTTTAACATTGAGGACCCAAATAGCAGACCCAGAGGGCTGAAAAGCAACCTAGACAAGACACATGCAGCCTACTCCCAGGATGTGTTTTTATTACATGTGCCAAGTGCTAGGACTGTTTTAGGTACTAAAGCTTTTATGTGCGCTGCTCCTCTAGCTTGGAACACTATGCAAAAACAATTGAAACTGAGCATTTTGATTCCCTTGCATCATTTTAAAGCACGGCTAGATGAAATGTTATTAGATACCTGTCATTGTGAATAGGTTGCTAATTTATACCCCTGTAATTATGTTGTGATGTCCTTTTTGTTTTCTGTTGTTTTTATGTGTAACCAATGTACTGCAGGTCTCCCTTGAAAAAGAGATCGTTGATCTCAATGGGATTTTTAACCTGGTTAAATAAAGGCTACAAACAAACAAACAAACAAACTCACTGTGTGTATAAATGGACATTGTTAAAACTGCCCCCTCCAGCTTTTAAGTCTCTCTGGAATTATTTGATAACAATTTCAAAAGAAATTCTAATTTGGCGAAGAGCGGGAATTATGGCCATAAACATGAATCAGATGTGTTTACCTCTGACAGGCCCCAGAGGGCGTCACTGATAACAAACACGGGAAGGCAGAAAGAGCAGAGAGAAGAAAGTCTAACCAAAGAGAGGACGTATATAAGCACATCAGAGGGAAGGGAGCAAAGACAGACAGACAAACATCCCCAAGCTGCCAGGCTTCTG